>NC_068946.1:8417970-8718612 GCF_026419915.1 Harpia harpyja
CCCTGGAAACATGCCCTTCAGGAAGGAACACCCCTACAGAGGTCAGCTCCTATGGATCACAGTTTCACATGGGGTCTAGGCAGATTCCCAAGCAAAGCTGGTTCTCCAGCATATTGCAAAGCACAGAGCGAGGCCCGAGTCAGCCTGAGCTGTTGTCTAAAGAGCTTTGTTGGAATAACTGTAATGCGTCGGACACGTATAAGGACTTATCCTTCCCATCGTCGCCAGCAAAGACTCTCTAAATAGACTAAATAACAGCAGCTCCAAGCTCTGCTGATACAGGGGAAAGGAATAACAAGATAACTGCTGGCTATTTTTTATTTCAAGTTTAGTGAGTAACCACAACTGAATGTTTGAAGGAAGGCAGAGACATGGGCTTCCCACAAATCCCTTACACTAGGAGGATATTTCCCCCTCTACCTCCAAAATTAGGTTACTTTGCAGAAATCGAGAGGAGATACCTACCAGCCCTCCTGCCAGAGCACAGGACAGTCCCCAATAAAGGAAGCTGTGCTATCCTAGAAATTGGATAACATTTCAAATATGCAGCTCTAGAAAACCATTAACCACATTCTTTGATGTATTTACTGGAGATTGCTCCTGAACACAACCTTCTACCCTTGCTCAGTCAAATAATGTTTAAGATCAAACCCAGACAGAGGGAATTTAGGCTAGAGTTGCATCCTCCCACACCAATGCTAAAAACAAAGCCTCGTCTGCTTATTAAAAGCACCATCAGATACTCTGGCATTTTCTAAAGGACAGGAGACAAACTTCAAGGCCTGGTTAATGTTCTCTTCTTTAGGAAAAAAAATAGGTTTTAACATCTGAGGTTACCAAAGCTGTTCATGGGTACCCAAAAACTTACAGCTGCAGATATCTGATTCACTGCTTCACAAAAACCACCGTCAAGTAAGAGCAGAAGTAGATAATCCTAAGATATCTCCAAGCCAACTCCTCATTAGCTACCTATTTCTTTCCTCTGAAGATAAATTAATCTTCTATTAATTACTGGAACATTCCAATTCCTGAGGCTATTGGGAATCAGACTGCTCCATTAATTAATTCTCCAAGTTACTCCGCTTACGTTAATTCCTGGCAGTGGACCGTACCCAAGAAAGCCACAGATGCTTTTAAGTTGCACTGGCATTTACATCTTTCATAGGTAGATAATGCTACTCGGCAACTAGGATATTGAGAAACAAGACACGAGAGTATTTTTGGGAAAAAGCCTGGCAGGCGCCACACGGTATTCCTAGCACAGACATGTTGGGGGGGGCGGGGGGGGGACATTTGGGAGGGCTGCAGCTCCTTCTCCCTCCCCACCCTTTGCACCTCCTGTGGCAGGCAGGTCACGCAGACCTCTTTGGAGATCCAGATCAGGAATATATTTACACCCCTTGATCAATCTAGAAAAAAACCCAGAGGCTAAAACCTAGCAAAAGCCCTCTGCATGCTATTTTGCAAAGGCATCGGAACATCACTTAATCCAGAGGGTCGCCTTTGCCTTCTGCACCCACGTCCCTGTGCGGGGTCAGGCAGCATATCCAGATGCTCATCAAGGTCTGCGAGAGCAGGTACAAAACAGAGACCGCTCCCAAGTGACCTGGGCAGGGCAACGCAGAGCTTGCTGCTGTATCCCAAAACCAATACTCACTTCACAGTATTAAGGTACCTGTTCATTCCCAACCTACAAGCATCACTTGCTCATCAAGCAAACTGCCTCTGCCTAAGCAACGCTGAGCAATAGGAACAGAAACTTTCATTTCCCAGTTTCAAGATTTTTTTTGACCAATTACAAACACCTAAAGCAAACAATCAGCAAAAGTTTTACAAAAATCATTTTGGTCCGTGAAGTCAAAACCCATCCTCACAGCCCCGACATCAAAAATCAGCAGTTATCCTCACAGGTTTCCTCTAGGGTACACTTCCTGCACATCAAAACCCCATTAATTTTTCCTCTGATCGCACAAGTAGTTAGCAGACCAGAGGTCACAGCGTTACAGTCTGAAATATTTCCCTTTTGACTTCTCTGTACTTCGATCATATTTAGCAACTCAAAGCAATACTAGCCAAAACCTTTATAACCAGTGAATGTGCTGCCTTTGGTGGAGGGTGAAATCCAAGGCGGGCAGTCCTCTCTGCCACTCACACATTGACCAATTTAGAGATGATAGAAACAAGTTTTTTTGCAAACCTCAGGTGAACTGTCCTCACCAAGCGCCATGACACAAGCAGGTGACAATCCCCGTCCCCACACACAAGGGACAAAGTTCAGTCACACACATTTGGCTGCTCACATTCTCCCCAAGCAGCTAGTAATCAGATGATCAAGGGGGTTTCCCTTTCTGGCAGTGATCGGTGAAGCAAGGCGCAGTCTAACCAAGGGACTTAGACTCTGGACTGTGGCAGGATAAGTTTTAAGCGCCACCTGGGAGGTTGTAGGCAGCAGGTGGGAGCTAACTGCCCTGCAAACTGTCCATCAGCAAACCGGAGCGGAAAAAAAAGACACACAAGGAGATTTTTTTTTTTTTTCCTTTTAAAAACTATTTTGGGTTGCCAGACTAACATTTTATCTGCATGGATTCTGACTTGAAATAAGTTACTGATTAAGAAGTCGCTGATACACTCAAATTCTAGTTAGCGAAGGAATAAGCAATCAATCCAGCTGAAAAGTGCCAATTCAGGTCTGTGGATTACCTGTGACTGTGGACACAGGGCTTCCACTCCAGTTTTGGAGCCCAGCTTCCCACCTGATGTTTAATTATTAGTTTAACCAGGTAAATAGACTTGGATGTCACAAATAGACCTCTCATTCGTGATTTCCCTCTTCCCTAAAGCCAGCTAGGCCACACAAAAGAAAAACGAGCCATGCATTAAGTCATATTAGTGTTTACTAACCCAGACTGGGTCTTTGAAGCCTGGCATTTCAATCCTTACTCATAACTTTGACAACTCATTCATTATTCACACACTGGTTTTCCATCTGTAACTCACACACAAGCAAAACCTCCTCATTTCACAGACATTTCGAAGATAGCCGTTGGATAATACAGATCTAGAGGCCCCACGAAGTTCTGCTGCACCAGCATTAACACCGCTATGCCTGGAGGACTCCTGGGGTAGGTGAAGCTGCTGGAGCAGAGGGCATCTGCTTGGCATATGGTCACTCAGGGGGTGGCACATACCCACGAAGCTGCTCCTTTTTCTGGTAAGCACTGGGTAATTCTGATGACACAGAAAAGACAAACAGAAGCCTCGTTAAAGACCTCCCCCCCCCCCAAAAAATGCTTGAGGATCTGTTTTACAGCTACTTGACTGACCAAACCAAAGCAGAAGGTCTGTGTCAGGTTTTTGGGGGTTCTCCCCGAACTGAGTGAGATTGTAGTGCTGCCTGTTTTGGAAGGCAGATCTGCAAGAGATAAATGAAGCGACATTATAACTAGGAAGCCACGGCATCTCTGGTCAGCCCGGAACTGCCTCTTGCTGAGAACCACCTTCTTTAAGACCTCGAGGAGAAGTTTGCAGCCTAACACCAAAAACTACACACACAAAAAAGGACCAGCACTGCAAATTTGATGTACTTTCTGGGTGGAATATTAAAAAAATTACACACAGAGAAGCAGGCAACATATCCCGGAAGCCCACCATGGATCTCCTGCTACACCTCTACTGTTCCCTCAGAGATGTGCTGAAGGGTCAAAAAAAAACCAAAAACAAAAACAAAAACCCACAAACAAACAAGCAAGCAAAAAAAAACCCCCACAACAACAACAAAAAACAAACCCAACCCCCAAAAAAACCAACTCAGGCTGTCAACTGCGTGAAGTTTTAGGAGAAGAGTACATGTTTAAAGCTGGTACTTGGTGTCTCTTACGTTTTACTGCATATTCCTCCTGAGTACTGACCCTGACTGTCACATCTTGTGCCTTTATGTTGGGATCCATCTCGTGCCACCACAGACCCACACCAAAAAAGATAAAGGTGGAAGAAGATGATAAAGGAAATTCCTTAAGACAAAAAAAAACCCAAAACCAAACCAAAACCTGTGATGACACTACCAGGCCAGCTCATACGCTTTTCCTGCACACGATTTTTCCTCTCACACCTTCAACAGAAGGCCCACCTCATTTGGGGAGTTCCCAGGCTCCCCTGCCGAATGACTGCAGCAGGGTTTGAGGCGCAGAGAACAGCAGAAACACCCGCTCTCTCTTTCAACTGCCAATGAGCAAGTCAGTCACACTGCCTGCTCTACAACAGAGCCTCTTCCTGCCCTCTCTTCCTCTTTTCTCAACCTGCCTACCTCTGGTAGCTTTGATTTCTGTAGCAGCACAGAAAGCCTGCAGTCCCTGATGGCACCTGCACCCATCTGGTCCACAAAAAAAGGTTGGGCTCTCCTCCGCTCCATCCCGCTTAGCTTTTCACTTCCTGCAGCCACCAGCAGCAGCAGAGGGTCTCCTTCCTGCTGGGCAGGGTTTGAAAATGACCTTTCTAAATGAAGATGCCAGAAGGCAGCTCCTGTCTCTCCTCTTACGTAAGAAGAGCTCCTGCCACAGACAGCTCGCTTTTCTTGTTGGTCCAACTGCCTTTGCAGGCATCCAAAGCCCCAACAACTGCAAAAACAGCTGCAAGTGTGGTGGTGGCTCCTCAAGAAAACTCTCTGCTCAGTGACACAAGCACCACCGAGTTTATGAAAACAAATTCTCAGCAGTTTGGACTAGAAAAGGATGTGAGAAAGGACAGGCAACAGAGATTTTTCCTTCTAAGGACTTTAAAGGAACACCTAAAAGGTACAAGCTGAAAGGACAAAGAGGAAAGACAACCAATGGCTGGGATCTGAGCAGCCCTACAATTTTAGACCATTACTCAAGGCCACAACTATCATCAGCTCCAAGACACAGGCTATGTCCCTTCATGGAATGATTTAACAAGCGCCAGGATTAACTCTGCCGCCCGGCGCGAAGCTTCCTATGACTGCAGTCTCACGGCATTGGCAAGAAGAGAGGGCGAGTGCTTCACTTATGCTGCCAGCCTGCCACTGGCATCTCTCATGCTGCTTGGCAAGGGCATTGAGTTACAGGCTTTATTTTGCTACCCTCTTCCTGGCCAGCCGTAACCCAATCTCCTGACCAGAATCAAATTCGGTCTTCTCATCGAGTCATTGTTACGACGTCCTTCTGCCCTCTGATCGTTAACGAGCCCACTGAACTTATTAGAACAGGAGTTTGCCTGGCAGACATGGTTTCCCTTCTCGTCACGCTGTTGTGAATACCCCGCAGATCCATCCGCCCACACTTCTGCTAAAATAATGATTTTATTTTGCAAGCGCAACACACATAAGTGCTTTGGAATCTCTCAGCATGAGAGACGTGATGAAAACTTCAGCTATTGAGCCAGCTATTAAAACCAGGCGAGAACTTCAGCTACAACACTGGTAGCTGCATTAGGCCACACTAAGACTCCCCACGTTTTGTCCTAATGAAGAAGCATGTTCATCTCGAACAAGGGGGAGAAAGGGCTTTTCACGTGCACCCCCGGCTCCACCACTACACCCCGCGAGATGCGGCCCACCCACCTCTCCCCAGAGGCCCTGCGAAGGCTAACATGACGCCAGGAAGGCACGTTTTGTCAGAACCCCTCAGCAGAGGGAGCAAGCTACCCGCCATGCTCCCAGCACCTACCACACGCTCGCCGGCAACAGAAGCTTTGTTCTAGGCTCGGCTGTGACCCGCACTGACCAGCCGCTGCCGCCCTGCCCGCAGCCCCTCAAGGCCCGGGGGGACACAGTAGTTGGTTTGGAGACCGAGGAGAAAACGGGAACGGGACGACAGATAGGGAGCGGCTCCCCTCGGCAGCCCCAGCACCGGGGGATGAAGTAGAGGCGAACGGGAGGGTCTGGGGCCGGTCTACAGCCCCCCGCGCCGAGGGAGGCCGCGGTCCCTTTAAGAGGCCTAGCAGGCGCTCCGGGCCCGCCGCCCCGCCGGCCGCACCCCACCGCCTCCTCAAGCGCCACCGGACCGCTTCTCCCCTCTCCCCTCACCACCCCCGGCCTGCCCGCACCGCCCCAAGCAGCCACGCTCACCCCGCTGTCGGCCGCCTCCTCCCAGCTCTCGGCGACCTCCTCATCTTCCATTTTAATTCCCCTCCGCCGCCGCCGCCGCCAGCCCGCGCCCCGCGCATGCGCGCGCCGCCCGCCGCGCGCCTGCGCCGCCACCGCCTACCGGCCTGCGCCCGCCGCGCCTGCGCACCGTAGAGAAAGGGCGGGAGGCCTGGGGAGGGGAACGCATGCGCGGTGGGTCGCCGAGGGCGGCCACGTGCGGCAGGGCGGGCACGCGGCGGGGGACGTAGAGCGCCCGCGCCCCCTGGCGGGCGGGAGGACTGGCCAAAGAGACGGGGTGGGGACACACACGCGTGTGACACTTGCACACTCACACCCCACGGAGACCGGTGCTTTTCTCAACAGCACACGCCAAGCCAAAGCAGCACATGACAGGCATCAGCAGCGCGGATGGTTCCACGGTCAAAGAGCTTGGAGGTTTTGGGGCATTTTTCCATAATTTAGGGGTTATTGACCAAAGCAGCCACCCCGATTTTAGCAAATCTTGTCCATTAACCCAACCGCTCGCCGCAGCATCCCTCCTGCAGGCATCGAAATGTCCGTGTGTTCTTCCATCACCCCAATTTGTATCACTTTTCATCTAAGCTCTCAGCTGCTCTTAAATCTCCTGAGGGGCAGGAGAGCCCACTTCAGCTCCAACCTTTAAAAAACAGCTAGATTTCTCAAAAATAAACCCAATTTATTAGGTTTATCTCATTTGTAGCCAGGATATTCACCACACCAATGTATTACCTTGAGCTTTGAGCAATACAAAGGTATCTGGGGTGAGGGTTGCGTTTAGTTTTCCTCGCTGCAAAATTAAATGCCCCTTCCAGCATCCTAAAAAAATCAAATGTTTGGACAGGGAGTTACAGAAACTGCCCTTAAATCCTTAAACTTTCCCCCAAACACCCCACCCGAGAGCTGCAGCTTACCGGCAGATGGCGACTGGCTTCTTAAAAAAAAAAAAATAAACCTCTAGGTAAAAAAAATCCTGAAACAAACACTGTGGTTTGCCCTGGCCCCCTCTGCAGCCCCCCCATGTCTCCCTCTCCTCTGCCAAGCTCAAAATCTGGGCAGGGAACTGCCAGGCACCCTTGCAGCTGAGTTTTGGGGGGCTGTTTATCAAAAGCAGAGCCGCTAGCGGGGTTTTGCGGGGCACACGGCGCTCAGGGTGGGATTTATATCCTGGGATTTCAATTTTTTCGGCATCCCAGAGGAGTGGGAGATGGCATCTCCCCTCCCTGGGAGAGGTGCAGGGCTCACGGGAGCGGTGCGGGTGGGAGGAAAGGGTGCAGCAGCCTTGGGCTGTTCCTACCCATCCTCTGGGATTTTTCCAGAAGGAAACAGGAACTGTGTTTTCAAGCAGCCAGTGCCCAGCATTGTTGGCTCAATCTGTAGCCTATTCAGCATCACAGCGGCATTATTCTTAGACGTTTCCCTCCATCCTGCCGGTTTTGCCCATGCCGTAATAAATCCAATTCACCGTTCACGGCACCCCTGTTCAAGACCAAGCGTCCCACAAAAACATGTGGGAGCATTGCGGATCTTTTGGGAATGTGATCTTAATGGTCATATACGCACACCTGGGTGAACGCTGGGTTACTTACATCCTTGTGGACAAATTCCACGTCTCCTTTCAGGTAATCCCAGACCTCTGCAAGGCATCTGGGGCAGCAAATTCGGCAGGGCACATGTCCAGGATGCTGAGCAGCAACCTCTGTTGTAGATGCAGGTCTGTGGAAGACAGAGAGGATGGCAGTGTCTTCCTCTGCCCCTTCCCCAGAGGAATAATGTCATCCACAACTTGGCAGCACAACCGCATGTCAAAACACAGACCCGACGTGCCCAGACGTACATACCCCCACGGGGAAGGGCTCCAGCAGCACCGAGGGCTCCCTCCTTTCCTCACCTCCGTGGTGAAACGGGCACTCGCTGTCCTTCAGGCATGGCGACAGGTCCCATCTCCTCTCCCTGCCGGGCCATCCTCACCTCGCCTCCTGCCATCAGGAGGTGGCCAGGCCATGGGGGAGAGGCAGGGACATGGCGGGGCTGTGGCAGGTGGCCAGGGGGGCCCTGGCCCTGTGGGCAAGGAGGGTGTCCGGGCCCCAGCTGTGCCTCCCCGGGGAGTGGCTGAGGAGGGGAGCCCGGGAAGGGGCGAGACATGAGGAAAAAGGCGGCGGCCGAGGCCTGCGAGGAGGCCGGGGAGGAGAGGGAGCCGCCCTGCCACCTTCTCCTCAGAGCCGACCTCCCCAACATGGCGGCCTCGTCCGCCCGCCTCTTCCAACATGGCGGCGGGACGGCGCGCGTGCCTCTGGCGAGACCTTCCAAACATGGTAGCCTCCCCCCCGCCAGAAAAAGGCCTCTGTGCTATGGAAGCGATGGAGTGGGGGGAGAATTGACCTTCCCATCATGGCGCGCGTTGCCACGTGACCCTTGTCTCTCCGCCCCCTCCTCGGTCATGTGATGCGGGGCCGGCCGGCGCCTGCGCAGTGTGTTCTCCGCCGCGGCCGGAGCGGCGGCGGCGGCGGCGGTGGTGGCGGAGGAGGAGGGAAGATGGCGGCGCCGGTTCGAGCCGTCACCCGGGCGACGCGGCGACCTAAGCGTCTGCAGCCCTGAGGGCCCGGCCCAGCCGCGGCTGGTGGTGGCCGGCGGCAGGTGAGGGGCCCCGCGGTGCGGTTCCCCGGGGCGGGGAGGGATGAGAGCGGCGGTGGGCAGCGTCCCTTCCCTGGGGAGCGGGGCGGCGGCGGGACAGGCCTCGCCTGGAGGGGGCCACCCATTTGGGGGCTTGAGGGTGGGGTTGAGCCCCTCTTTTCCCCCCTTACCTCTTTTTGGGGGGTCCCTATTGAGGGCAGATCCCCCCGGGGTATTGTAGCCCCCCCGCGAGGGCTGCTCGTCCCTGTGAGGGGGGGAGGCCCCTTCCCTGCCCGCGGAGGGCAGCGGCAGCCCTGGGGAGGGGGGGGCAAGGTGAAGGCAGCCCTGGGGTCTTCTTCAGTGCTGGGGGTGGGCAAAACCTGCCCTCCCCGCCCCGCCCCCCAAAAAAACAGGTTTCCCCCAAAAAATCAGTGTTGGCATTGGGCAGTGCTAAGGTGCAGGCTGGCGGGGGGCGGGGGACGGGTGCTGTCGGCCGTATGGAGGCTGCGGAGTGCTGTGGCTGCCCTGAAGGCTCACGTCTCGTACGTGTAAAAACAAAGGTGAGGCTCAGTCTCCGGTTATTCTCCAAATAACTCCATGTGAATCCAGTTCTCGACTTGCATCTGCGTTCGTGCCTTGTGCGCTGCTCACCTTACGTGTGTGTGTGTATATATATATATATGTTTGGTTTGGTCTCAAAAGTGTTGGGTTAAATCAGTAGTGGTGGCAAGCTTGGTATTTATCAGCTCAACAGGATTTGGGGTGTTAGTCCCCATTGTCTTCACTGATAATCTCGTCGGTGATTTGAGAATGGCTTTATTTATTTAATTTTTTTTTGTCACAACGGGGCTGGGCTGAGCAGACACTGCAGGGGCTCATCTCAATGCGCGGGTCTCACTCGGGAGGATTATCTCATGCTGCCTGCAAGATGCTGCCCAAACCTTTCCGGGATGAAGTGTCTCACTTCAAGCCTGTTTGGGTTTTCAAATCGGGCAAGGCCTTTCTTAGGAGCCACAAGAGCAGGAGCAGAGCCTTGGTATCTCACTCTTAATAACCTGAACTCTAATTAATGCTCAGAGGAAGAACAAAAGAGAAGTCGTGCAAACTGAAATGCCTGTCTGCAGTATGGTGAATCAGTTCGTTACGTGGAGACTGTGTTCTGTTTGTAAGATAACCTCGTTGATCGCTGGGGATGTCATTTGTATTAAAATGGCTTTAATTATCACTGGTGAGACTGGATCATGCTGTAGGTCAGCAGCTGGAAGTCTTCCCCTTTACTAAAGGGGATATGAATTAAAATAAATTACACTTGAGATGTTGCTGACCTAAATTTGTAACCTGGATGTAATGATGTCTTTACCCACCCTGCCCTTCAAAAGCGAAGGAGCCCAAAGCCTGAATTGATCCGCTGCCTTGCAGGTGACCTCACGAAGCCCCAAATCGGTGATGATACTGCAGTGTCCTAACAAATTGCTTTATATCGCAACGCAGCGGTCGCAGCCTGGGCTTGGCCCTTCTGAACAGCCAAATATCTGAGCTGGACGTTAACTGAAGAGTTAAGAGACTTGCTGTTATTTCCTCATTTCCGTAGCCCTGTGTGTTCCCACCACCATCTCTCCTTCCTTTTCCTTACGCTCATGCTGGAGAAGGGCCGAATACCGGTGGCTTTCCCTCAGGTTGTGTCCTTCAGGTTTGCCTCGGGTTGGTCTTTCCCTGGTGTCAGAATTGGGAGAGAAGAGAGCAAGATCCTGGGTGGGATCATGGGCTATTTCCAAGGCAGGGTGATGCCTCTCTTGCAGAGGGAGAAATTACAGTTCTTACTGCATCGGGTTCAATCCTGTTCACCAGGGCTTTTGTATCTGCATGCTTCTAGCAGAAGCAGAATCCCATCCAGTGGTTGTTTTCGCATAGCGAAGATGTTTGCGTGTGTTTTTCCTGCTGTGTTACCTGGTATTTTAACTGACGGGTGACTCCGCCCAAGCAGCATTTTTTCCACGGTGGCAAGTGAAGCACTTGGGTTTGAAAGGCACTGTACGGTTTTAGTATTGCACTAGTTTACAAAGCTGCACTGGTTTACTCTTATGGACTTTTAAAGGCAGTATGTGTAATTTTAAATTTTAATTTGAGTTTACTACAGCCTTTAGTCTCTGGACTCAAATTTTCTCTGTGTTTGGCTGTAGGAGAAACCCTAGAAGAAATCTTGCCTGCAGAAAAAATGTTGTTGTCCTGCCTGTGGTTGGTATAAAGATCGGGATGGTTTTTTGCCACTGTTGAACGTGCGTTACCTTTGACTTGGGGATTTCAAGCCGCTGATTGAAGCTGCTTCATCGTGCACCTTCTGGAGTGAGGTGTTTGTTCCCAAAGATAGCAAGGATGTGCTTGACTGTCTTGGCCTTAATCTCAGGAAATTTAATGTATATAATCTTCACGTTTAACGGAAGGAGTGACACCAGCCGTAGCTTTGGAGTGGGAGGATGGGGATAGTCTGTTCTCCACACGTTCCTAGTATGCAGCTGATTTGTAAAGGTCTGTTTTCAGGGCTTCGAAGAGGCGTTGGGTTTCAGCACAGCCTGCTTTGCCCACTGCCAATTCCAGCCACTTCCACAGGATGTGAGCGAGTGCTGCTGGAAAAGGCTTCCCACTTTCTGTGTAAACAGAGCTGCGCCTCTGAGGGAAGTTATTTTTCCCCGTGTATTTAGTCATGGCAGGCTTTGTTGTAAAACATTGATTCAGGCTTTGCCCTAACAAATTTTCTTAAGGTTGAATGTAAATAAGCTTGAAGCCCTTGGCTTTTGAACTGCAGCATCGCGTGGGGATGTCTGCAAGGGCTTATAAAAGGTGTTAGAGCCAGAGCTAGGCTCAGATTCAGTACAAATCTAGATAAAAGCCTGTGAAAAGAGGACTCTGGTGGCCTTGATAATGTGCTCTATGGTTTCTCCAGGTAAGAGCTCCTTTCGGAGTGTGTTTTCTGACCTGAGTGGGGCTGTCTGCAGTTGGTGACATTCCCGAGAGATGCACCAAGGTATCTGGGCTGTGCTGCCATTAACAGCTAATGCAGCTTTTTGATGTAGTTTAGAAATTCAGGTCAAAATCCCTTTTGAACTCGCTTGTGTCTGAGATTAAAGGAGAGCAGGGTGACACATCCGCATCGAGAACTGTGGCTTGTGTTGAGCAAGATGCAGAAAACGTGGATCTTGCCTTCAGGAGCTTGCTATTTCAAGAACTGCAAATGTTCTCCTAGAGCTTCAGTTAATTTGCATCGGACCGTGCTGTGGACTGTATTTGCTTCCATTTCTATGGCAATTTTTTAAATATTTAGCTTTGCTAGCTGAATACCTACTGAAACATCTATGACTTAAAATGTTCATTTCCCCCTTACTTAATACAGTTCAGGCAACTGTGATTTGCAACTCAGACATACTGCATCTCTTCATATGTTTCAGATTCATGTCTGGCTTATTTTGTTCTGTACTTGTGCAAATTTTGTAATAATGCAGGCTTTTGAAGGCTTAAGGTAAGTTGGTAAAGCTACTTGAATTTATTTGGGGCTTCTCGTTAGGTTAATATTGATGTGCTGTGGTAATGTTCCCTTCCACCACTGGTCTTGTCAAACCTCAGATCAGTGGTGACGGCCCTGTCAACGCTTTGAGACGTGTTTGAGAGTACCCCAGGTCTCCACGGCAAGTTGTGTTTGGTGAAAAGATGCTTTTATTTGAGTTGGTTGTGAAGGGACGATGTTAGGAGGTGTTCTGCTGCCAGGCTGCCTCATACCAGAGATGTAAAAGCAAGGGGCTGTCGCTGAATGCTGCAAATCATTACCAAAAATACACGATAACCTTAGCAAAGTCCATATTTTGTGATATACGTTCTGCCTAAGCAAAGCTCCCTGTGAAGCTGCAGAAATTATTGCTCTTGCAGACAGACCATACAGTCAGTAATGGCAAGTGACACATTTCAGTGGGCAAAAGATCATCTCTGGTTTGCTGAGCGATTTTGGGTCTTCTGGATAAAAAGCAGCTCATAAATGTAAAAATCTTGCTGTTAAGTCACAGTGACTGTGGGAAAAAACTGTCCATCCCAAAACTTTTTACATGGGGGAATCTGTGATACATATTAATTGTTATGGCTGGCTTTTTATCATGCTGGAGAGCCTGCAATGATATGAGTGATTTATCTGTACTTTAACAAAGGATCACGAACCCCTTAGGTACAGTTATCCTTGTGGGGAGCTTCCAGGGGATGGGGCTGAGCATGTGCAGGGTATCAAGGCTATTAAAAAAAGCATAATTCTGCAAAAAGCAAACGTTTTCAGTGAATCTCTGTTTTTTTCTTGTCACTGGTATCAGATGCACATTGGATCCTTTTGCCAGCATGTGAAGGCACCTGCCCAAAACACCTTAAATGAGAAAACCAAATAGCAGCTACTTCTGTACCATTGTTGTTGCATCCATTCTGCAATTATTTTGTTCAATTCCTCTGTCAAGCAGCCACCTTTAATCTGTCCTGTTGAATGCAAGCTCTTCCTGCATTTGTTTTTAGGCCGGCTGTTTTCTTTCCTCGTTGTGACTGCTGCTGGGGACTCCTGCAAACCTCCTGGACCTTCAGGTTTCAGAGCCGTGGCAACCCATTCTGCTGACACAGATGCCCGTTGCGGCTCAGGAGGGGACACGTGGGACGCTTTAGCCCTCTCTGAACCTGATTCTTGGGTGCTGTGGAATCCCAGCGTTTCATAATACGTGATAATAGGTGGTTTGCCCCCCTCTTGTGCCCGGTACGATGCCAGGCTGTGCTTATCAGTTAAAGGGGTGCCCGTTGGGGTGGTGGGAGTGCTCGTGTTTGGGATGTTAACAAAGAGAGATCTTGGGCTACTGGGGCAAGCTGAGTGTTTGATTAAGAGGTAGGGATGAATTTGAAATTAGCCCAATTTCCCTGAATTTTTATTTGCTTATTAACTTAATGTGGATTTGACTTCCATTCTTTTGTCTTCTCTTAGTATCTAATACCTAGTATTTTTAAGCCTCACTGAACAACTAGACTTGAGATATGGCATATAGAATAGATAACCCTTGCTTTTCTCAGTAGTGATGCATCCCTAACTTGCAGTGCTTTTGCTTCTCATTCTGCATTGCCGCCTTCATTAGCTGAAAAAAAATTCTAATAAAGGAAGGCAAATTCTCAAAATGTGTGGAAACAGCAGCAAATCCTCATCAAGCCTGCTGGGTGGGTCAAACTCTAGCTCTTGTGAAATCTATTTTAAATTGAACTGCTGGGCTGTATTTTCCTGTAGGTGGCTCAGTTGCTTGTGAGGTCTGCTCAGTGGTGGTGTTGCTCCTGTTTGCAACCCCTCACGCTGAGGTGCGTGGGTCTTCCCTGTGGCTTTAGCCCTATTTCTTTGTCCTTTAAAGCCTTGGTGTTGAAGGGGATGCAGAGCAGTCCTTCCTGGTTTATAATAATAGGGTTGCAATCGCCACCACCGCATGGGCTGTTTTGCACGCTCATATTGCTGAAGAGGAAAGTATTTATCCTTCCCATCTGCTTTACCTCTTGTAAATTTAAATGAATCCTCTGTTGCTCACTTTAAATGACATTGCTGTTTTCTGGGAGCTGGTTGGGATTTTCCCCCACCAAGATGCTGGTTAATGGGAGAAATGTGTTTAGCAGAAGCTGTAGCGCCAGGAGAACAGCTCTCCCAGTGCTCACTGCCAGCAACATATTGACAGTGAATAAAAGAGACGCTGTCTAGACTGCCAGTCACTGAGCTAACGACAGCTCCGCGGAATTTTGAGCAACGAGAAGACACGCTGCCTCAAAGTCAGCCCCACCTTGAAGCTGATGTTTGCCTCTTTTCCGGGCTGTGGCGATGCCCTTCGACACATGCGTCTTGTGCTTGTCGACCCTTAGGCACCGTTCTTCTCGCCATCCTCATTGCACAGTGTGACGGGGGGGGGGTATGTGGTCTTATATTTGCAGAGATTGACGGGTGTTTGCCCTCCCTAGTTAATATCTTCTGCTAAAAAACCCCAGTGATAAATTCAGCTGTGTTCTGAATTTATACGCTCAAGCCCTCTTCATGGGTGTCGAGGCAAGTGCTTAAGCTCCATTGCTTTTCATAAGTCTTGCTCTTTTCCGTCACCCTTTTGTGTTTTGATTAGTGTGTCTTTGTTTCCAGTTCACCTGTCAAAAGTAAAACAGAGCTCTTGGTGCTATCTGCATATTCATCTTAACTCTGGAGAGCCGGTGGCCTAATTTCTTCAGTGCAGGTCAGGGAGCCAGAAACCTCCGGTATTGTAATCCCAGTGCTGTCGAGGGCTTGCTTGACCTCGGCTTCTCGGTGCTTTTGTTCCTTTACCTATAAAATGGGGTTAATTACCACTGTGGCGCTTACGAGCCAGGCGCTGGGACACCCACAGATGCTGCACTTTTGTAATGTGTGAAGGCGTTTAAGGTTGTGTTGGGCAGGTACATGCTAATGTGGCCAGAGGGTTTTCTGGCTGGGTGTATCTCTACTGATGTAGACTCCTTTTTTGCCACCATTGAGAGAGAAAAAATATTTTCTATATTGTTGCAATTGCTGTTTAGCAAACAGATCTGCCTTTAAATTCTCTTTGGTGTGATCCAGCCCTGCTCCTGGGCAATATTTGCTAGATGGTTAACTCCATAGTTGGCAGCTTTCATCAAAGGCTTTGCACCGAGAATTACACAAACTAGTTTGAAGGCGGCGTACAAATTTATTTGATGTGATTAGGTGAGTGGACATTGCAAAAACACACTTTTATTGTTAGACACACAATACATGTTACAGCTGAGCAGCTCATCTGCTAGGAGTTAAGATCGGGAGGACAGCATCATTTGCAGTGCTCAAACGCTGATAATGTCCATGTCGAGATGGTATTAGATATCTTGGTACCCTGCTTGCTAACAAAGATAGAAACATTGCATCAGCGACCTGCTGCGAAGTCAGCAGTCTGTCTGAAAGCTGTGGATATCGATTTAGATTAAACCTTGGCTACTGAGCCTACACTAATACATGGCTTTTTCCAGTGCATCCTTCTTTTTTGGCCTGGAAGTCAGTATCCTTGAGCTCATCTTCACTTCAGATGAAATGTCTCAGGGCTGCTTGTGACTTACATTTCTTAGTTGACAGAGGAATGTTGTGGTTTGTGAATTTAGGCTGCAGAATAACTTTTGTTTATTGCAAAAATGAAATTCTTCCATACTCCTCCTCCTTCACATGCGTGCGCTAAGCCAAAGACCATGTCGTGGGGGGAAACCAGAGGCTTGAATGGGAGCACTTGCCTGACAAGTTGCCTCGCTGGTAAACCCTGACCTTGGCCTAGCATTTGCTTAACTTAATTTTCCTGACCGCTAAAATTTCATTCTTCGTTCCCGCAGCAAAACATTAAGCCTGAATTTTGCAGCAGTGTTGGAAACCTAAATCTTGACTGGTTGTCCTACTGCTTAAAGCAACAAGAGATTGCCTGATTTACATGGACAGCATTGCAGCATGGGTATTAACACTGATTATTTAAGTCTCTTGAAGTGCTAGTAGTTTCTGAAGGCAGTCGTGTGGAGCAGTGTGTGTCTGTCTCTCGATGGGCTTTTGCTAGGGTTGGTTTTTTGGAAGCACGGCTTATGGAGTTTGCTTTCTCTCTCACACTAATTCCTGATCCTGTTGCCCCTTTCTGTCCGATTCATCAAAAGGATAAATGTCTCAAAGATCCTAAGTTCCTGCAAGTTTCACAGGACAGGAAAGGGAGAGGAAAGACCCTGCTGAAGGCAAGAAAGCTCAAAATCCTGGAGACCAGAGGAACTACCAGGCAGGAAAAAGGTTCGACCCCCCAGTCCAATTGCTGCAGGCGGCAGAGGCTCACCCGCAAGTGATGCATTGGTAGGAAATGACATTTTGCTGCTTCCCGAGCTGCCTGTTTTGCTGCCTGAGCTGGAGGAGGTGGATGTGATCCAGGGCTTTCCCGGCCAAGGAAGTCGTGCGCCGGGTCGGATTCTGACACTTGCTGCAGGCTGCTTTCCTGTGGCAGTGTTTGCTTGACACGTGGGCACCTCGGGGACTGCGGTTTCCTCCATGTGGGCAGCAGTTTAGTGGGAATTGTGCTGTGAGCAGCTGTTTGGATTCATCGGGTTATACTGTGCAAAGAAAAGATTTTATTAAAAAAAAAAAAAAAGTAACTGCACTGAATAAGCATCTGACGCAGCCTGTCAAAAAATCAGGAATTAAGTCACCCAATATGTTTGGGTACCTCCTAGTTTTGTTAGCAAACCCTTCTCTAAGATATTTCCATGCTTTACATGTAATTATTTTGCCTGAGCAGGTTTTCTGGGCTGTTTGGACATAGAAATGGGCATTGGCCTGTATGGAAGTGTAAATACAGAAATTATCTTTCCGCATTGTGTTTTCAGACTTATTTTTTGTACCATCAAAACGGGACTGGTTTTTAGATCAGTAGCATGTGTTTTCCTTGTGGTTCAGCTGTAAATTTGCCTTTGTTTGCCTGAAACCTTTATAGAGATTAACCAATTTTAGTGGCTTTGGTAGGTTTCAGAGAAGTCTGTAGAAGAAAGTAAGGAGTGCTGTGTCATTTTTCAGGCTGTCCTCAAAATAATTAATTTAACTGTAGCTTTCCAAGTGCTGCCTGTGAGGTCCAGACCTGCTGCTCTGTCAACGAAGGAAGGAGGTGACAATTATTTCCAGAGTCTGCCATTGTGTGTTTGCTTGGTGTTATCGAGCAGGAGTTCTTGATGATGAATCATCACAGGTGGGTTTGGATAGGTACTGAAAATCGCATCAGATGTTTTTATCTGGGCAGCTGCTGTGTAAACTGTTTATCTTCAGACAGAGTATGTTGCAACAGGAGAAGCATCTGCATGTTTTCTTGTAAAATCCTCTATTTTCAAGTCTCAAAGCCTTTTATTTGCTTGTTCAGGGATCATTTTCGTTTTCTGGCTGGCATGCAGTTTTGCCTTCATTTTGAAACGAATCATGATTATTTGTTTTGCTAGAAAAAGTTCAGGCAAGAATAATTTTAATTAACGGTTTGCAGGGAGTCGGTAGAGGGAGTGTGTGAGCCTGAAATACTACTTATTTACGGCCCTGCAAAATTTAGGGGGATTTCAGTAGAGAGGATGAATTGTAAGAGCACACCTAGATACAGACCCAGCCAATTATTGCACCTGAGCAGAACAGTTTTCCAAACAGGCCAAATTTGGGTCACAGTTAATGGAATGACCCATTCTATGTTTGGAGAACCCCAGCTAGGGTTGATATTCAGACGTCCTAATTTTTGGCTTGGTTGGAGGGATGTAATGTTGTTGAGCGATTACTGAGATTTCGGAGTTGGAGGCATGCACATGGAGGCTTGAATTTTTATCAGGGAAACCCAGAGAGCGTGGTGCTTTGTGTCTAGATGCCTGGCCCACCCAGATCACGTTTTTAACCTAAGGGTAAATGTATTTAATGCGCAGTGTGATTAAATTGGGGTTCGTTGGCCAATAGCATGTGTGTGAGCTCAAGTGGTACCTAAATAAGTAATGTAACAGCTTCTTTTGTGCTGCTAGTGCTTATCAAGCCAGGTTTCAACAGGTTTTAAACAACTTAAGCTGTTTTAAGGGTAATAATGCTGTAAAAAGAAACTCAAGTCTTCAAATCCCGTTAATTAGGGATGCATCTGGGGGGGTTTGTTGCATGTTGGAGATCTCGGCTTGTTCAGTGGCGTTCTGCAGGGATATCTGGAGGTGGACTTCATGCCTTTGCTTTTTGGTCTTGTTCTTGATTTGTTAATATTTTATTAAGATTTTCGGCCAATTTTGAGGTTTTGTCCTGTTTATTCCATTAGCAAATTCAAATGACAGATTTTGCTGTGTACACCTGAAGTGCAGTGTCATTAAACTCTGCTGTTTCCTTTTGTTCAGATGAACCGTACACTAATGACAAGTATATAAAACATGTGCTACCTGGGTTTGTATTCCTATAATAAATCCAGAATAAACCTCAAATTTTCTTCCTCATTTTCAGTGCTTTAATTTTGTAGGAAGATAGATTAGGCAGAATTTATTTTTAAGTTGCTGTGCTGTTTGTGTAATAAATCTTGCTGCGTAATGTTATATTACTACTGTTTTTTTTTCCTGAAAGCTTAGAATAAAAATGAGCAGGAATATGGAATAGCTGATGGTCAGCCTGTCATCATTGGGGTGGGAGGGATTTCTGGTAACTCTCTATGCCTTTTTATTACAATAATATCAATTAAAATTCAGTTGTAATCGTGCTGTTTCATTACAGTATGGTACAGGTTAAATGGCATTGTAAAATGAAGTCACGTAATTTTGAATTTGTCTCTGGAATCTCTATAAAAATACTGGTTTAACAGGCAAAACACGTGGCAGGGAGCTAGTACTGAAAGATATATATTTGACTTTTCAAACTTGCAGATGGAATTTAGGAAACCTTTATTTTCATGGGTGAAGCTAGGTCTTATATGAAAGAAAAAAACAATTTCCTGTTGAAAGGCAGCTAAAGGAGGCGGAGGGGGAGAGGAAAGCTGTGCTTCAAAGAACTTGTAATTGCCTGTTTTGCAGGGATAAGGAGAAAAGCACGGTGCAGGTATCCTCGAGGTCTCACTCGTTCATCTGGGCATGATGCTGGTGCGGCAGCGCATACAGGATATTGCTCATCGTTCGGTTTCCCAGAGGCTTTGTTTTCTTTTTTGACTAAAATCTGCTTTTTTTCCACTGTTGAACTTGTCTAGCAGTTGATTTTCAAATGCATCAGCTCTAACTGGTGCAAGTTTTGGAGGACTAGAAATGTCATCTTATTTAATGGTGTTTATCCCTACTCCAAATCCTGTAACTCCTGGAGACTTTTTACTCCCTGTGCCATTGCTTTCATAAAACAGTGTGCTTCTACCTAGGAAATAGTACTTTATTTTTCCTCTTATATCTCTAAAAAAGGGCTCAGGGCTTCTGTAGAGCAACTTATAGTAGCAAAAGCCAAATTGGAAGGGGGGAAGCTGCCATCGAAGTCGTTAATGGCACAGCTGCATGAGACAAACAATAAAATACTGTGCAAAAATAATCCTTCCAAATACAGACAGGAATTTTTTTTCAAGGAAAGCAGCCTAAGACTTATTATTAAATGTGTCTGTCTGATGGAATAGGCTTGTTTTTTTAAACTGGCTGAGAGAATAAGCCTAAAAGGTCTAAATGTCTCCATAAATGCTACCCGGCTGTGATGGGGCTGCTGACAAGTAGAATAAGCTGTTGGAAAGTATGAGGAAGAGTCTGGAGGGGCTTAGAGGCAGTTGCTATCTTCCACCCCTAAATTAACGCCATAGCTTCTGATTGCCAAGTGCAATTAACCATTCTGTTCTGCAGAGTCCCTTTCTCCTTCCAGCCGAAGCAGTCAGCCAGCCAGGGCTGGGTCCTTTCACACACCTTTATTATTTTTTTCCTGGGTGAGAACATAGCTTCTATGATTATGTTTGGAGAGAGTATTTTTTGTGGCATGTGAAAATGAGCATTCCCTTATGCGTAATGTGCTCTGACTCAGTACTATTGCATGGCCTCTTATTTTCATTCAAGAACTTTCCCTTGGAGGCTTTTTTCCCCTAAAAACTGTTGACTGAAAAAAAAAAAAAAAGCCAGGTCAAAACCCCTGCGGGTTCAAGCGCTTCTTAAAACAGCTGAGACTTGCAGAGAAGAGGAGGTAGCTCAGGATGGGAACCACTGATGCCACCCACGCCTGTGAATTGGGGTCCATGGGACCAGGAGAGATGCCTGCAGGTAGGAAAACCTTTTTGGGTTGAGAGGGGTTTTGCAGGAGCAGGCTGCTGGCTGCCTGATGTCGCTACCAGGCTTCGAGAAGTGCTTAAACCTGGTGGGTTTTTTTGCCTGCATTTAATGTTTTTCACCTGTTTGTTCCACTGCAGCAAATAATCACTTTAGCAGAATAAATAGCAGGTTCTTAAATAATATCAGGAGGGGAAAGAGGGGAAATTCAAGTGCTCTGAAAGGAGGAAAAGAGTTATAAAATGTTTTGCCAACTGGCAAAGACACAGCTTTTAGGAAGGGCCAGGCAAATTTGATCAGTGCTGGCAGAGCTCTGTTTCGATTGCCCTTCTAGTGTTTCTTTATGTGTTATTTTAAGCAGCTGCGATTCCTCCTTGGTAGGGCTTTAGGCTAATTTCTGAATGCTGTAAAACATTTCTGCTGCTGGAATATAAAGGCACGTCTCTGGGACCAGGAGAGCTGTAGGGTGCAAACTATAATACAATGCTTCAAGGGGCTCATGTTGGCCTTCACAGCGATCGATCCAACCAGAACAGGGCTCCTGGATCTGTCCCGGCGAGTTAATTGAATTCCATGTACTTTTGGATGAGACATGACTGCTTAAATCCCTTCACTGCGGCTTTTTGAGTGCTTGGAGATTAATTTTAGCCCACTTACAAACTGAAGCCCGGCTCAGTGCAAGCAGAGAGCACCTAGAGAGCCAGGATGAGTGAGAAAACACCTACTGCATCCACCCTAAATCCAAATGGGACAGAAACACTCTGTTCTGCTCTTCAAATAACTAGTAAAAACACTGGCATGGGATTTTCTCCCATGGATCTACTGAATAACTGGTAATAGGAGCTGGCTGGGATGCTTTAGCGCTTTCTTACTGACTGCCTGGATTTCTTTTTTGATGTTGGAGCAGGGTTATAGGACAGGGCTTTTGCTGCTTCGCAGTCTGGGGGTGCTTATTCCCAGCCTGCTGCTCCTGTGCCATAAGAGCAAAATCTGCATCTGTGATAGGTCAAGCTTGAAGGGTTATTTTGACGGCGACTTGCCTTTTGGGAGTTGAGTTTATTGCTAGTCTTCTTTTCCTTAAGAAAAATAACACAGCGTGGGTGTGAAAACTTGGAGGGTGTTTTTTTCTTACATTCAAACATTTAGAAAACGAGGATCTAGCACAGTAGATGCATTTGAATATTTATAACGTTATCAAGTGGTCTGGTAAGACCAGACAAAACTCAGCATGGCTTCTCCATCCCCAGATCTCTACGAGCATGTGCTGTTTGAGGCATTGAGGGGTTTCCCTGCTCCTCCTGCCTTTTTAAAATGGGTCTTAGAGATGCTTTTCTAACCCCCAAGCTGTTTTGCCCCTATGATTAACTTGCTGTGTTGTGTTGTTCCCAAGCCTGCTCCAGAGGATCGAAATTGGGATTTAATAATTGGGAAAAAACCCTTGCTAGCTGGGCGTTCATTCCTGCACTTCAGCTGACTTCCTCCAGCAGGTTTTGGACGTTATTTAGAGGGTAAATAAAAGCTGTTGGGAAACACACAGAATCTTTGCTTCTAAACCTTAATAACACAACAGATGTCTTGTGTGAACCTGTTGAGTTGAGGCTTATGTTCGGTGTTGTCACCCACAGGTGTCCCATTGTACCTGATCTGGATGCAAATGTACTTCTGATTGGGTTTTTAGCATTTTATTTAGGGTGTGAAACGCCTTCTGTTCCGCCTGGGTAGATGTGTTGCTCTGTTGTCCCAAGCCATGAGATAGGGACCAACCCTCCTTCCTCCAACCTCCCTGGCTTGAGTACAACCGCATCCTGAGGTTGGAGTACTGGGAGCCTTTGGCTTCCTGCCATGCCCTGTCAAGATGGAAATTGGCACATGCGCTTCATGGTAATAGATGCTTTTACTTGGAAAAGACCCAACCCTCTTGGTTTTTTAATTTTTTTTTTTTTGTGAGCTCTGCTTTTTTTTTTTTTTTTTTTTTTAGTTTTCCATTTCTTAATCTTTGGGAATTTGTGTATTATCTGCTGCATAATGCAGTTTGCTGGCAGCAGCAGCAGTGCTTGTGTCAAAGCGTTTGGGTTTCAGCCTTTCTCTGTCATAACATTGACTCTAAGAAGGATTTCTGACACGGGAAAGTGTGCTGAGCATCTGTTAGGATGATAACTGTAAGTTTAATTTTGATGTGGTTTCTACTGAAGATTGACAGCCCCATGGATTTTCTGAAGTTGCTTCATCAGGGAACCTGACAAAAGTGGAGAGTAATGCTGTCGAACATAATTTTTCTGAGCATGAATTAGTTGTCATGGCAAGCTTTTCTGCTCTGCATCTCTGCTCTCTGCTATTCCCATGGCTCTTCAGCTCGGTGTATGCTGGGATGGGAAAACCCTGGGTTTAGCTGGGGAAGATGGTAGAGTTTGCATTGCTGGAAGCTTATAGCAGCTTAGTTTATTCCTGATAGCTAGGTAGCTTAAATTCCTCCCATCCATATTTTCTGTGATACTAAGAGTTTGGTAAAAATAAGATACTATATACTTGTATTTAAGTATGTTGGGCAAAAAGCCATGTCTTGTCTTCCCTCTTGAGGAGTGGGTTTGCATTCTGGGCTTGCTGCAGATGGGATTTGTCCCATGGACTGTGTTGATCTGCATCCCATCATCCTAGTCAGTCTGGGACCTGGGGGTGGCTGGGCAGCCTCTGCCTTGTGGTGTCGGGAGAAACTCACGCTGAACGACGTAAGAGCTGAGAGCTTACCCTGTG
Source organism: Harpia harpyja (assembly GCF_026419915.1). Classification (NCBI taxonomy): domain Eukaryota; kingdom Metazoa; phylum Chordata; class Aves; order Accipitriformes; family Accipitridae; genus Harpia; species Harpia harpyja. The sequence continues at coordinate 8,441,249 of NC_068946.1, forward strand.
TTGGGTCCTTCGTTACAACCTGCTGTGCTAGGAAAGGATAATAAAGGGAATTTGTAATTGCAGTTTTTGGAAAAGAAAGTCCCTGTGTCATCCTTGTGAGTTATATTGGTTTGAGCTATTGGTGCAGGTATAGTCATGGAGCCGTTGCGTCCCTTGGTCTTCACCCAGCAGTGTTGGAAGGGAAAACTATTGCCGCTCTCCCCAAAACAGGTCAGCTGCTTCCTAGGAAATAGGGTCCAGGGATTTGTTTTGCAGTGACAGGCATGGGTTTAACTGCACACCTTGCCAACTGGCCGAATTGGACACAGGCGCTCATTAAGATGGATTTATTTCATGATGTATTTCTGTCATCGGTACGTTACCTTATGCTTAAGACGTTCTGAATAGCTGGAGATGCAATATTCTATATTCCAGCCTTTCAGCAGCAGTAAATCCTGTGGGGGTTTTTCTTTCCTCACCTACTGCCAGTAAGAACTACGTGCAAGTATTTAATAAAAAAAAAAAAAGAAACAAGGGGGGTGTTAAGGGAGAAGGAGACAGGGATTTTCCCCCCCCTGCATGCTGCTGGGAAGTTGCTTGGAGTAAAGCAGGCTTGCTGGCAAAACTGGTTTTGCGGGGGAGGAGGGGCTGCAAAGCTGTCCCTTCGATCCTGTTTCGCTTTGGGTTGCTCTTCATTTGGTGGGGAATCCCTTTCCCTATCACTGCCTGGCCCCACAGTGCAAACCAACCAGGGCCACCAGTGCGGCACTGTGATGCCTTCTCGGGCCCAGCAAGGAAGCAGGGGTTTCCTCCAGCAGGATTTGGTTTTTTTTTTTTCTCTCTGGTACAGTTTGTAGGCGACAGTAGGGCTGAGAGTGGCAAGAGATTAAATGGCCTGGGAGAATGCTGCGCCAATGGAGAACGGCTTGTTCCTAAACCATGTTCAGCCTGCTTCAAACCTTTGCAAAAACCACGTCCTTGACTTGGAGTTTGCTGGGCAGAGCTTGACATAGACCTTTGGTGTAGCATACATGGCTTGCAGATACATTTCTGATGCTATTAATTTTCTTTGTGACCTTACTGTTGTCTTTTTTTTCCCCCCTTGAAGCTGTGAAGTGGAATGCCATGGCCAGTTCCTCGGACAGTGAAGATGACGGTTTCATGGCTGTGGATCCAGAAGACGCTGTGGTTGAAGGGACAATGGAGCAAGATGATGAGCCTCATGCTGAGCTGGAGGTCGAGGAGACCAGGCATAACAGATCAATGTTGGAGCTCCCAGAAGAGGTTTTGGAATATATCCTCTCCTTCCTTTCGCCCTATCAGGAGCACAAAACCGCTGCCCTTGTCTGCAAACAGTGGTATCGACTAATCAAAGGTACAAATAGCTGTAATGCGAGTGCATTTTTTTAATTGTGGGAAGACGGATTTGTATCTCAGCTCTCTGCCTTTTTTTAGCCTCACCTGTTGTTTTCCCCTCAAACTCAGAAATTTGACTTCTGCAAAATGCCAGAAAAATAGCTACAGCCGTCGGGTCACTTGCTTTGCTCAAGGCTAATAACAATGCAGAATTGAGCCCCTCAGCCTCTTTTGAAGTATAAAAGAGTGAAACCCCAAGAACCCCCATGACAGAGCAGCTCACGTTGCTTTTGAATGCTCCCCGTGTGCTGCTGATGTGCAGCACTGTTGACCTTGCATTCAGGCTTCCTCTCCGCCACACAGCAGCCCCAGTTGCCAGTGTCCCATGTCTGATGTGGCTGTAATTGTGCTTCGTTTGTGTCTTGCTCAGTAATTAACATTCCCAAAGCTTATGCTTTCGGCTGGAAACAAAACCGTGTCTGGTTCTTACAGCTCTGCTGAAGATAAGTGGTATATAAAATCTACATTAATACAGATCTACATATTCAGACTTCCTGAAAGAGTAGCCCTGAGATACAGATACTTCACTTCACCTCTGTGCAGCATTAATTCTGAAGCCTTATGGGGATATTTTAATGCTAGATATATATGATACGACAAATAGGTAGGTAAAGTTTGGACAAGGATACAAGCAAAGCTATCTGCTTTGGTATTTTTTGAATACATTGGATGATTTCTGTTTCTGTTGGAGACACGTGTTTTGATTACAAGCTTCATTAAAAAACAAGCAGTTTAAGAGGAGACCACAGTTAAATCTGTAGGAAATGAGGCACGCTGCTGCACGAGGGTAACTTGTTTCTTCTGGAAAACACAGAGCGGGTGTCAGGTGAGAAAAAATGCCTTTGGCAGGTGTGTGGGGTGATGTCTAATTTGTGGACTTCTCCGCACATGTGAAGCATTGCTCAGATTCCAGGCATTTTCTGCCTTGCCCAGAGTTTAACAGGCTGGAGGTTAAAAAAACACAGCTACTTCAGAAGCGAGCATTGCACAAAATTACTCTTTTTGCATAATTTTGGGTCAGCAGCAGCCCACACCCCTGTTGAAAGATTTTCAAGTGTCCATAGCCCTCAAGTTGCTGCTTGGGCATGCTTTCTCACTCATGCTTGTTCCTGGAGCAGCCTTAAGAGATGCAAAGGAAGCAGCTGGAATGAACAAGCACCTGGTGATTCACCCCAAAAGAGACTGTGGGAAACATCCCTGGAGTGGAGGGGAGGGATGAGCAGCCTGAGGCACAGTGTGGCATGGGAGTGAGTTGTCCAAGTCTCAGGGGATGAGTGGTGCTGGGCGGCTGTGCCATTTTTGTGGCAATTATAGCAAAAAAAGGGAGTGTAATTGCTAACCTGCACTCTGTGAAGCAGAGAGGTCACTTGAGGTAAACGCTTGATTTGTTTTCTTCTGGTTAATTTTTCCTGTTTGTCAGGATACATCTGCTATGAAATACTATAGTTCACATTACATTTCCCGCATGATTCTCGGGGACCAGCTGCTTGAGGACCCTGGGCTTCATTTTTTTTTAAAAAACTTCCTGCTTTATATCCCAGAGTGTGACTTCTTGCTGGGGGTGTTCCTGGCACAGGGCTTTCAGTAAGCAAATCCTTGGGAAAAAGTCTTCGCAGGTTGTGGCATCCTCAGAGTGAGGGCTGCCATAGCATAGCGGATGCCGCCAAGCATCTGCTGAGCCACTGCAGTCGTAAATCTTCACCAGACCCTTTTCCTTCCACAGGGAGTAGTCTCTGGCCCCTCTCAGCACAAACGCAGACACATGTACTCCATACACAGAGTTAATTGCAGCTCTGGGGCTGGCCTGCTCCGCGGAGGAGCTGTTGTCGGCCAGATCCACTCCCTCACACAGCTAAGGAGGAATATTTTCACCTAAGACACTGACTTTTATCACTGATGTCTCCTCTCATATTTATTTTAGATTCCCATGCAGTAGCTGTGTGTGTGCTCTTAAAAATTCATTATTGCACCTTATTTGTCCTCAAAGGTCCATTAAGGGAAGGGTAGCTGCTCTTCTGGGGGTGTGATTAGGGGACAGCAGGCTTGCTTTGTAGCAGAGAAGGCTGAAAACCAGCTCTGCGAAGTCATCACACGTGCTCACGTTTCACAAAGGCTTTGCTTTACCAAGCTAGAGCTGACAGATACTGGAAATGCAGTGAATCAGTTCAGTGAACGCTGCTGATTTTCCACATTTGCAGTGTCCCTATTCTTTATTCTCTTTAATCCTCTGAATTTCCACCAGCATATTTATGATCTAAGTACAGGGGTTCTTCATAATTGCTGTCATGCTGCTTGTGCAACTGTGCAGGCACGGTTCGTTCCTGACATGCCCCAAATTTTGCTAACGTCTTGTTTTTCCCTAGGTGTGGCCCATCAGTGTTATCACGGCTTTATCAAAGCAGTGCAAGAAGGAAATATTCAGTGGGAGAGTCGCACTTACCCCTACCCTGGCACCCCCATCACGCAACGCTTCTCGCACAGTAAGTAGCTGCTGGGAAAAGCTCTGCTTGCCCCGATTTGCAACAGGAACCTGCAGCCAAGGGGTTTGTGCTGCATCGCTTGGGATGTAGCAGTGCTGCATGTGCCTGTCACTACAGCAATTTCAGTGGGTCAGTGTAACACACAGATCTGCCAACACAAGCACTTTGCACAAGAATAGGGATTCGGTAGCTGCTAATCGTGGTAATTGGCTCGTTGCTCCTAGGAAATGTTAACAGAGCTAGGGTGGGATTTTGGCTTTATGGTTTTGCAAATTTTACACGCAGGCTTCTTTCCGCAGCTCCCCTTTGAGTCTGAGCTTTGTGTCCTCTTCAATAGAAACCTCACTTAGCCACTAGACTCAAGTCATTACCATCAAAGCCAATGAGTTTGCATACCCACAGCACTCAGGGATGTACGCTGGCTGCTTTTACAGCAGGTCATCTTCTACATCTGTGAGTAATCTAATTTGAAGGAGGCTGAGTGTGGCTTGCTTCAAAATAAAACAGAACTGCACATGAGAAGCAAGTGTATTTGCTGATAGAAGTAAGCGATTCAGTCAACAATGCCACTTAACGTATGGGTGAATTTTTGCCCTGCTTCCGAGTTTCTGGAACAGAACAGAAAAGCATTTCCCTTAGGGGAAAGATACTCAAATAAAACTTGTTATTTGTACTGCAGTAGCATCAAGCTGCCTCAGCCTGCTCTGCCAGGTGACATAGTCGAATATGACAAAAATTCAGTCCTTGTGGCTTTGTCACTGGGTCTGAGCCCTCTGGGAAGCAATTCTTCAGGGGTGCAAATTTCATTTTTCTAAAGGTAAATAAACACGGTGTAAGCCATGTGACTCCAAGCAGGCATAAAATTTTCATATTCCCAAGTAATAATTTATGAAGCAACCGATGCATAGCCTCCTGCCGAGACAAGTCCAGGAGACACTGTGGGAAGCTCTGGTGAAGTCACTGGGCTCTTCAAAGATTTCCTTGTCCTCCTAAAGAATAAAAAGGGTACCACTGTTCATAGCTCGTTTTTAAGCGGCTGTGTTAGTAAAGTGCTTATTAGTGACTTGCAGATTTGCATGTATTTTCCCTTCAATTTTTGCAGCCTTTTTGCAACTGGTGAGTTTTAAGGCTAGCTAGAAGCTACCTGAGAGGCCCAAATATTGCACCAAAGACTGCTGTGTGCTCTTTAATTTATTCTGCTGCCCACCAGGGGCTTCCTCTGAGCGTGCCGCAGTTACGCTCTATCCAAAACGAGTTGTCTTACTAAAGCCAGTGCCCTCGGAGCATGTAATCTCTATTAGCCTCGCTATTTGATGGTGGCTCTGGTCAGCCCTCGGTCGCTACAGAAGCGTTATTAATGCACTTTACGCACAGAAAGCTAATCTGGATTAACTTGTTCGCTGACTTAAACTGATTTTTTTTTTTAAGCAGTTCTCTAGATCTGCGGTATCTGCTTTCCCTACAACAAAGTGTTGCATGTTTGTGGGTGGATTCCATATTAAACTGAGGCTACAAGTGATTAATTGCAGAAATTCAAACTGAATCTCTAAACCTATGACCTAAAATACTGAGATTCGGAGAGCTGAGATAAAGTAAGAACAGGAGGTTTGGGGAGGGGGAAGTGAGGGAGTACTCACAAAGCCCTTTTTTAGGGGTGTGAGGGATTTGCCAGGTTTTGTGGGAAGACGTCATCTACCAGGCATGAGTCATTTGAAGTCAACAGGCAACAGTAGCTGGCATGAAAGAAGTGGCTAGGGCTATCTTTCTTCTAAGATTTATTAGAAATATCCCAGAAGTGCTCATATGGAGCATAAAAGGACAAGTGAGAGAATTTTAAATAGAGGTCACTATGTCTTCTATCAATTCTGAAGGGAGTAATAGAAAAACTGTTTGATAAGGAATAATTAATGGAAGTTACTGTCATCTCATGGGGAGGGAACATTTGGCAAGGTCCTTGATCAGACAACTGATAATAAACTTTATGGATGGGCTGTAGATTTTCTAAAGGATTTCATTGAAGCTGCAGAACATGATACAATATCAATTATGCTATTTTTTAGATAGAAATGTACAGGAAGAAATACTTCATGCATAGGTTTTTTGAGCTGAATACCAGGTGTAATGTTTGCAGTAGTCATCTAATTCTTTTTTAGCCCTAATGTATGAGCCTACAAATATCATAGCAGGGCGATGACTCATGTGGTTAAATAACTGGCCGCAATCGGAAAGCGATGTCAGAAGGCACAGGAATGCAGAAACGGAAAAGCAGCAGAGGAATGCCAACCGTTGTGCCAGAAATATTGATCCTTTGATGGGAGAGTGACTAATTTTAAATACTGATTATTTTTTTTCCGTGCAGTCTGGGAAGCATGGCACCAACATGACGACTAATTAAAGCAATTTTGTGGGTTTACCCTGAGAGGCAAGGGAGAGGTAAAAGCTGGAATGTTGTTTGTTTTACAGGATGAGCTGCTTTTCTACCAGAGCTATGGCTCTTCATATCACCTAGCTTTGCTCAATATATCACTGCCTTTTGTCTGCACAGAGTGGCTGCACTGCAAGGAGCAGGAAAATAGTATTTTAGAGAATAAGGAGATAGATGTGGGATTTTATTTTTTCCCCTGAAGATGTGGAGAGCTGGGCTTTCGGAGGTCTGGTGCATTTTTATCATGCCGCAACTTGTGGCATGGTTGGTGTAAACATCTGTGCCAGCCAGCAGGACCGGGCGCTTTCATCTGCAGCCCTACCTCCTCAGCGCCGCCATCCTGCCAGCTCTTGTGCCAAGCACAGTTGGGCGCAGAGAGGTTACCTCCAAAACCCAGCCCCGCGTTGGAGGAAACGGTGCCAGCAGCTCAACGTACAATGCTTGCAGCATCGGCTTGGCAGGGTCCTCCTGGGAACGCCAACACCAAGGGCTGTCAACTTTTAGCTGCAAAGCTGCAGTGCTGTTTTCAGCCAAGGGCTGTGTAGCAATGGGATTTCAATAGCCAAGCTGACTTTTTTTTCCCCTCTCTCTGATGGGAAATACGACCTTTGAACTTGGATGGGTTACTTTATTTGATGTACTCGAAGTTTAAAAAGTCAGTGCCCTTTAATTATCGCAAAGGGCATGTGCTTTGCATTCAGTTTTCCCTTCCCAGTTGATCTCTATTTCAGTTATCTCGCGCTCTGGGTGAAAGTCTCTGATGCTTTGTTATGCAGCACAGAGGAGAAATAGGAACGTGTTCAAAACAAGCTGGCTCTGTGGTCTGTTTAGGTACCAGTGTCTCCAAACATCAGAAATATTTATTCTCTTCATTTCCAGTTACAAAGACATGCCATCTCTGCAATACTGAAACTCTGGGGGACACTAAATTTTACTGGGACTTTAAAAAAAAAAAAAAAACCAAACAACTAAAAATCCCTCCAGTGTTTTCCACCCAAAAAAGAGCTAAAGGCACTGGGGACTTGCACCCTCCTCCCCTGATTTATTCTACTCCTTTGCGAGGCTGGTATAAACTGGAGTTTTCAATTGTGCTTCCTCCCCCCCTAATTTTTTTTCCCAAATTGATCTGTCTTCCTTGGCTTCAGAAGCTTTAAATGGCTTGCTAAGAAGTAGGAAAGCACAGTTTTAAATTATTTTGGTCTAGGATTAAAATACATGCCATGAGGACGTCATGGTGCCTGTCTGGCTGGCTTGCTTTTTAAATCCAAATAGAGGAGAAGAATGCTGCCACCTCCCCTCAAAAATAATAAATGAGCTGTGCTGTGGTGTTAAAGCTCTGCTTGCCAAGCAAGGGTTTGGCATGGGGAGGAGGTAAGAGGCTCTCAACCTGTCATGGTTTAAGTAGTGATTAGATTTCTAAGGAGACTAAACCTTTCAAGAAAGGTTAAGTAGAAAAACCGCAGCATTGCTTTGCAGCAGGTTTTAATTGTATGTACTTAGTGAAGTGCTGGCTGGTGCCTTCCTGGGTGGAGGTGATGTTGCAGCCTACAAGGGGTCTTACCATGTAAAAATGATACAGGGTTGAATCTTCAGGAGTAGGTAAAGCTATAAAAATGCTCTTAATCATTATTTCTTCCTCAAACCCATCCCAGGTAAATCCTCTACACCACTGTTTATATATTCTCCACTCCATTGCGGTAATGAACAGAGCTCCGAAGTGATGTGCTGTGGCGTATAAGTGTGTATTACATTACTTTGGCAAGATGTGGGTTGAGATGAAGACAGTTCAGTTGCACGTAAGGGCGTCGTGTGGATGCACACGGGGCAGAGCTGGGTGGTCTCACCCTATGAGCACATCCAATGTATCCAGCTCCCCCATTCCCGCTGTGTGGTCAGCAAAGCGCCCTGGACTTGTCACCAAAAGCCAAGGGCATGAGGGCTGCTGGCTTTTCAATAGGGGATCTGCATGACAAGCCCCAGGTCAGACAATGGGACCCTTGGCAAAGGCCACACCGGGTGTCATCGCATCCCCCACTGAGCCACGGTATTGTCCGCGGGCACTTGAATGCACCGGTTTACAGCCCGTTGTGATTCTTTCTCGCAGCGGCGAGATGAATATCACTGGTGTATGTATGGGTGGGCTGCGTTAAAGAGCTCTTTCACGCTGGAAGTATGTACCTCCAGGCTGGAAAATTAGGGCCGTGGGGTTGGCCAGGGACGTGCTTGTACTGGTCTAGAGTGAAGCTGGAAGCAGGAACTTCTTGCGGGGATTTGCTCTGAATTGTTTTCTCTTGCTACCAAAAGTAGGTTATCAGGCTTTCGGTCCAGATGCTCCTTTTTTTAGGCTTTTTTTCTTCTATCTTCTTGCTACTGTTTCAAAAAGAAAAAAAAGCCTTTATATCTGTACAAGCTCTGGAGTAGTCCTGTGTCCCGTCAGGTCACCTCATCTGAATCTGGTTTTATTTTTTAACTGGTGATCAGCTGTGTACAATATGTGATGGAGAGGGAAGGAACAGTGCAACTTGCACCCCCGCCATGCATCTGCCTCCACTTTTGCTTCAGCACAGAATAAATATTGGTGCTTTTTATCAAAGCCGCTGTACTTGTGTGCTAACCTTTCATCTTGTCGCTTCTCTTGTGCTAGTTATTTATGACGATACATGGTCCTCATCCTGGAGATGCTCCGTAGAGGGGCTTCTGCATAATCACTAGTGCTTCTCACCTCCATCTCAGACCCAGGGCCAGATGCTGCCCAGTGCCGTGGGCTGCTTGCCTGAACTTTGACTTTTCCTCTTGCTTTTCGAGTTGGGCAATATATTGCTTGTCATCACAAGGGCGATGACTCCTGCTCCCTCTGAGCCCTGGCTGGTACCCTTCAGTGTTCCCAGAGCATAAAACACTGTGGCTTTCTACTATGCAGTGGCGCATGTCTGCATGGATATGATTTATTGTGGTTTTTTCCCCTTGCTAGACTTGATAATGAACACTCGAAGAATCGTTGGGGAGGCCTTGCTCGTGTTGAGAGGCTTGATAGTAGATTTTTATTACTTTTTTTGAGGGTACTTGTGCATGAAGTTGGGCTTTACAGAGAGAGGCTTTGGTTCGCAGTGGGATTCAGGCAGTGAGTCCTCTTTGAGCCGAGTGCTGGTGCTCTCCTGGCTGGTGCTATGGGACTGCACGCAGGATTTAGTGTTTTGGAACCGTCTGTAAGTGTGCTGCTGAATTCCTGGTGTCTGGAGACCATTAAATATATCCTGGGAGATGCAGTAATGAACAGAGCAACACACCGACAAGACAGATCGAGGCTTCAGAAACAAGCTTGCCCTTCATGTCAGCCACACTACACTTTTTACCAAAGCTCTGGGGGAAGAAAGGGAAGAATTTTACAGAAAACCCAAGAACTGAGATTTTTCAGGCTTTGTCAGGTCAAGGGAGGTTTGAATTTCAAACATGTTGCCGTCACATGCAGGTCAGTAGAGCAGACAGCACCCAGCCGATTGGAGGGTGCAGATGCAGATAAACCTGCTGCCTGATCACCTGGACCAGCCCAGGAGCTGAAGTTGCCTTTACTCCTCGATCCTTGGCTTGCAAGCTTAGGAGCTGGTGTGAGTTTGTCTATCAAAGCTGCTGCCGAAGTATAACCTTGCTCTTCCAGTGTCACCATCAAGCACTTGTCCCACTTCTCATGAGTTAGGCAAGATGTGGAAGAGATGCTGCTGCCTTGCAGGGATCTCGAGAATGTGAAAGACGAGTGGTCGTCGTACGAAGTCAATGGGGCTCATTGTGTTTGAGGAGGGAAATGTAGATATTGGGAAATCCTCTTTGTAATTGCAGGGGTTTAATTTTCTGAACACGTTTGAATCTTGCTCATCTTCCAAGGCAGATAAGCTGAGCAAGTCCTTTCTGCTTTATCTTGTTTCATTTACTTCTTGTCAGAGGTGCATGGGTACCATGGGACATTAACTGCCAAAGGCAGATGGTTTTGTTTGGGGCTTTTTTTGCTGCAGAGTTTGGTTTGGGGCCAAAAGCTCTTTATTTCCCTGGGGATCTTTGAAGGGTTGTCAAGTGTCGTGTTCCCTCCCCATTCCCCATCTCACTGCCTAATCCTTTCCCATAAGAGGCAAAGGGAATGCTCACATAGGATGCATGTGTTTCAGTGGTGCTTTTCTATGATGAGATAAGGTGAAATACTGTCAGCTTTGGAAAAAGAGAATAAGCGACCAGGTCTAGGTACACAGGCCAGTTTCTTAGTGTAATTTGGCAACCCTATAAACCACACAAACTAGCTTAGAGAAGGTAAGTGCGCTGAGTGCGTTAATCTTAGCTGATCTAATTAACTGCAAGCTTCTAAGGCAGCTTTCTTTGCACTTCCAGGAGCAGCTCTGCTTGAGGGGATAATTGTCTCGGAAGGTTCTTGCTGGAGATTTACAGTGGTCAGGGATACCCCTAAGCTGGCCCATGGGTTTATTGAAGTTGGGGCAGCCTGTCTGCTTTTCTCCCGTCTGAAAACCAGGGGGAAAAGAAAATCATCTTTTTTTCACCCAAAAGTGCGAAGGTCAGAGAACTGGCTAATCTGTGTGTTTGCTTTTTTTTAGGTGCGTGTTACTATGATGCTAACCAGTCGATGTACGTGTTTGGTGGCTGCACACAGAGCAGTTGTAATGCTGCCTTCAACGACCTCTGGAGACTTGACCTGAATAGCAAGGAGTGGATCCGGCCCCTGGCATCAGGTGAGAGGTGGCAGATGTTCAACTCCCCCACCGCTTTATCAAAACTTACCTTGTCCCCAGGGCTGGCTGGTCTGATTCTGTATTTCTCTGCGTGTTTTATCATTATCTGGCTGGTTTTCAGGTTATATCCTTTTTTTTTTTTTTGCTGCAGACTATGTGTATCCTTGTGCCTGTGGCACCACACTGGGTTGTTTCTCTTTGGAGCAGCTGCTCAGTGCTGGTTCGTGCCATGCAGGATGAGTGACACTTACCTGCAGCCACAAGAGCCTGTGTTGATAAGAGTCGTCCCAAAGCTGAGAATTTTTTTTAATAACTTTGGTAGCTGCCACTTCAGGTATTTTGAGGAGTGGAGGAGACATGCCTGTGCGGGCTGCCCACAGCAACCGGGAGAGCGTGGGAAAACAGGTACATTCCTGTAGTCCACGCGCTCTGAGCAGGGCAGGAAAACGCCACAAATGATTTCCCACACTGGTTTGTGTACTCAAAATGTCCCATGCGGCAGACTTGTTTTCCATTTATTTCTGAATTTGACTAAAATAACTTTGACAAAGGCAGAAGAATTGGGGGAAGCTCTTGGGGGGGATGGAGGGTAATCAGTATTAAGCTAGTCATTTCAGCAAAAGCTTTACATTTAGCAAAGAGCAGGAAGAAGAAAAGGAGCTCAGCATCCACCAAGCACTCCATGCTGACTTGTCTGCTTGGGTGCAGACTCCTTCTGACCCTGCTTCATGCACTCCAAGTATTGTGGATTACTCAGTTACTGTTTAAAGTCATATTTTCTTGTCTGACACTTTTTTCTTACAAAGTCCTCCAAAATCAGATGTTTCTGCGTACTGGTGTTATCTGGGAATTGGTCAGGTGTCGCTTTGAAATGTTAATGTGTAACTTCGTGCTTGATGACCACTTGCTGGATATCAGTCTACACAACTCCTAATATTTTGACTTGATTTTTGCATCTGCACATCCACTGTATGATGCCTACAGGTGAGAATTAAGCTGTCAGGGACTTTAAATGGAGGACAAAAACAAACCACAGTCTACATGTATGTGGAAACTGGCTCTCACTCTTCCTACTTCCCTGCTGTAGCACTCTCCCTCTGCTCAGGGGTGAAGACGCTATGGGTAGCATAAACAGGATACTGGGCAATGCAGACCTCTGCTCTGACCCAGGACATCTATTCTTGCAGTCCAGCGAGTTCTTCCGTTGGATTGAATATGGGGCACGACTCGCAGTCGCGTCAATGAGTCCAGCTGCCGGCACCCAGCTCTGCTCAGTCACTCTCTTGGTATTTCGCAAAGTCAAATTCCCACTGCCTTACTAACAAATAACACTTTTAAAAGAACAAGTCCTGTGGGAATATGTGTCAGAGTTAAGTCCCATGGGAAGATCCCCCGAGGAAATGTTTCTGCATGCTGTCATGAGCGCGTGTAGTGAGATGGGATCACAACTGAAACTTCAGGCAGTCTCACCAAACAGAGAGCGCTCTTGTTCCTTGGTCTTCAGAAGAGATGAGTCACTCCGCACTTGTGCCGGTGGTAGTTTCTTACACATAGCTGCTTTTTTTTGTTTTGTTTTTTGTTTTTGTGTGCCCTTAACCAGAGGGTTGGCACCCGCTGCCTGGGAAAGAATAGTGACTGGAGGGGGCAAAAGCAGAGAGCTTTGAAACTCGGGAGTCAGATGTAAATAAGGCAGGAGGGATTTATTTTAAAAGAGCTGACATTGACTGATTAATGCTGGCTGTGTGTGCAGGCTAATTGCTCGTGGAGGTTGAGGAGGAGTTCCCACACCTGGTCCTATGGACTCTATAGGCTAGGTCTTGCTCCAGAATAAGACAGTGGCTTTTCAACAAGGCCAGTTTTTGCTCAGAGAGGTTTGATCATGCTCTACTTGTGCCCTCATTAAGCATGGGCATATTATCTAATGAGACCTGGGTAGAGCTACCTAAAGGAAACAGGAGCATGGTGCCAGGGCCGTGCTAAATGCCTCGGATGCAGCTCAGGTGAGCTGAAACAACTTCGTCCCTTTCTCCTCTCTGAAGGGCTTTTCCAGGAGAAAACACCCTTTGTTGTTGTTGTTTGTTCATACCTGTTTTCATTTGGGTTTTCTTACTTGCAGGCATTAGATGACATCAGAGCTGGATAATTCACCTCCAGCCTGAGCTGCTGCACTTCACCTAGGAGTAAATATTTAGCCTTCAAAGAAATAATTGGCCCATGTTTCTTTAGTCTCAGAGACGGAGGAGGGAGATAATTGCTTCAAAAAACCCTAATTTTTGAGGTTTCAAAGCATTTTTTTGCTTAGATCTAAAACAATGGCATTGGCTTTCTACTTATTAGGCTGGAGCAGAACAAGAGAGTTTAACGCCTAGCTTTTATGTAGGGCTTTTTACTGGCGGGGCTTAATGGTCTACAAAGGAGGGTGTAAGGCAGCAGGATCTCTATTTTAAGAACGTGAACAGGAATGCCTCTAAACTTTCTCCCTCAAGCTCTTCTGGCCACTTTGGAGATACTTTCCACCTCCTTCACTCCCACATATGAGTCTTGATGGAGCAGGACGGGAGTGATAATTAATGGCCTGTAATATGTGGGAAGCCTGCAATGTTATCCCAGGGTAGGTGGTCCCTGAGAGGCAAGTGCCTTTCTCCATGTGTTGAGGATGCTTTCTTTGCCTTTATTTGCATAATTAATCTGGGCACTTCTTTGACTTTTAGCCTATTTGCACAGAGGGGAATCTGATGGAGGACTGGAGGTGGTTTACGGTGGAGTCTGTTTATCCAGCTAGAGGCAAGGGTTAGTCTTGACTCCTCTATAACTCAAGCTGCAGCATGCTGTTCTTGCAGCAAGGGCGCAGGCAGGATGACTTTGGCGGTGATAGCCTTCTGGTGCTCCCCAGAAAAGAGCTTTTGTGCAGTGGAAATGGCCAGGAAAGAAACCAAACCCCATTTGAAATGGAGACTCCCAGGACTTAATGCAATGGATAATGCAAGAGCTGCAGGGGTTCCCAGGGCAAGGGCTTTGGTGTGGGGTTGCTGACGCCTGGAGTTGGCTAACCCAGGATTTGGCCCTGGAGCTGCTGCGCCGGTGGCCCAGAAGGTCTGTCCTATTTCCATGCAGGTCTGTGAAACTCTCTTGATGAGATCCCCTCCATCTCTGTGAATGAAAAGTGCTGGCAGGCCCTGGGAGAAGCTGCCTTGGCCATCAGCACCGACCCAGGCCCTTTACCATCGTCTGTGTCTCCTGCTTGTGTCATCCTCAGGCTGCAGGGGATAATTTATATGCAGAATTGCGAGCGTATCCCCAGGCAGTTATCCTTCTGGCCTGCCTGTGCTATTTCAGACCGTATGTTTCTGTGGACTTTCTCCCTTCCTGTATTTGTTAGTTTATATTCCTCAGGAGCCCTGCACTTGGCTTCTGTCTGCCAGAACTGTACAGTGAACTGGGAAGTACCTTTTTTTACATTGGAGAGAAAAATGATGCCAGTAGTTTTGCCCATGCTCCCAGGGACTTACGGGACAGAGGTGGAAAGCTTTTCTTTTTAAAACCGAGCCTTTTACTGTGCTTATGTAGTAAGGAATTACTATAAAAAGACCAGGTCTTTGCAGAGAAAGGAATGCTAGCTGAAGTCCTACGGGGTCTGTGCATCCTCCCTGTTTCTGCTTTATCATCCTCAGCCAAGCGTGATCCCCCCTTTGGTACCCTCTTCCCTACAGCTATCTGGGAAGCCAAGAGAGCTGGAAAGACCCCGGTCCTCGCTTCACAAAGTGTGTTTTCCCACTGCCAGGCCATGGTATCCCACTCAGATATCAGGAGAGTTCAGGAGACTTGTAGCTCTGCTTTTCCTGTTTGCTGCGAAAAGGCTCACTGTGTGGCTGGCCCTGTGTCCACCCTTCCGCTGGGAGGGGGATAAACCTCCCCAGGACTTGTTTCCTGGTGTTTTTGTCTCCCTGCAGTCATGCTGCATTCATTTTTGCTGGGGAAATGGGAAAGCTTTTCATATCTCTCTCAGGATTTCAGGATAAAAACAGGCTTGAAGGCAAAACTCGTTTATTAGATGCTCTGATCCTCTCTGTCCGTGTTCACAGTGTCAAGATGTAGCCACATCAGAGCAGCTGATCCTCCCTGCTTTAGCCTGAAAATGAGTAGAGGCCTTTAGCCTGAAGTTTGCACTTAAAAATCTTCTGGGTAGCCTTAACGCGACACAGTAAGTGTGCAAAAAAACCTCTCCCACGTCGGTTCCTCTTGGCTCTTTTTTTCTTCCAGGTCCCCTCTGTGTTTTGAGTGGGAGCTGCTGGAGTTTGAGGATTGGGTTTCTCCTTGTGAGCTGTGGGGAAGGTGCCTTTGATGGTGTTGTGTCAACAAAACTAACAGCCCAAAGGAGGTAGGAGAGACTCTGCTGTCACCTGCCTGAGGTGGTTGTATCAGATGTGGTCCCCGTGCGGTGGGAGGCTCTCTTGGCTGAAGGAGAAACCTGCCTGTTAGTTGTCGAGCGCAAACGGAGCAGTTTGCCCTTGACAAAGCTGTGCAAAAACCTTGCCCCAAGCAAAAAAAAAAAAAAAAAAAAAGCCCTGTTTTCATCATCTCCTTCTAGAAAACAGCAGCAAGTTTTCAAAACAGTTAAAGTTTGATAATGCTGGTCCTGATCTGGAGTGAGCTTCCTTGTTGTGGCTATGTGAGCTTTGTGGAGCTGAAAGGAGACATGAGCCACAGTGAAGGACTGGACTTTCCAGGGAAGGGACACGGTCATGCAGCTGAGATCCAGCAGACATCCAGCCCTCTGCATCTGTAAATCGGTGCGACACCTTCCTGCATGGTGTAAATAACTTGCAGGACTTGTGGCTGCAGGGCAGTCCAAAGGATTGGTGGGGTTTCTAAAGAGTAAACAGTTGTTAGAGTAGTGGGAACTGTCTTGCATTTAGGTTTAAAATGCACTGTGTCTGAAGATCTTCTGAGAATCGTGCAGATTGTTTAGTCCTTGCATTTTGCATCATCTTTTTTCTGAATAGCAGTAACCAGCTGAGACTCATTACTGAAATGTTGGGTCCTGACCCCATACTGCAATTCTGCTGTTTCCATTGCAGAGTGACTTGCCTCGTGGTAACATAGTGAGTGATCTAAGGCACATCCTTGCTTTAGGGATTAAAAAAACGCTTCAAAATCCTGACCTGCCCATGCTGGTAGCCTCTCTCTAGAGCAATATTTCTCAATTTGTGGACTGCTGCCAGTCCCTGAGACACGATTTGTGAGATGTTTCTTAGCGAAGCAAACACATTCCCGCGTACATAATGAAGGAAACCAGGAGAAGCAGGTTTTGAAAATAAACTTCCAAAATTTAGCCCAACTCTTTTCCACTTACAGCCCTTGAGGGGAGGGCTGCAAAATGGTCTGTGTGTACCTGTGTGTTTCTGAACTCGGTACAGTGTTGAATGGCCCTTTTTAATTGAAGGCATGCCTAACTTTTTATCAAAAACTTGGGATCACCTTGAGCATGGTGAAGCCGTGTTGTAGCTGCTGGCCTCCTGGGAGTGAAAAGGAGTGAAAAGCTGATACCTGGCACAGAATAATGTCTCTAATTATGACTGCAGCTACTGGCTGCAGGTGTCTGATACTTCAAAGTAGAACAGGTTAATGAAATGGATGGAAATCCCTCACAATATGTAGAGTGTCTTTCTGCTGTCACAGTATTGAATGCAGCCTGGAAGAGAGGAAAGCTGTTCTCCAGCTCTTTTCCTGATGTGGTTTGTTTCTTCCTTATTGCTCTTTGAGTTTAGTAGCAGTAGGGCATATTTCTGCCTTCGCAGAGCTAAAACTTTTCGCATTATCGAAAAATCCCTGACTTTCCCACCACGATCAAAATGCTCTTTGAGCCCTCAAGCCCCGAGTGACTTGACACCATTGGAAACTCTGCCTTAATTCTGATGAGTCTGCTGCCTGTCTGGAGCTTGCTTATCACGCAGCTAATGTCTACCCTTCTGAAACAAAAACACGAGTTTCTGGGGTTCATTCTATGCCATCCTTCGGGACAGATGCTGTTGCTGCATGGGTTGCGTGGAATTGCTTTCTCTGATTTAAATATATTGATTTTTTTTTTTTTCCCCTCTTTGGGCTCACAGGATTACAAGGAGATGAGTAACCACTCCTGCAAAGTGGTAGTAGCTTTTGACAGCTGTATCCTCCAGCCTGGTGTTGTCCTGTCAGGGTGGCAGTGACAAGGAGCACTGAAGGATGAAGCCTTTCTGAAATTTAAGCTGCAGTGCAGAAATAAAAAGGCAAGGTGCATCTTTTGAAGAAGAATCCTGGTAACTAGAGAAATGTAGCTGGCAGTATAGAAATCCTGCAAAGCACAGCATGCTGAGGTTGTCCTGTTGCAAGTACGCAGAGCAGTACCTGGGCTGCTCCCAGGTGAAAGCTGCATCTGTGCAAACATTAAACAATTTATATTGCAAAACACAATTGCAGGGAGTGGGAGCTGGGTTTGCTGCACTTGGAAACAGCAAGCTACGCCCTGCCTTCCAAAGGAAGCAACGTCCCTGAATATAGAGTTTAAACTTCATTACTGCCCTTCCAGAGAGCAGGCCCAGAGCTTGTTTGGCAGGCTCTGAGCTGCAGCTCCGCAGAGCTCGGGTGTTTCTCGGTGCCTTTCAGTCCCTCGGTTAGTCTGTGTGAGGCAGACAGGATGCTAATTCGTTCCTTTCTTCACTTGGGTCGTTTTGAAAAATGTGTCTAATGAAATTTGTGTTATTAAATATGAAATATTTCAAGGGCAGGAGATGAAAAATCAGCAGATGAAGGGGTTTGGGTTTGGTTGTTGGGGGGGGGGGGTTGTTGGTTTTTTTTCAAAAGCTGTGATGCCTCGTTGGGAAAGCACTGCTTGTGTGTGGAGGGCTGGTTTCCAGGAGATTAATCCATCGCTGTTTGGGTTCAATAGGATTGCTCTGCAGCAGTGATTAGATGCCTAATCTGAGTGGGTTTAGGTTTACAACACACATCTACTCTCCCTTTGATTTGCCAGGCCCTGTCCTCCTCTGTTCTTGTGGCCTCTCTGGCTGTTTGCGTTTAACCTGTGAAAGCTTTTTGTTGTCTGGATCCGTCATCTTCTGAATCATGCTCATCCAGCATCACTTGTGTGTGGGGGTAGGTCTTGCCCCTTGGGATGGACACCCTGCCATGACTGACCAGCAGCATTGCATGAATTATGCCAGGGATGCAGAGGCAGAAAATGCACATGGAAATTGGGCATGCGATCTGCTGTTTGCAGGGATCTATCCTGCAAATGCCTTTGCTGAACTAGGCAGGAAGAGCCGAAAGACTCCCCTTTTCTTCTTTGGGTTCTGTATGGCTCTTGGAGGCTTTCTGCCTGGGAGTCTGCTCCCTACAAAAAAAAGGCACCTGCTTGGAGAGGGCAGTTGTGTAAATGCTTCAGAAATAAAGCCGTTAAACTCTTTAGCTGGTCAGCGTGATAGGAAATGTATGTGGACTGCCTGTACCAGGGTAAAAAAAATACCTGTGCCTCCCATTCTTGAGCACCGCATCTGAAAACCATCTTGCTGCATGGCTTTCTCCATTCCTCCCTCCCTGTGATTGGGCCTGGTTGCAGCCTGCCCCTTGCCCCAGCTGGTGTTGAGTAAGTTATCCTTATTGATGCACCCAAGCTGAGTTCCAGCAGCATTTCCAATTACTCCCAATATCCACTGAGGTCATAAAGTCACTCCATAACTTCATTCCCCTCTTACAGCTTGAAGGTGGAGGACAGAGTCTGTTCAGCAATTAAAATGAGTGACTGGTCCTCACCTTGTCCGCAGGGACACCAGGTTGCTGCTGCTGTTGCCTCTCCAGCATCGGTGTGCATGGCATCACAGGAATGCGGTGCTGGAGGCAGGCTGGAATTGCTTTGAAGAAGCTAACCCGCCTGCACACGGAGGTGGGAACGGGCCCAGGATTTGGGGCCAGCAGCAGCAGAGCCAGCTTGCATCTAATGAGCTGTCACAGTGATGTGGAGACTTGGTAAAGGTGGTTTTACATCAGCAGGCTAAAGCAACCGGTGGTTTCTCTCTCCTATTCCCTGCTCTGTGTGCCACAATAGTTGGAAGTTCAGCAAGTTTTTATCTGCAGATGAAACATGGCAGGGGAAAACAGTCCCTGCTGTGGGAAATTTACTCCTCGGAGCAATGGCTTGCCTGCTTTCGTCAGGAGGTCAGCAAGGCATGTCTCTCTGACCATGGCGCTTCCACAGGGAAGGATGCTTTACCCCTTGGATGCCCTCCTGTCCTGCCTTGGACGGTTCAGCCTGATGCAGTAGGAATATGTGGGGCAGGGAAAACAAAGGGGAAAATGCAACAGAGGAGGCTGGGAGAGAAGTGGCTCGAAGGGAAATGGATGTTTTAAGTGATGATCTGGTTTTCTGGGGACTTATGGTTCCCTTTAAGGCAGGGGAAGAGCTGAGCATCTGTTCATTGATGCAGAAATGGAGTCAGGCAGGAGGAGATCCCATGCATCTGTTTATCTTTGAGCCCATGGATTTGTTTTAGTCCATAGGATGCTGGATCTCCTTCATTGAGATCTCTGACACGGAGAGCCTGGGGCTCTGTGTAGGCTGCAATCAAGACAGCCCTGAAAGAGGGCAGCTGGTTTTTCTTTCCCTTCCTTGTTGCAGTTCACAGCTTGCTGGCTGCCACCCCTTCTTGCTCGTGTTCAAAAGGAGACACCCAGCTGGTCAGAAGAGCTGCCAGGAGTTTTGCAGGTGCGCTTGCTCAAATGAGAGCTGGCAACTTTGCTGCGGTAAAATGCTCTTGTCTCCTGGATGATGAGAGGTAGAGGGATTTATTCAGGATTTTGAATCCACCTGTATGGCATTTGTCTCTAGAAGCTTTCTTGTGTCTCTCTGTGTGGAGCAGCCCTTCTTCAGACACTATTGGCATGGATTGAACAGAAAGGCATGAAAAATAGCTTGTCGCTTTAACCTTGTCGGATTTAGATTCTCAGAGAGAAGCTCCCTGGGCACAGATCCCTCCAGAGAGTAACGGAGGAATTTTTCCCACTATCACTTTTATCAGCCTCTGGGGCGGATGCGGAGGATTTTTAGCGTGGTCCTCGTTTGTGATGCACAAAGGTAGCCTTGAGCAGGGACGTGGCAGCCGGCTGTCAAGGGCTGGCTGATACATGCCACTTTTCAGTGTCACAGGTAGTACATGCTCATTTTAAACATGACCCCCAGGCCATCTGAAAATATTGCTGACAAGCATGCTATACCAAAATTGGGGAAAACTATTTGCAGCCCTGTTGGTAAATAAGAAGTCCATGATCTGCAAAAATAGGTTCCTGGGGTTGGGAGTCCTTATATAGACAAATAAGTAGTTGTGTCTTGATGGTGCTGAGCATCTGGTAGCTCCCAATGAGTTTGGAAACTTCTGAAGGTCCCGTACAACTGAGAGTTGGGTACCTGCTGTTGAAATGATGAGTAGAACTCTCTCCTGCAGTACTTCTTCCTCTGCCTCGGAAAGCCAGCGCTTGGAGAACAATTTGCTTTTTAATGGTCTCAAAGTGCAGGCCTGTAATCTGGCAAACCAATATTTTCCTAAGCAGAAGTTAGGGTTGATTTTGTAAGAGCTTTTTTTCCTGTAAGGATTTTTTTTACTTCCAGGTGTCTAACTTTTTCCTGACGCTTGATTTCACAGCCCTGTGGAGAATTTAATTTCATACAGATATCTGCTCGTCCGACTTTGGCTGACTGGAGCCAAGGTATTTGCAAACTGTCGGAAGGCTGTGAGAGCAGCCAAGGCATCTGTGAAACCTTCTATTTTATTTCCTTTTCAGGAAAAAAGGCTTAAAAATATGCAAACAGGCGCCCCAGCCACACATACTGGTTGTTTACATTGGTGTTGTCTCAGATATAATTAATGCATTGCACCAGAGAGGAAGCTGATAGCCTGAACTGGCTCCTGCCTGAGGCTGGTGCCGTCATCCTGACCGCTGCCCTGGGCGAGAGGCGAAGGAGGTACCGAAGCATGATGGAGGTCTGTCTGACCATGAGCTCCCCAGTCATTTTATATCAAAGTAATTCTTTTCTTCTCCCAGGTCTGTCGCAAAGCCTTCCCTCCTCAGCAGGTACACTCACCTTCGGGGCCAGCTCCATTTTGGGGTTAGTGAAATAAAGCCCTGCTGTCCCATGGCTAGATAAGTCTTGTCAGCTGGGAAGGAGCTTTGAGGAGCCTTCGGAAAGGTCCTGCTCAGAGGCTTTGGGCAGGCTGTGCTGACACCTATCGGCAAGAGCTCCTTCCAAGGCATCCCAGCCAGCAGGCACACATCCCGACTCGAGGTTTTCTTCTTTAAGCTGCTGTTGTACCTTTTGCATTAAGGACCCTGTCCACAAAGATTACGTATGTATACTCAAGATTGAATACACAATATTCACTTTACAGTATGTACTCTGGCCAACATGATGTGCTCTTAAAGACTTTAAATGCTCGCAGCCTGATTTTATATCTTTCACAAAAGCATCTGCTGTAAAATCTCCTTAAATCTGGTAGGCATGCAGGATGACAAAGCACTAGCTCATCCTAGTCTGCAGTCCAAAAGGTGAATATTTATTCCTGACATGAAATATTTAGCGAGTTTGGCATTAAGCACCAGATTTACTGGAACGAGGGCAAAAAGTGCACTCCTTGTGTGAAGAAAGTGTAGTACAGGAACCGATGGCTTGAAAATTAAAATAAGGGAGAAGAACAGCAAGTAAGGGAAGGGCTGGTTAAAAGGAAGATCCCTTCATGTGTTGTACTGGGACTTTCAGTAGGGAGATGTCAGGTTTTCAGTAAGTCGCTGCATTTTCTTTGCAGCAAATTTTGTGACAAGCATAGACCCACTCTTCCCAACACTGAGCTTTTTGCATTTACTCAAGTAGACTTTTCTGACTATGCCCACAGGATGCTCTTTAAAGGATGGTTGAGGCTTTTTAGCCCCATGGTAGCTATAACCTCACCAAATTACACAGCAGCCATTTCCTGAAACACCAGTAATTTGGGGGTTCTCCGATGTGTGCAATGCCTCTGCCGCCTCCCTCGTGCTGTGGCAAACGAAACAGGAGTGTGACTTCAGTGAAAAGTGTGGAGCTCAGCAGAGCTGGGGCACGCTCCTCTGCTAACCCACACATATCTCGGTCCCTTCCCTACAATTAGTTGGTTATTACGGCGTTGTGTAGTCTGATACAGCAATTTCCATCCCTCCGTTTGCCTCCTGGAGGGAAGACGAGTCGCGGGAGCTGATCAACCCTTTCTCTCCAAGCGTTGAGCTCTTTAATTAGCATCAGTTTTGTGTAGGATGTCAGACTGTTATTCAAATCACTTGAAAGTCTGCAGGGTACAGTATCACTTAAGGAGGGGGGGAGAACAAGTATTAAAGCAGAGAGACGTGGATCACTGGCTGGTGCTTTGATTCCACCCACCTAGAGGGAAAAGCAGCTTTTGCAACAATGGCACCCTTTACCACAGGGCCAAATCTGCATTTCCCAAAACCAGGTGAGATGATTGCAAAGGGGAATAGGGGGTGACCTCACCATAAGGAGTACTTGGCACCTTGGAATGTGCTGCTGGTGAGAAACGCTCAGGATAGAACCTAATAAAACCTCTCCTGCAGCATTGAGGTGCATGAATTGCAGCAATCCTTGTTTGCAGCTATTAAGGGATAAGGGGGCAAAGCCCCGGGGCGTTCTGGCACTCTTATCTCGTAGCTGTTTGCTCAGCTTGCTGTGTAAGGACATTTTTGCCGAGCATTAGCACAGAGTGACTCAGTAATCCAGTTGCACAGGGTTCAGAGGGCAGTGCCTCTCCTTTTCAACAGCTTTATCGGCTCAGAGTCGCAGCATGTAAGAATTTCCCGGGTAAAAAAAAAAAATGACTGTGACATTGCAAAAGCTTGGAGGTGACTTACCCTCCCCGGCGGGGATTTCTGCCTCCACCTTGTAAAGATTGCAAGAAACCAGACCTTTGGTTTGACGCCGTGGGTTTGACTGGGCTTGTACCATGAGCCTGTGTCATTGTAGGGTGGAAATTCAACACTGAGAGCACTGCAGAAACACTCTCTGTGTGTAAACATTGGGGGGGCTGCTGTGGTTTGGTTACATGCCCCCATAACTTGCCACAAAACCTCCGTAATGATGCACAGATATTTTTCCCCCACTACCTGAAAGGTATTTTGCAGGCAGCAGATACATGCGCCTGCAAAGGTTTTGTTTCCCTGTTTGGGAGACAAATCGGATCTAGTTCAATTTTTTTTTTTTTTTTTGAAACTCTTGCAAAGCTGAATTCCTGTCTACTTCCAAGCAAGGAATTTTTATTTTTTTTAAGCCAAATTTGAGAGAACACTAAATCACATGTGGCTTTGGTAAGGGAAAATGATACTTTCCTGGCTCTTAAAAGCTTTAAGGCTTAGGCAGGCCCAGTCAAAGCCAGTCTTAAGAATGTTCATAATCCTAATACCCTGTTTTGATTGTCTTGGGGATAAAAACAGGTGAATGTCAGATGCTGGATCCAAGGCAGCTGACCAGCAAGTCCTAAACGTTGGGGTTTGACTTAGGGAAAAGAGCCAGTGTGCAACATGCCATGGAGATGTCCGCTCTTCTCATAGGAGCTCTCCTTTGGCATCTCTCAAATCCGATGCTAATGCTGGGATTGCTGGGATGCTCATCCTATGTCGGTCGTGCCGTATTCCGGCCTCTGGGCTGCTACTCCCCAGCTTGTCATCTTCCCTTTGTAAAACCTCACAAACTGCTGGCAGGGGAAAAGCTTTTGGGCAAATCTGCAGACTGCTGCGGAAAAATCCCAGCTAGCCTGGGAAGCAGAGGGTTTTATTATTTTTTCCTTCTCTGGTTTCCCTTCCATCGAAGAGGGGAAATTAGGGGATTTTATGCTGTCATGGAAGTTTGGAATGTACCTTTGCATGATGGAATGTAGTCAAGGTAATCCCTCAGCTGGGGTAGATGATGGTGCTGGGGTGGATGAGGTTTCCAGGTTAGGATCTGTGATTTGGTGTCTTTAAGTCTCTGCCAGCCTAAAGGCCAGGCTCATAAATCCAGACTGAGCATCAGGCCCTGGCTGCTGCTGCTCTGTCGGAGGCAGCACAGCAGGTTTCACCCTCTGCCAAGCTGTTGGGGACAGCGCAAGCTCTCCATTTTGCATGCTGCTCCCCCAGAGATGTATATAGTTTAAAACAGCAACAGGACAGCCGGCTCCTCCTGCAAGGAAAGGTCTGAGACAGGGCTTTTGTAAGTTGGAGGCAGAGTGCAGTAAGTCCAAGCCATCCTTTTAGCCTCATTTCTGCTGTGACATCTGACAACTGGGTCAATTTTTTTCCCCTTCTTGAAAGGAATTTGCTTTTTACCACTTCTTTTTTGACTCTCCCTAAGTAACGCACAAGCTCCTCAGGGTGAAATCCCGCAAAACGTTTTATTCTTCTGCAGATGGGTTATACTGAAACACTCTGACTTTGCAGAGGTACAAACCATTTGGCAAACACCAGCATGGTCACCAGCAAATGTTGGTTTTCATACCTGATTATGCAGGTTCAGCATCTCCCTCTGGCTTTTCTTTGGGTTTGTAATGTCCTCTGCTGATAATATACCCACCAAATTAAGCACATCCTTGTGATGGGACATAATTTATTGAACAAAAGTCACTTGTTTGCTGGGAGAGGCCAGCTTTGGCAGCATGGCTTGAGCCGTGGCGCAGCCGGACTATCGCCTTGCCCCTTTTTTTGCTGGTGCAGGTAGTGGCTGTTAGCCCCGAGCCCTTCCTCAGGATGGTTTCATATGCCTTTGGTGTGCAGATTGCGGGTGGCTTTTGAACCGGGGAGCTTGGCTTCCTTTGTGCGTTGAAATCCACTGGCTGCTGGACAAGCTCACTTTAATTTCTCAGCTTTGAAATTGGAAATGTGGCTGTGGGCCTGTTTTTGTTTATCCTGGCATGTCGTGTAAATCAAATTGGCTGGCAATGACTGTGATCAGCTCGCTGAAGCTGTAGGGAGAATAGCATCGTCTCTTGCTGGAGCTAAGGCAGCTTGAGAAATCCATCAGATCCAGCAGTAACGGCTCCTGGTTGTTATCAGTAGCTCTCATCTCCTCTATCTCCAGAAATCTGCTGTAATAAAATTCCTCCAAATGTATCCCCTTGACACAATCCCAGAACTCTTTCCATATCTTAACCTTTCCCCCAAGACAATGCAAACTCTTGGCTCCACTCCAGCGCATCTCTTTTACAATATTTCCCCAAACGATATCGATCTGAACCGGTCCTTTCATCTGGGTAATCCCATCAAATCAGGCACACACACACACACCCCCCTTCATTTTTATTTCAAGCTCCACTTGGTATTTGTTTTTGGAGTTGCTCAGGGCTGCGCCTGCTGTAGGTAAAAGGCTGGTCTGGAAATTCGTGTTACACGTGCCCTTACAGCCAGGCTTTTCTTTTGTGGTCGCTGAGCTCTGCGCGTGCTGCTCTGGTTGCATTAGAGGGCTGAATAAATGGGCTTTAAAAAATGCTTATAAGTACAGATCCTAAACAGATAGATAGCATCCAGAGCTCATGTCAGAGGCAATCAGAGGCTGGCATTTCTCTTCCAAGCATCCATGGAAGCCGGAGATCTTTGTTTGTTTGTTTTTTGAAAAGTATGTATCTGCTTTGTGAGCCAGGAAAATCCATCAACTGGAAAAAAATAGCTCAGATCAGCTTTTAGCTACTCATCCCTACTGAATAAACAGCTTCAGCTGTGAAGAGATGTTGCCTTCTATGTTTAGGAGTATTTAATTGTGCTACACCCTCTGTGTGCTTGAATTTTTATCCTCAAGAAAAGATAATCTGATATCGGGCTGGATGGTGTTATCAGGGTGTGGAGCTTGGAAGCCCAGTGAGGAAGAGTCCTCTCTGCACTCTGACCAAGGGAGCAGTTGAACCCAGTGCAGTTAGCTAACGATGTTCTTCTGCAGGCACTTCCGACCATGGCGAGGAACAGAAGCCATTTCATTTGCAAGCATAATCCCAGAGAGAAAGAAGCCCTCCCATGTCGAGTATGTTCCTGCGAGTCTTTGAAACGCTGCTCAAGCACATCCTCTAAAAAGCATGGACTTTGAGCAGGTCATTACGAGGGCCCCACGTAATTGAGCCATGTCCCTTTGATGTCCCTTCTGCCGTCCTTGCACTCCTCCGCATACTTGAGACCTGAAGTCACAAAGGCTGCCAGTTGCCTTCCCCCTTCGCCTGGGCAGGGCAGGTGTTGCTCTGCCTCCCTCGATATGCTCCTGCCCTTCCCTGGGACCGTGGCAGCAGCACCCAGCAGCTCTCCCCTGCTTTAGAAATAAGCGGTATTAATTTGCCAGGTTTCAACTGCTCTTTGTCCACGTGTTTCTACTCAAAACACAGGATCGCTGAAGCCCTCTCTGGTATGACAAGCTAGTGGTGCATCTTTTTTGCAGAGAGCATCTGCAGATATCCCAGCTGGCTGGAAGAGGCTTTGAGAGGCCAACCCTTCTTTGACTTGTAAGATTCAGATTTCTTCCTGCACTACAGAATGAAGCTCTGCTCATTTATACCCATACAACATCCAATAACAGGCAAAGCTTCCTGAAAAACCAGGTCTAGCCTGTGCCCTGGGCTGTTTACATGTTGTTGACTCATTTGGGAACCGTCTCGGTGTCTGAGGCTGGGGTTGACCTTCAGGTTACGGCAGTAGGAGGGTGGCTTTTCTCACTCTGCACCATCCCAGACCTTTCTGAGCAAAGTACCAATCTGTTTCTCCATCCTGGGATGACTCTAGCTAACCCTTTTTGTTTAAAAAATAACCCCATTTAAACCCAGAACCTTTCACCCCATGCTGCCTTATGGCATCCTCGATGGAGAAACCCAGCCAGCCGATTCCCTACAAGTCAGGTAGAAATATTTCTAGCAGTCTAGTTTGTGATGCCAAGCTTGGGAGAGCAACTTTGTGCTCTGCCAGGGAAATATGTAGGCTGGAAACCTGCTGGTGTGGATTAACGAATTGCACACGGCTACGGAATGAGCCAGGAAAACTGGAATTTGGGAACAAAGAGTAACCAAATGTGACCCTCTTCTGGCACTTTTGTCTTTAAGGAGACCTTGGGTATAGCTCTGGCCACACTATGCATGTGCACCAACACAAGAATTGTTTCCTGCACAACTTTATTCCCTTTTTTCCCTAATAGCTGTATACTTGAGAGCAGCAGCAAAATGTGCTTTGTCCCTGGTGAAAGGCCCAGGGACCCTGTGGCCATCTCCTCTGCGTCTAGCTGGGGGTTGCTTCTTGGCTGGGCTCTTACCACCCACCACCTGGAACCCATTGCAATCGAATTGCTTTTCTCAACTGCAGCATCTAAAAATAGCTGCTCTGGTTTCTTTTAAAAATAGCCTCTGTTCTGCGTGTCATTACCTGCTAAAAATGTTTCTCAAAGTCTGATTAGGACATCAGAGGAGAGAGGTCAGTTTGGTATATCAGCCTTTTTGCAGAGGGTGACGGTGCTTCTGTGGCCACGTGTGCAGCCTTGCCCTTGAGCTGCCCCCAGTTCCCGCAGCTAGGCACACGCATCAGTTTTTTTCGGGTGATGTATTTATGATTATTTTGAAAGTGTGACTGCAGAGGTGGAGGAATCTGCATGGTGCTGGTGACAGCCGTGGGAAGGAGGATGCTCAGATGCGTCAGCTCTGGCTGGAGCAGTTTTGGCTTTTCCTGGGAAGCAATTCAGCATCTAACACATCAGCAAGGTAGTGACACAGCACCTTTTGCAGCCGGAGCAGTCAGGGTTTGTATTTTTGCAGCAGACCGTGGCCAATTTCCTGACACAAATTCAAAGGGATCCAATCCTTTGATAGTTGCCCTTGCAAAGGGGCTCTTTGCATCGAAGTTGCTCTTGCTCCAAGCTGGTTAAGGAGCAATGCAGTGGCCAGGGCACAGACAGCAGGCAGAGGGGTCGTAACAGAGCAGCAGTAGCTTGGGAGGCGAGCTCAGCCGTTTGCTATGCTGCAGGAAAAACTTCAGCATGCACGGCGTTTTCTGAGCGCAGCATATCGCAATGGCACTGAGCCCAAGAGGTTGTGTCATCTTGCTTGTGCAGGCACCAGTCCTGCTCAGGAGGTCCCTGGCCCCTGCAGAGCCTTTTGAACCTCAAACAAGCCAAGCAAAAAGTCTCTTTAATAATTTTTAGACGAGCACTTCATTCTGCGGACTCAGGGAGTGACTTAGTTCACACAGCAAAGCGTTTAGGGTTTAATCGTGCCGCTGGGCAAAAAATGGAGTTTGGTGCATGCTCCCGCTCTGAGTACCTGAGCGATCTGCCATGAGCGACTCCGGATGCGTTAGAATTGGTATTCATTCTCCCTCCTTCCTTGGGGAGAAGTTACTAGGTATTTGGAGGTAATTATTGCTTTTATTCAGTGCTAAAGCAATAATTTCAAGGGATACATTTGAAAGCTAGCAATTTCCTGCCAGTGAGTGACAGATGTTTTGCCATACATGAGATGTGCTTTCAGGCTCCTACTAATTATGATGACACAAATTGGCAGTAGCTTTCTTCCCAGGCTCCCAACTCTAATTTTGCCTTCTTTTCTGCTATTTTGTTTTTTCAAAGGTGGAGTCTCAGTGTTGTCGCGCTTCAGTAAAACTGATGCAGAGTTCTGTGCTTGTGTTCAAGTGTGGTTTCCTCACCTTCCCCTTCTCCATCTCTGCCCAGGTTCATATCCCTCGCCCAAGGCTGGGGCCACGCTGGTGGTCTACAAGGACTTGCTTGTGCTTTTCGGTGGGTGGACGCGGCCAAGCCCTTACCCTCTGCACCAGCCAGAGAGGTTCTTCGATGAAATCCATACATACTCACCCTCCAAAAACTGGTAAGAGCACATCTGGATTCAAAGCCCAGGCTTTGATCCTGTAAAAATGTGTCTGTAATGCAGCTGGAGGAATGCCGGAGGGTGTCTCTCCCAGCCTGCTTGGGAAGCTATGCATGGTCCTGGTTTCCTAGGTATGTCTAATCCTGGTGTGTCTGCGATGCTCTTACTGAAACAAACAAACAAACAAAAAAAAGAACCAAAAACAAAAAAACACAAGAGCACACCAGAGACGTGGGCACGCTGCTGTCTGGCACCTCTTGGGTGGTGGTTGCTTCCATATGGCTCTCGACTCCTACCTAAAATATGCCAGACTTCCTGAGTGTTCCCAGCCAGCCAGGTGGGAAATCTGGATGTGAACATTTTAAACGCGTAATCGATGTGGCTGCAGGACAGTGAGCTCTTTGAGGAAAGCAGGAGATAAAGCCTTAACTCCTGGAGGTCTTGCTTTTGGCGATGGTCCAAAACTCAAAGCTCCTGTGGCCCTCCAAGGGAGACTTGAAAAAGCATGTATCCGCACCTTTTTAGAAATCTCTCTGCCTTTACAGCTCCTGGACTAAAACATCCAGCACTGACCGCGGAGATGGCAGTAATTTTCTTTTTCCCTTTAAACACCGTTTGGCCGGTTTTAGACCAGGCTTTCTCACTGATGTTTGTGTGTGAGAAAGGAGAAAATGCTGTATCAAAGCAGCAATGGTTCCTGCTCCTCTTTCATTGAGAACTTTTCATCATCAAAAGTGTCAATTATCCAATGCACTTTTGGCCAGTGTCATTAGAATGCTGTAATTAAACTGTGTTGGAAATAATTCAGGGGGAACTTAATTGAAAGGGGTGATATTTCCAACCTGGCCGTGTGACTTTGTCATGCTTTAAAAATGTTTAGCACATTAGTATTTCTAAATAGTTTCATTATTATTTGGATCTTTGGAGGTTTTCCCTGAGGTTTTCCTCTGTAGCGTGTTCTTGAGGACTTTGCCGGCCCCTGGGATTTTTCATTTTGCCATTCATCCAGCGCTTTTCTTTCTGACCCAATGGTGAATGTCTTCCTCCCTCTTTCCCTAGGTGGAACTGCATCGTGACCACCCATGGCCCCCCTCCCATGGCAGGACACTCCTCCTGTGTCATCGAAGACAAAATGATCGTCTTTGGGGGTTCACTAGGATCTCGACAAATGTAAGTCTGAGGTGAGGGTATCTGACAAGCGCTCCTGCAAGCAAGGAGCATGTTGTGGTGGTCCTGGGGTAGCTCATAGCATTTCGGAAGGAACTCTCTGCAGGGTTTTAGGGTCTGCCTGCTGCCTTAGCACACCCTTCACCTCTTGCGGCAAATCCCCTCAAGGCTCCAGCCCACAAAAAACCCAATTCTGTCATAAAACTGTGCCCTGAACCCGTGTTTCAAATGCCCAGAGGGCCTAGTTGTATCGTCAACGCTTGTTGTTTCATCCTTGCAGGAGCAATGATGTCTGGGTGCTGGATCTCGAGCAGTGGGCTTGGTCTAAGCCCAACATCTCTGGGCCCAGCCCTCACCCACGAGGTGGCCAGTCTCAGGTGAGCTCTCCTTCACTAGCTCAGCACCAACACACGCTGCCAGAGATAAACCAGACAGAGCTTAATTTCCAGCTTCCAGGCAGCTCTCAGCAGGTTGCCTGAAAGCTAGCACCTGATTTCAGTTATCTTTGCAGCCTTTGCCCGACGGGCCCTTGTTTTCCCTAGCCATCTGTTCTGTGAGGGCGCACTTTTAATCTCCCTAACGCTTAGGCAGCTACTGTGCCATTTCTTGCACATGACTCAGAACTCTAATGAGCATTTCTAGAAAACAAATTGCTGTTTTAACCCAGCAATCATCCCCTGTGGCATTTAAGATCAATGAAGTGTTATCACAAGTTGGTTTGGCTTGAGGCCCTTTTGATTGCTCCGCTCTCCTGATTCTTGGTTCCAGCGACTCTGGATTGTACCCATTCAAAGCGCAGGTCTGGCAGCGCCTGTTTTATTGCCTGCCCGGGGCAGGGAGCTTGTGGGAGTCACCTGGTTTGATGCAGGTGTCCCCGTTGCAGCTGGCATCCCTGCCTTCTCTTCATGGTCCCCAGGAGGATGGTCAGTGGTTCTCAGCGTGCGGTTCATCTCAGCCTAGCAGGGCACCCAGAAGAGATTGGATGGGTCATGCTTGAACGTGCCTTTCCATCCACTGGAAAAGCAGACTAAGGGACTAGCTCACCCGCCACCAGCATGTAAAAAATACTGATGCAAGCACATGCCCTCCCAGACAATCCTTCCACCTTCTCCCTTATTTGAAGAGGGGTGTTGAGTCCCTTGTTGTTTGGCTTAGCTTCAGGAAGGGTAATTGCTCTCCTCTGTAAGAGGAACTGGTTTGTGAGCTGTTTGGGACAAGGCAATGGGGTGAACCCTGCATCCCGCTTTGCCTCGGGCCCAGCAAAACCGGCTCTCCATCCCAGCTCCACTCCTCATCCCGGGGCAGACAAAATTCAGCAGAGTCTGTGCAGCTGAGAAGCTGTAACCTGGCTCTGTCTGCACTTGGAGGCTTTGCCAGAAGCACCAGGGACGGCTTTGCGTCCTTCCAGGTCTGAAACACTGTTCTTTACCCCTTCCAGATCGTAATAGACAACGAAACCATTTTAATCCTCGGTGGCTGTGGTGGTCCCAATGCAGTAAGTATCCTGGGGGGAGCATGAGCATGAACTGCACGCATCTCGCTGTAACTGTGAGCCCTGGTTGCTGGACTGGGGAGAGGGGGGACCCTGCATATTACCCAGGTGGCATTTTATTCTGCAAATCTGGGCACCCACCTGGTAGGTTTTCCAGAGAAGCTGTCTAGCTATTGCTAGAGCTGCTTTAATTAAGAAAAAAGTACCCCAGGCACTATCTGAGCAGCTCACCGAGGTTAACTGAGCCTCAGAAGAATTAGCCCTGATTTTATACTGGGACAGAAGATAGAGATGAAGGGATTTGTCCATGGCCATACTAGGGCGTGGTCACTCCTGGGTGGTCAGATCCTGATCTGGGTCACCATTCCTCTGTCTGCAGCAGCAAAGCACTGCTCCTACCTCTGATGGGATGATCTCGGCAACAAACCAGGCTCCTAAATCTTAAACTGGACTCTTAAATCTGTCACGCTTTTCTTCACAGCTGTTTAAAGATGCCTGGCTACTGCACATGCACGCGAACCCCTGGACGTGGCAGCCACTCAAGGTGGAGAATGAAGACCACGGAGCCCCGGAGCTGTGGTGCCATCCTGCCTGCAGGGTACGGATGCAGCAGGGTCTCTGCTCTCTCATAGACATCCATTGATCTTTATTGTCTGCCCAGAATGCTCCATACCCCCTACTTTTTCCCCAATACAGTGCAAAGTGTCATCCTGCGGTTTGTAACCCATTATCTCCCCTTCTCCTCTTCCAGGTGGGACAGTGCGTCGTGGTCTTTAGCCAAGCTCCCAGTGGGAGAGCCCCGCTGAGTCCCAGCTTGAACTCTCGCCCCTCTCCCATCAGCGCCACGCCACCCGCCCTGGTCCCCGAAACACGGGAATACCGCTCTCAATCTCCTGTCAGGAACACGGACGAGGCTCCCTGCGTCAACGGCCGCTGGGGCACCCTGCGACCCAGAGCGCAGAGGCAAACACCTTCAGGATCCCGGGAAGGCAGCCTCTCCCCAGCCAGAGGGGACAGTTCCCCTGTTCTCAACGGTGGGAGTTTATCGCCCGGAGCCACGGCAGCTGGCGGTGCCTCCTTGGACAGCCCCGTGCAGGTTGTATCACCCAGCACACCTTCCGCAGCTGAAGGATACGACCTAAAAGTGGGGCTCACCCTGGCGCCACGACGGGGATCGCTGCCAGAGCAGAAAGACCTGCGTTTGGCATCCGTCGATCTGAGCTGGGAACAGAAACCGGCTTCCATCATCTGCCAGATGGACGGTGTGGAGGGCAGGACAGTCAGCACAAGTGTGAGGAACCCCCCTGAGCAGACCAATGGCATCCACACGCCACCCCACGTCGCCACCTCCCTCCCGGGGGCCGTCTCCCCCGGTGCGCTCCGGAGGAGCTTGGAGGCCGTCAAAGCCCTCTCTTCCAAAGGCTCCTCGGCTTCTGCGGCATTGAGCTCTCCCCTGGCTTCTTCCCCGGGGTCCCCGGGTGCCGAAACAGGCTCGGCAGTGCGTCCGGGCTCTACCCAAGGCGATGGCCATTCCTTACCTCCCATTGCCCGCCGCCTGGGCCACCACCCTCCCCAATCCCTCAACGTGGGGAAGCCTTTGTACCAGAGCATGAACTGCAAACCCATGCAGATGTACGTGCTGGACATTAAAGACACCAAGGAAAAAGGACGAGTCAAATGGAAAGTGTTCAACAGCAGTTCAGTGGTGGGGCCGCCCGAAACCAGTTTACACACGGTGGTGCAAGGCAGAGGGGAGTTAATCATATTCGGTGGCCTCATGGACAAGAAACAAAACGTGAAATACTATCCCAAAACTAATGCCTTGTACTTTGTGCGAGCAAAAAGATAATGCGGCCCGAGGCCTTTGCCGCCATCACCTTCTCCCCTCCCTCCCCGCAGCTCTTCCCTCTCCTTTCCAATCCCTTACTCTGTCACACAGGCGTTCAAACTGTGAATTAGGGAGCAAGAAACCAATAAAGTCCAAGCAAAACCTCCAGTGCTGCCCCACCGGTTCCCAGTAAGACCCCAGTTAAGCGAATCGTGTTTACAGGCGGGGAAGGACCCACGCCACTGCGATCCAAGCCAAGGATTTGGGGTAAGCAGGTAGGGAAATGTGCCATCCAGTATCCTCTTGAGGTTTTTTATTTTCCAGGGGTTTGAGAGGCTTCATAACTCTCTGAAACTCCTTGTTGGATGTGAGTAAAAGTGGTTTTATATGAACAAACCAAATACCGGCAGGCAGGAGGCCTTGTGCGCACTGATTATTTCCATGCTCGACTCTGTAAGGAAGACAACAGCAATACCCCACCAGGAATCTTCCAGTGCTGCAAACCTTTGCTCGACACAAACATGATGCCTTTTTTTTGCCTCTCACCCCTTTGGCCTGCCAGTCTCATTCCTGTCATTCCATAAGAAGGAAGAAGGGACAGGTTTTTTGTGTCAAAATGCCAAAAATATTAATAATTAGCCAGGCATTAACCTCCTCCTTTTCCTGCCCTGTGCTGGATCAGGCTTTGGGATCAGCTCTGATCCCTCCTCCTCAGCAAAAAAACACACCATCTAAAAATCCAGTTATTCTCCCAATGCTGAGAAATTTGGCTGCCACTTCCCTTCTGGACTTGAAGGTTTTGTTTCACTCAACAGCCCAAACCCATTCAAGGCTGAACCAGCACCTTGTAGCCTGGGACCAGGATGGTTTTTTTCTAGTCAAAAAGATGAATGTTAGTCAATCTTGAGGGTGTGAGCAGCCCCAATAGCAGTAACTGCACCTCATCTTTGCACGTGCCTCCTTCCGCAAAGATTAAAACAAATTAAAATCCGAAGGGATTGAACCTGTGCGTCCTTCTGGGACAACCTCCCCCCTTCCCTTTCCCCTCAAGATGATGGGGGGGTGGGAAAAATGGGTGGATTCTGCCAGGTTTTGGTCAACAACCTCCAGCACCCGAAAAGTAGGGAACCTTCCCCAAACCGGCAGCGCCATGACGTGGCCCCTTCTCCCCTCTTCCCCCCCCCCCCCCCCGCCCCTCCATCCCCACTGAGCTTTTTGCCGGTCAGAGCCTTAAATCGCATCCTAGCCGCATAGGGATGGGGAGGGTTTTGCTTCATCTGCGGCTTTTCACCTCTGTAAATAAATCCCTTGTTAAATCCAGCCTCTCCCACTCCAATCCCAAACGTATTTGATTTGTCCTAAGGGAAGGCAAAATGCAATTTTTACCCCCAAAACCTCGGGACCACCTAGGGTGATCTTTGCCGTGAGGAACGTGGTCGGGGCTTCGGCATCGATTCCCTCCTCCCCTTTGCATGTCTCTTGTCATCCACCCCAAAAAAAGTCAAAAAAGGGATGGACGGTGGCTTGGCGTTGGGTTGACATCCTTCTCCTTGCATGGAGCATCCTTCGAGGGACATTTTCCCAACATTTGTGGTCTCCGTCCTCAACCAGTCCCAAAATCCCCCTAACTGGCCCCAAACCTGCCAAGCGGCCAGGGCCATCCCTCTTCCGTCCCCAGCGGTCGCGGAAAGGCATGTTCTGCGCTGTTAACAATAAATTCATCCCAAAATTTTGACACCCCTGCCACGTGAGCCGCTGGTGCTGTGAGCGAGGTGTGTGTGTGTGTCCCCCACAACTCAGGTGTCCCCTCACATCGTTGTTCCAGGCTCGGCCGAGTGTAGGAATGAAAAGCGATTTTCAGTGATATTTAAAATCTTGTGTACATTTAGGGGGGGGGGGGGTAATGGGTTCCCCCCTTCCCCCTATCCCAATGAATTTTTAGCAGTTTAACAAATAAAAAGGAAAAGAAATGGATGGTTGGTCCTTTTGGGGAGGGGGGTGGGGGGCGGAAATGCTGTGGAGGGAAACCCCCACTGTGCTTCCCACAAGTTTGGGGGTGAAAAGGGGGATTTGGGGTCTTACTGGGTAAAAATAAGGGCAATATCTGTGCCACGGGATGTTGGAGCAATAGAGGTGGAAAAAAGGGGGGCACAAGGTTGGGGTGAGGAACGGGAGGGTTCAGAAAAAAGGGGGTAGTGCTGGAAAATTGGGGACCACAAAACCTGCTGGGGCTGGAAATGGGGGAGCCCTGAAGCCTGCTAGGGCTGGAGATTTAGGACCCCAAAGCATTCCAGTATCGGTAATTAGGGATGAGGACCCCAAAGCCTGTGGGGGATTGGAAACTGGGGACCCCAAAGTCTTTGGGGGCTGGAAAGTGGGGACCACGTACCGGGCAGTGCTGGGCACAGGCTGCCGCCTCATGCCAGCCCAGGCACGTAGGGGCTCCCCCCCCCGGCCCCATATCGCCTACAGGGCTGGGAACCCCCATCCCCTCTAGGGCCCGGGTCTCCCATAGGGCCGCCCCCCAATAAGCTATAGGGTCGGGGTCCGCTTCACTCCACGTGTCTGCCCTTTCCCGCCTCCCGCGCATGCGCCGCGGTAAGGGAGGCGGGGCGCGGGCGAGGCCACGCCCCCCGCTGACATCATCCCGAGGCGGAAGCGGCCACAGGTGAGGCGGAGCGGCCGCGCCTTAAAGGGACCGCGGGCGGGGGGAAGGGGAGGGATACCCCATGGGGGGAGGGGGGGGGCAGGCGTTGCATCCCCTTTGCAGGGGTTTGGGGTGCAGGGAGCCGCTTGGGGGGGTGCAGGGGCCACGGGGGGGGCAGGGGGCTGCGTTGCACCCGTTTTGCATGTTTGGGGGGGTAAGGAGCCAATTGGGGGGGGGCAGAGACCCCATGAGGGGACTGCGTAGCATCCCCCCTGCAGGGTTTGGGGTGCAGGGACCACGCGGGGGGGGGCGAGGACCCCAGAGGGGGTGCAGGGACCGCGGGGAGGGCAAGGACCCTATGGAGGGGTGCAGGGACGCTGGGGAAAGGGGGCAGGGACCCCAGAGAGGGTGCTGGGACCCCAAGGGGGGGGTCAGGGACCCCATGGGGTGTGCAGGGACCCTGAGGGTGAGGGGGGACACCCTGCTGCGGGGGTGCAGTGACCCCAGGGGGAAGGGGGGGGCTGTCTTCCCTGTACGCCCAGGTTTCGGGGGGGGGCACATGGCGGCATGGGGGGGCTCGGTGCTGGAGCCGGGCTGGCTCCTCTCCCCCGCCGGCCGCCCCTACCTGGACTCCATCTTTCCCAAGAACCAACGGAGAGTGTTCGGTGAGGCCCACACCCTGCCTTCACCCACCCCCCCCTCCAAAACTGGGGTGCCAGCACCCCAAAAAAACCTATACACCTCCCCCCCCCCCCCCAGGTCTGCTGGAGCGCCCAGCGCTGCCCCCCAACTTGGCCGTCCCCACCGTCACCTACAAACTCTTCCTCTCCGGCAAGAGCGGCGTCGGCAAGACGGCCTTGGTGGCCACGCTGGCGGGGACCCCCGTGCCCCCCATCCACCACGAGACCCTGGGTACGTGGGGGGGGACGGGGGGGGACACGCACGCAGCACCCCCGATGTCCCCTGGGGGTGACCATCCCTGTGGGTGTCGTCCCCCCCCACCCCAGGCATAGAGGCCACCACCGTCTACTGGCCGGCCAAGCTGCGGGCCAGCGGTCGCCCCGTCATCTTCCAGCTCCAGTTTTGGGATTGCGGGGACGGCGCCCTGAAAAAATTTGAGCATCTCCTGCCCGTGAGTCGGGATGGGGGAGGACAACAGGGAGGGGGACACAGAGGACACCCCCTCCCTGGTATGGTGGTCACCCCCCCGCCTCAACCCTCCCCAGGCTTGTAAGGAGGAAGCGGATGCCGTCCTTTTTCTCTTCTCCTTCACCGATCGCTCATCCTTCGAGGAGCTGCCAGCCCAGATGAGCCGGGTGGTCGGTCCCGACGAAGAAAACCTCGTTAGGGTGGTCGTCGGCACCAAGTATCCTTCTCGGGGCGGCGGGGGGGGTGTCCGTATCCTCCCGTAAGTGGGTTTGCGCCCCTGTACTTCGCACCACTCGGCATCTCAGTAGGCTGAGAATGTGCAAATGTCATTGCACCGATGGATGGGCAGCTCCCATTTATTTTCCTGGGGTTTTCAGGGGACTTTTCAGGGTGTTGGTGTCTCCCTTGACCGCGTGTGTCCCCCCACAAGCGGGTTTGCACCCCCATATTTCACACCACCCGGTACTTTGGTGGGCTGAGAACGTGCACGCTTCATTCCACCAATGGACTCACAGCTCCCACTTATTTTTATGGGGTTTTCGGGGGGATTTTTCGGGGTGTTGGTGTTTCCCTTAACTGTATGTCCCCCCCCCGCAACCCAGATTCGACCTGTCCCCGCAGGCAGACGTGACGGAGGGGGACGTGACGGCCTTTGAGGAGACCTGGGGGCTGCCGGTGCTACGAGCGGGCAGCGGGCCGGGGGCCAGGGGGGGACGCGAGGGGCTGGCCCGGGTCGCCCCCCTCCTCGACGCTTTGGTCGAGAGGCTCTGGTGTCGGGACCAAATCGCCGCCGGCGTCGCCCCGGGGGGCGAGGGGTCCCCCCCTGCCTGAACCCCCTATTGCGGGGTGGGTTTGGGGGGGCCCCTCACTGTGGCCTCTGGCCTCCACCCCCCCCCCTCCGCCATTAACCAGCACTGCTGGTCCACACCTGTGATCTGGGGGGGCTGGGGGGTAAGTGGAATGGGAGGAGAAAAGGTGCTTTTTTGACCAAAATCCACATTTCTCCACCAAAAAGATCCCTGGGTGCCCCAGTTCATCTGATTTGGGGTGCTGGGGGATTTGGGGTGCAATGGGATCGTGGGGATGGGGGTGCTGGGGGATTTGGGGTGCTGGGGGGTGTTGCAGATGCTGGGGGATTTGGGGTGCTGGGGGCTGCTGGAGGTAGGGGTGCTGCACAGGTGTTGTAGGATTTGCGGTGCTGGGGGATTTGGGGGGGGATTTGGGGTGCTATGGCTGATGCAGGATTTGGGGTGCTGAGGGTGCTGTAAATGGGGGATTTGGGGTGCTGGGGGATTTGGGGTGCTGGAGATGGGGGTGCTGCACAGATGCTGGGGGATTTGGGGTGCTGGGGGATTTGGGGTGCTGGGTGGTGCTGTAAATGTGGGATTGGGGTGCTGGGGGATTTGGGGTGCTTTGGGGTGCTATGGCTGATGCAGGATTTGGGGTGCTGTGGGATCATGGGGATGGGGGTGCTGGGTATTTGGGGTGCTGGGGGTGATGGAGATGGGGGTGCTGCACAGATGTGGGATTTTGGGTGCTGGGGGATTTGGGGTGCTGGGGAGTGCTATGGATGATGCAGGATTTAGGGTGCTGTGGGATCATGGGGTGGGGGTGCTAGGGGATTTGGGGTGCTGGGGGGGAAGTTGGGGTGCTGAGGCCCTATCCAGCCCCCCCAGGCTGGGCCCACCCTCCCCTCCCCAGCGCAGCAGAAAAGCGGCATTATTTTTAGGCCGGAAAAAGCCGATTTCTGGTCCGGCCTTTTTCCGGCCCAGAGGATGCGGGAAAGGGGGGGCCGGACAGAGCCCCCCCAAACCAGCAACACCCCCCTCTCCTCCCCGGTTACCCCCCCCCCACGCTGTCCGGGGCGGGGGGCGGGACGGAAGGAGCCTTGGGTGGACAGACAGAGGGACGGGGGGGGTGGTGGAGGGACGGACAGATAGACAGCACCCCAACTGATCCTCCCCCAGTCGTGCCCCCCCCCCAGTTTCTAACTGGTGGGCGGGGGGAGTGGCCGGTAGTAGCCGCTTGGCCCCGCCCCCTGCCGCCATTGGCTGTGGCCCCTCCCCTCCCTTCCCACGCCGCTTTATGAATGAAAGGTGGGGGGGGCTGGCGGGGGGCGCTTTAACCCCTTCGGGACCGGAGCTGGGGAGAGGACACGGTGGTGCGGGACGGATCCGGACCCACGCACCCAGCACCACGGGACGCATCCGGGCCCACGCACACACACCCCCCCCCCAAACCCCCGCCGCGGCTGTGCTCCCCCCGTGGGGGGTCCTAGACACCCCCCCACCCCCACCCCCCAACAAAACCTGCCCACTTCCCATCCGCAGGCTCGGACCCTCCCAGTCCCGTACTGGTGGGTACTGGGAGCAGCTCCTATCCCTTTAAGAGCGGGCGTGGCCGGGTGACATCACTCGGGACATGAATGAACAGGAGCGGGGTGCTCAGCCCCACACGCCCCACAGCGCTGGGTGCCGCCGGTTGTGGGGTGCACCCCGGGCCCCCCCCAAACCCCCCCCGCCATGGCGGGCACCCCCCCAGTCTTCACCCTCCTCTTCCTCACCGCCGTCACCCCCCTGGTAGCCGAGGAAGGTGAGCTCCGTGGGGTTTTTTTTTGGGGGGGGGCACCCCAAAAACCACTTATTGGGGTGCTTAGGGGGGTGGTGGTTGCTGGGTGGGCACTCAAAGGGGTGGGGTGGTTTTGGGGCAAGTTTGGGCAGGTTTGGGGGGGTGAGAGGTTGGGGGGGCTCCCCCAAAATAAAGGATGATGGGGGAGTGCCCACCCACCCCCAAAAAAAGGGGCGCCCATGGGTGCGGCGGTGAATCACCGGTTGCTGGAGCGCGTTTTGCAGGTGGGGAAGCTAAAACGGGGAGGGGGAGTTAAAAAGTGGGTGGAAAAGTTAGAAGGGGGGGGGGAAAGAAAGCTAAAATGGGAAGAAAAAGCTAAAATGGGGGGGGCTAAAATGGGGGGGAATGCTAAAATGGGGGGGGGAGCTAGAATGGAGGGAAAACCAAAAGTTTTGGGCAGCTTTTCCCATATAGAGTGTCCAGCTCATGCACCGGGGCCGGATCCTGCTGGGTGCCCCCCCAAAAAAAGTCCGACAGAGCGGTTAGGGAGGAGGGGATAAAAAAACCAAAACCCCAAAAAGGGGAAAATCACCCTAAAATGGAGTGTTTCCCATGGCCGGCAATGGGCCGGGCAGGATCTGGCCTGGAGAGCTGGAAAACAATGTCAGGAAAACCCCAAAAAATGCTGGGAAAAACAAGCAGCGTCCCGGCCTCCACCTCACAACCCTTCCCTGGCTCATTTTGGGCTCAGTTTGGAGAGGGGGTTTAAAAAAAAAGGGGGAAAGTCACTTTTTTTTAAACAGATATTTAATTTTTTAAAAACGGAGGTGTCTAAAAACTCCGTTCGAAAGGTTTAATCCGTCGCTTTTCGAGGGAAAGATGGAAGGATCCGGCCCCAAATGCAAATAAATCAGAGTCTGGGGAGTGCTTCGGGATGGAAAATACTCCCCTAAAAAAATAAAAATGGGGTAAAAAACCCTAGAATGAGTTTTTTTCAAGCGCTGGGGGGAAGGTGGAGGGGGGTGACCCCGTGACAGGGACCCCCAACCGCCCTGACGCGGCTGTGGGATTTAGGGTGCGTTCCCAAAGTGCCGATCCCTGGGAGGGATCCTTGGGGATATCAGAATTTTGGGGTCAAAAAAATGCAAAAAAGGGGAAAGTGTTGGGAGAGCAGTGGGATTGGGGGGGGGGGGGTTGGAGTGGGAGGTTGCTTCCCATCGTTTGGAAAGGGTGAAATCTGATGGAATGGGGAGGTTGGGGGGTGCTGGGTGCGCCGGTGGGATCCTGCACTGCCCCGCCTGAGGTTTGGGGTGTCCCCGAGGGCGGGGGGGGGGGGTAAGGGGGGAGGGGTGCATCCAGAGAGGGGGACGGGGATCGGGATGAGGATGAGGATGGGGATGGGATGGGGATTGGGATGGGGGTGGGGATAGGACAGGACAGGGATGGGGTTGAAAATGAAGTTGGGGATGGGGACAAGGCTGCAGCCAGGGATGGGACAGGGATGCAGAGGTGCAGGGCGGTGGTGATGATGGTGATGATGATGATGGTGGTGATGATGGTGATTGCAAAAGCAGTGCCGATGCAGATGGGGAGAGTGACAGCAACGGTGCAGGGGCTGCAGATGGTCGTGGGGATGGTGGTGCAGATGGCGACGGGTCTGCAGATGCAGGCAGGGATGGTGGTGGGGTTGGAGGTGGAGATGAAGATGGCAACATAGGTATGGATGAGGAAGGTGAGAATGTTGTAGGGGCTGCAGATGGTGATGGCGGTGGCCATGTTGATGATGGTGATGGCCGTGTTGATGCTGGAGATGGTGGTGGTGATGGCCATGTTGATGACGATGGCCATGTTGATGATGGTGCCGGAGGTGTTGATGGCGCTGGACATGGTGGTGGTGATGGCCATGCTGATGATGGCACCGGAGGTGTCGATGGTGCTGGAGATGGTGGTGGTGATGGCCATGGCCATGTTGATGATGGCAATGGAGACGTTGATGGTGGTGATGATGACGATGGTGATGGCAATAGCAATGGCAGAGGGGGTGCGGGTGGCACTGGGGATGGGGGTGCAGACGGCGATGGCACCGGAGGTGCCAATAGCACCAGTGGCCCCAGGCGTGGGTGCACCCTTGGGTGCTGCACCCCTTGACTCAACAGCCACAGCCCCAGGTTTCTTCCCTGACTCACTCCCGCCATGGCCCCGGGGGGGACACCCCACAGAGAACCCACCAGCTCAGCTCACGCGCCAGCCTTCTGCCGGCTTTCCGCTCTCCGAAGGCATGTGGGGGGATTTCCAGCCGCAGGAAAGCCGGGATATCCGCTCCGGCATCCTTCCTGACCCCGGGCACGGTGCGGGGGGACGATGGAACCACGTGTGCCTCCCTCCGACCAGGTTCTTGGGGTTCCCCCCCAGACTTTACCCTCTTGGGGCATGTCACAAGCTCACCTGTTCTCAGTGGAGGCGGTTAGCGGGGTCGGGGGGCAGGGGGGCATCCGTCCCTGAAACTCCCCCACCCCGTTGGGACCCATCCCGCCAGCGTGAACCCAGGCGTCCGGGCGCATTCCTGGGGGGTGATTCACCGAGGAGGGGGGGCCACCCGTCAGCGCTTCCCTCCCAGCCCTCGGCAGCCTCCTCTTCCTCTCCCGGGCGCTGGATCTGGCCACCGCCCTCGCTGGGGCGGCCGACATGCCTCAGCAGGTCTGCCCAGCCTCAGCACGGTGCAGAGCTCTGCCTCGGTTTCCCCTCTTTTGGCGGGGATGCCTGGGGGTCTTCTCGTGGGGGTCCCAGGGGAATCTGTTGGGACTGGGGGTATCCTTGGGTCCAAGGGACATCCGTGGGTCCTGGGGCTATCTGTGGGTCCCGGGAGTGTTTGCATATCCTGGGGACATCCGTGGGTCCTGGGGACATCCATGGGTCCCAGGGATATACACATGGGTCCTGAGGACGTCCATGGGTCCTGGGGGCATCCGTGGGTCCCAGAGACATCCGTGCATCCTGGGGGACATCCGTGCATCCAGGGGACATCCATGGGTCCTGGGGACATCTGTGGCTCCAGGGGATATCCGTGAGTCCCAGGGACATCCGTGGGTCCTGGGGGACATCCGTGCATCCAGGGGACATCCATGGGTCCTGGGGATATCCATGAGTCCCAGGGACATCTGTGGGTCCCAGAGACATCCATGGGTCCTGGGGGACATCTGTGAGTCCTAGGGACATCCATGGGTCCCAGGGACATCCATGAGTCTACGGGGTGTATTGGTGGCACCTGCAGGTCCCAGGGACATCCATGGGTCCCAGGGACATCCATGGGTCCTGGGGGACATCAGTGTGTCCTGGGGACATCCATGGGTCCTGGGGACATCTGTGTGTCTAAGGGGTGTATTGGTGGCACCTGCAGGTCCTGGGGACATCCATGGGTCCCAGGGACATCCATGGGTCCTGGGGGACATCGGTGTGTCCTGGGGACATCCATGGGTCCTGGGGACATCTGTGTGTCTAAGGGGTGTATTGGTGGCACCTGCAGGTCCTGGGGACATCCATGGGTCCCAGCGACATCCATGGGTCCTGGGGGGCATCTGTGAGTCCCAGGGACATCCATGGGTCCCAGAGACATCCATGGGTCTAAGGAGTGTATTGGTGGCACCTGCAGGTCCTGGGGC
This sequence comes from Harpia harpyja, assembly GCF_026419915.1. Classification (NCBI taxonomy): domain Eukaryota; kingdom Metazoa; phylum Chordata; class Aves; order Accipitriformes; family Accipitridae; genus Harpia; species Harpia harpyja. The sequence continues at coordinate 8,484,665 of NC_068946.1, forward strand.
CATCTGTGGGTCCTGGTGGCATCTCCCAGGCTTCATGCTCACCCCAGTAACCCCCCTCTCCTCTCCCCACAGTGGTCCTGCTGGACTTCGCCAAAGCACAGGGAGAGCTGGGCTGGCTCACCCAGCCCTACGGCAAAGGGGTGAGCACCCACGGACCCAGGCATCCGGCCCTGCTGGCCAGCACTGCCCCGAGAGCCCACACCGGGGTTGGGGATGGGGACATCCGTGGGGATGGGGATTGGGACATCCATGGTGGAGCTCCATGGGGATGGGGATGGGGCCATCCATGGGGATGGGGGCATCCATTGGGATGAGGACCTCCATGGGGATGGGCATGGGGGCATCCGTGGGGATGCGGACCTCCATCGGGATGGGGACATCCATGGGGATGGGAACAGGGACCTCCAGGGGGTGGGGACCTCAGTGGGGATGGGGACCTCAGTGGGGATGGGGACCTGCATGGGGATGGGGACAGCCATGGAGATGGGGACTTCCATGGGAATGGGGGTGGAGTCACCCATGGAGATGGGGATATCCATGGGGATGGGGACCTCCATGGGGATGGGCATGGGGGCATCCATGGGGTTGGGGACATTCATTGGGATGGGGACCTCCATCGGGATAGGGTTGGAGACCTCCATGGGGACAGGGACACCCATGGGGAGGGAGGCAGGGACATCCACGGGGATGAAGACAAGTGCATCCATAGGGACCAGGGGCACCGCCCACCCTGCCTCAGTTTCCCCCCCCATAACCCCCATTTCTCTCTTTTGGGGGGGGACAGTGGGACCTGCTGCAGAACGTGCTGAACGACTCCTTGATCTACATCTACTCGGTGTGCAATGTGCTGGAGGGTGAGCAGGAGAACTGGCTACGCACCAACTGGATCTACCGTGGGGTGGCCCAACGCATCTTCATCGAACTCCAATTCACCGTCCGCGACTGCAACAGCTTCCCCACCGCCGGTGGCGGCTCTTGCAAGGAGACCTTCAACCTCTACTACGCCGAATCCGACGTGGATTACGGCACCAACTTCCAGAAGAGACAATTCAAGAAGATTGACACCATCGCTCCAGATGAAATCACTGTCCAGGATGATTTTGCTTCCCGGAATGTTAAACTCAACGTTGAGGTGCGATCGGTGGGACCTCTCCGTCGGAAAGGTTTTTACTTGGCTTTCCAGGATTTGGGAGCTTGCGTGGCATTGCTTTCCGTTCGGATTTATTACAAGAGATGCCCGGCTGTTTTACGGGGTATGGCTCACTTCCCCGAAACGGTGGCCGGCGTCGATTCGCAGACCTTGGCCAAGGTGCAGGGAACGTGCGTGGAGGAGGCAGTGGCCGACCAAGCTCCGGCGCTGCATTGCAACGCCGACGGCGAGTGGTTGGTACCCATCGGGGAGTGCCTGTGCCGGGCCGGCTACGAGAAAGTGGGAGAGAGTTGCAAAGGTAGCGCTTGGGGCTGGGGGGTAAATTGGGATGGGGGTGGAGGGGGCGTGAGGTGCTGTGGTTGGGGGGATTTTGGGGGGGCTGAGGGCACACCCGCTCAGTGCATGCCAGGAGATAGAAAGGGGTGGCGGAGAAATGAGGTGTTGGCTCCAAAATTCCTCATCCTGGATCCTCAACCTTGGGCATCACTAGTGCAGCAAGCGGGCAGGGCTCAGCTGGGAAAGGGGTGGGCTAGGGCCAGGGCGGGGGGCTCCAATAATAATAGAAGCTGGAAAAATAAAGTGAAATACCCTAAAATCCCCAATCTGGGTCAGAGAAATGAGGTGTTAGCCCCAAAATTCCCCATCCTGGATCCTCAACCTTGAGCATCACTAGTGCAGTGAGTGCAGCAGGGCTCAGCCAGGTGAGAGGTGGGCTGGGAGGGGGGGGTCCCGTCCCCCCTGTGGGGCACAAAACTGCAAAATAAGGTGAAATACCCTAAAATCCCCGCTCTGGGTTGGAGGAATGAGGTGGCAGCACCAAAACCCCCTGCCCTGGATTGTCACCCTTAAGCATCACTAGTGCAGCGAGCGTGGCAGGCCTCAGCCAGGAGATGGGCGAGCTGGGGTGGGGGTGGGGTCCCAATAATAAAGAAGCTGCAAAATAAGGTGAAATACCCTAAAATACCCACTCTAGGTGCTTGGGGAGGGTGTGATCCCCCCCCAAACCCGCCTGGGTGAGGATGCTGTGGGTAGAGAAGGGGTATTTGGGGTCTCACCGGTGTCATTGTGTGTGCGTGCCCCCCCAGCTTGTCCCCCCGGCTCCTTCAAGGCCACAGTGTCCCTGAGCAGCTGCCAGCCCTGCCCGCCCCACACCCTGCCCTCCCCTGCCGCCGCCGCTGCCTGCCCCTGCCAGGACGGCTTCTTCCGCGCCCCCCGCCGACCCCCCCGCCGACCCCTGCACCCGTAAGTTACCTTTTTGGGGGGGTGGCAACTGAGGCAACGTGTGGCCATCCTCCCCCTGACCCCCCTCTCTGCTCTCTGTCCCATGTCCCCTCTCCCCAGGTCCCCCCTCGCCCCCACAAGGCGTCACGGCCGTGGGGCTGGGGGCCACAGTGCAGCTACGTTGGTCACCCCCTGCCGACCCGGGTGGCCGTGGGGATGTCACCTACAGCATCACCTGCGAGCAGTGCTGGCCGGAGAGCGGGGAGTGCCGTCCCTGTGATGGGGGGGTCCGCTATTCGCAGCCCCCCCGGGGGTTGACAGGGACGGGGGTCACCGTCACCGACCTGGAGCCACATGTCAACTACACCTTCACCGTCGAAGCCCGGAACGGGGTGTCAACCTACAGCCATCACCGTAGCGTGGCCACCACCACCATCAGTGTCAACCAGACGGGTAAGGGGCCACCAGCATCTCCCACACCTTGCCTCCCCCACTGGGGACACCTCCGTGATGTCCCTGTCCCTCATGGGGACACCTCCGTGATATCCCTGTCCTCATGGCAGAGCCACCCCGAGTGACATCGGTGAGCCTGGATGGACGGACGGCCACCAGCTTGGTCCTCTCCTGGACGGTGCCACCGCGGCAGCAGAGTCGGGTCTGGAAGTACGAGGTCACCTACAGCAAGAAGGTCCGTCCCATGTCACAGCTTCAGCCCACCACTCCCAAATCCATCACCTCCACCCGTGCGTGTCCCCCATCCATCTCCCCCCCATCCTTGCCCCCATCCATGTCACCTCCATCTGTGTCACCCCTCCATCCGCGTCACCTCCATCCTTGCCCACATCCGTGTCACCTCCATCCATGTCACCCCTCTGTCTGTGTCACCTCCATCCATGTCATCTCCATCCTTGCCCCCACCCATCTCGCCCCCACCCATCTCACCCCCACCCATGTCCCCAGGTGGATGAGAACAGCTACTCGGTGCTGCGCTGCGAGGGCACCTCTGTCACCCTCCCCAAGTTGTCCCCTGCCACTGCCTATGTGGTGCGGGTCCAGGCGCTTACCCAGGATGGCCACGGTGCCTACAGCCCCCAGCACGAGTTCGAGACCCTGCCTGAGGGTGAGGATCCCGGGGATGGGGGAGAAGGGGGGGCAGGATTTTGGGGGGGATGGGGTCGAGGAGGTGCATGGTTCACCCCAACACCCCCCCTCCCTGAATCGTCCCCGCAGGCGCCGAGGCCATGGCATCCACCGCCGTCATCAGTGGCTCCGTTGCTGGTGTCTTCTTCGTCCTCCTCCTCTTGGCTGTTCTCCTCTACGTACTCCGGCGGTAAGGAGATATCCCCCCAAAACCCCAAAATACCGTTTTTCCACCACCAAAGATGGGCGAGGGGTGATTTTGGGGGGCAAAACGCTGCTTTTCCACAGGAGGAGGAGGTCACGGCCGCGCCAGTCCGCTGAGGATGTCTACTTCTCCAAGTCAGGTGAGCGATGGGACAGTGGAGTCAACGGGGATGGGTGGGGGGTGACATGGGTGCTGACCCCCCCTGGCACCCCACAGACCAGCTGAAGCCCCTCAAGACCTACGTTGACCCACACACCTATGAAGACCCCAACCAAGCCATGCTCAAGTTCACCACCGAGATCCCTCCATCCTCCATCACCCGCCAGAAGGTCATCGGTGCCGGTAGGTCCTCAGGTGGCTTCATCACTCCAAAGACACCCCAAAATTGAACCAGGGTGGGGGGTTAAACGTCCCCCCCTTCCTCCGAGCAGGTGAATTTGGGGAGGTCTACAAGGGCACCCTAAAGCGTGGTAAGAAGGAGGTGCCAGTGGCCATCAAGACCTTGAAGGTGGGCTACACGGAGAAGCAACGGGTGGACTTCTTGAGCGAAGCCACCATCATGGGCCAGTTCTGCCACCACAATATCATTCGCCTGGAAGGGGTCGTCTCCAAGTGTAAGTGTCCCCCATCCCCCCCCTCAAAAAAAACCAATTTCCCTGTGGAACACCCCAAAAAAATGCTAAATAAAAATAGGGTGTTTTGAGCAATGATGGGGGGGGTGTCTTTTGGGTTTTTTGGGGGGATTGGGGGTTGGGTTGGTTTTTTGGGGGGGGGATTTGTTGGGTTTTTTGCAGGGCTGGGAGCTTTTGGGGTTGGGTTTTTTGGGGGGGATGGGATTTGGGGGGGTGGGGGGATTTTGGGGGAGGGTTGGGGGGGTTGGGGGTTCTTTTGACTCATTTTGGATCTTTTTTTTATACAGACAAGCCCTTCATGATCATCACAGAGTACATGGAGAATGGCGCGCTGGATAAATTCCTACGGGTAGGTGAAGCATGGTGGCAACATGTCCCCCCACCCCGGGCAAGGATTACCGGGTGATGGAACCACCAAAACCCACCACGGGAGGTAGGACGAGAGGCAGATTCGAGGCCGGCTTCTCCCCTTTTCCCAGGAAAAAGAGGGGGAATTTGGCGTCATCCAGCTGGTGGGGATGTTGAGGGGCATTGCCGCCGGCATGAAGTACTTGGCCAACATGAATTACGTCCACCGGGATCTGGCCGCCCGGAACATCTTGGTGAACAGCAACCTGGTGTGCAAGGTGTCCGATTTTGGGCTTTCAAGGGTGTTGGAAGATGACCCCGAAGCCACCTACACCACCAGCGTAAGTGCCACCAAGGTGGGGTGGTTGGCCATGGTGGGGATGTGTTTTTGGGGGGGTGCAGGGTTGACCCCAGTGTTGCCACAGGGAGGGAAGATCCCCATCCGTTGGACGGCACCCGAAGCCATCTCCTACCGCAAGTTCACCTCCGCCAGCGACGTCTGGAGCTACGGCATTGTCATGTGGGAGGTGATGTCTTACGGCGAGCGACCGTACTGGGAGCTCTCAAACCACGAGGTGAGCAGCCACACTCCTCCACCACCAATTTTTGGGGGGGGGGGTTCTTGCAAAGGAACAGCTTTTTGGGGGAGGAGCACCACTCAACGTCCTTCTCCTCCTCGTAGGTGATGAAGGCCATCAACGAGGGCTTCCGCCTCCCCGCTCCCCTGGATTGTCCCTCCGCCATCTACCAGCTGATGATGCAATGCTGGCAGCAGGAGCGCAGCCGGCGCCCCAAGTTTGCCGATATCGTCAGCATCCTCGACAAGCTCATCCGTGCCCCCGAGTCCCTCAAGGCATTGGCGGACTTTGACCCCCGGTGAGCTACGGAGAGAGACGGGACGGGGCAAAGTGGAGGGGGGGGTAAGGAAGGGGGTTGCAATTTGCAGTATTGCACTCTTGCATGCTCATGTGCACCTTTGCTTTTTTTTTTTTGCATTGCTTTTTGCACCTTTGCAATTTTTTTGCATCATTTTTTGCAGGTTTGCATTCTTGCACTCCTTTTTGCATCTTGGCATTCTTGCATTGCTTTTTGCATCTCTGCATTTTTGTGTTGGTTTTTGCCTCTCTGCATTCTTGCACCTTTGCATTCTTGCATGCTCTTTTGCATCTTGGCATCCCTGCACTCCTTTTTTCGTCTTTGCATTTTTTCATTGGTTTTGGAGTTTTGCATTCTCGCATTGATTCTTGCACCTTTGCATTCTTGCATTGCTTTCTGCATCTCTGCGTTCTTGCACACTTCTTTGCATCTGTGCTTTTTTTTAATTGCTTTTGCTATTTTATATTCTTGCATTCTTTTCTACATCTTTTTTTTAATTGGTTTTGTATTCTTGCGCTCTTTTCCGCTTCTTTGCATCTGCGCATCTTAGCTTTTTTTTTCCCTTTGGCATTTTTGCATTGTTTCTTGCTTTTTAGCATCCTTGCCTCGTTTTTTGCATTTCCGCTTTTTGCATTACTCTTTGCACCTTCACATCTCTGCGTTCTTTTTTACAACTGGGCATTTTCGCATCGCCTCTCACCTTTTTTTTGCGCTATTTGTGTTATACTTTTGCTTTCCTGCGTTCTGTTTTGCATTGGGCTTTTGCCGTTACTTTTTGCATCTTTGCATTTGGGGGTTGTTTTAGGCATCTCCACAGCCTGACATTTAAGTGTTGCTTTTTTGCATGTGTGCTTTTTGGGTTTTTTGCCTCTCTAATTTTGCATCACTTTTTGCATCCTTCAATTTCTGCACCATTTCTTCCATCTTTCAATTTTTGCATTATTTTTGCATCCTTCCATTTCTGCATTACTTTTTGCATCCTTCCATTTTCGCATCACTTTTTGCATCTTTGCATTTCTGCATCTTTTTTTTTTTTTTGCATCGTTTCATTTCTGCGTTATTTTTTGCATCCTTCCATTTTCACGTTATTTTTTGCATCGTTGCATTTCTGCCTCATTTTCTGCATCCTTCCATGGTCACGCCTATTTTTGCACTCTCCCATTTCTGCGCCATTTTTGCATCCCCCTATTCCCGCCCCGTTTCTCATGCCCCCCCCACCCCGTGTGTCGCCCCCTCAGGGTGTCCATCCGCCTGCCCAGCACCAGTGGCTCGGAGGGCGTCCCCTTCCGCTCCGTCCCCGAGTGGCTGGAGTCCATCAGGATGCCCCAGTACACAGAGCACTTCATGGCCTCGGGCTACAGCACCATCGAGAAGGTCCTGCAGATGACCGCCGAGTGAGTCCCCATACTATCCCCATGCTGTCCCCATGGTGTCCTCATACTGTCCCCATGGTGTCCCCATGCTGTCCCCAGAACGTTCCCATACTGTATCCTTGGTGTCCCCATACTGTCCCCATGATATCCTCCTACTGTGTCCATGGTGTCCCCATGCTGTCCCCATACTGTATCCTTGGTGTCCCCATGGTTCTCCATACTGTCCCCATGGCATCTCCATGGTGTCTCCATGGTGTCCCTACGGTATCCTCGTACTGTTCCCATGGTGTCCCCATGCTGTCCCCACAGTATCCTCATACTGTCCCCGTGGTGTCCCCATACTGTCCCTATGGTCTCCCCATGCTGTCTCCTTGATATTCCCATGGTGTCCCCATACCATCCCCATGCTGTCCCTATGTGTGTCCCCTTGGTGTCCCCACACCATCCCCTCCAGCTCCCATGGGGACAGGGATGTGCTGGGAAAGGAAACCGCTTCCGTGGCGTTGGCGTTGTTGGCCCGAGGGGACGGGATAAAATTAGACATTCCCTGGCCAGGATCCGGCCGGAGAGGTCGGGATGAGCTGTGTCCAGCTTTCAGTCGCCTGGGAATGGCCCAGTTGTGGGGGGAGGCGGCGGTGACGGGTCCCCCAAAAGCAGGGAGGGGGGTTGGGACTGGATCCGGTCCCAGGGGATGCTCAGGGCTGGATCCATCCCTGGGGGATGCTCCTTCCCCACCAAACCCCATTCCCACCTGGACCCTTTTTAGGGTCTTTCCACCCCAATAATCCTTATATTTTATTTTCTCCACCCTGCTTATTTCCAGCGACATCAAGAAAATTGGGGTGCGTTTGCCAGGGCACCAGAAGCGCATCGCCTACAGCCTGCTGGGGCTGCAGGAGCAGGTCGGCGCTGGGGGGGTCCCCATTTAACCCTCCCCCTGCACTCCCCAAAATACTTGAAAGCAACCAAATGAAGACACCCCCCTCCCCCCCTCCTCCCTGAGGGGTTTATTTATTATTTCTATTATTATTAAGGGTTTTTTATAGTATTATTATTAATATTATCCCCGGGGTTGGGGATGAAATGGGTGTCACCCCCATCCTTCCCCCCCCCCCCCCAAAAAAAAAATATGAAAATTAAATTTCAAGCTCATTTTGGGCTAGAGGAGGTGTTGGGGGGGGTCCTCTTTTTTTTTCCCCCACATTTCAAGAAAAAAAAAAGGGGGGGCTCAGCCCCAAAACTGGCTTATTTTTGCTTTTTTCTCCCTATTTATTCCTCTCCCACCGGGTTTTTGAGTGGTTTTATTTTCCCCTTTAATGCTGATCTGCCAGTGTTACCTTTTCCTTTTATTTTTTAACCTAATTTATTCTATTTTTGTATATTTATTGCGAGGAAGCAAAGGTCGTGTCAGATTCGGGAGAGCAAAAAGGGGAAAAATTAAGAAGAAAAAAAAAACCCGGATCCCTTTATTTTTCATGGATTTTCAGGGGTTTGGGGGATTTTCATGGGGTTTTGATTTGAATAAAAATGTGCTTTTTTGTTTTCTACAATATTGTTGTTTCTCACTGGCTTGCAGTGATTGCAGGAATTTGGGGGGCAGAGAGGGATGGGGGGCTTTTCCCCCTGGTTTTAAGGGGTTTTAAAGGAGTTTTAAGGACTTTTTAAAGAGTTTAAGGGGTTTTAAGGCAGTTTAGGGGCTTGTTAGGGGGGTTTAAAAGGTTTTTTAAGGGGTTTTAAGGTTTTTTTTAAAGGGGTTTTTTTAAGGGGGTTTTTGAGGGGTTGCACACACCTCAAGGAACGTTTCCCATCCGGGGCCTCTTTTCCTCGGCAAAACCCACGAGGAATTTGGCCTTTTTATCACCCGCCGCTCCCCCAAAGCCAAACCCAAGCCACAGCAGCAGCGGGGCCGGCTGCCCGGTGCCTGCAAATAACTGGGTAGAAAAAAGCCGGAAAAAGGGGTTTTTTTCTGCCCAAAACCATAAAAAACGGGGCGGGGGGGTGGCGGTTTAGAGGGGACGAGCATCTTGCTGCAAAAGCTGCCGTTTGGGTGGTTTTCACCCTGTTTTGGGGCGTTCAGGCATGTGGATGCCCTATGCATGACACGAGTTTGCCGGTCTCAGCCCTGCCACCGCCCTCAGTCCCAGCTCAAAGTCCAGCAGCGCCCAGTGAGGAACTGCCGAGATGGGGCGGGGGGGGACACACCGGATTTGGGTGCGCGGCAGCACCTTATCTCTGTTTGCCTATGGCGGGGCCGGATGAGGGTGATGGGGAAACTGAGGCATGGGGTAAGCAGGGCACCCCTGCGGCTGCCATCCCAGTGCCTGGCTCGGTTCCAGCAAACTCCTGGCCCAATCCCCATGGGAGCAGGCATGGGGTGACAGCCAGGGAAGGGGATATGGGTGCTGTGGGTGCTACAGTCCCCGTGAACGGGGCATGAGTGAGCATCCTCCCCAAGTGACGTGGGTGTTGTGGTCTCACCACCCTAGGAGCACCCTCACCCCACCAAGCACCCTCCATGGGCAATGTGGGTGCTGTGGACCCCCGCCCCATGGTCCCCTCACCCCACTGAGCCCCTACCATGGGTGATACGGGTGCTGTGGTCCCCATACCCCACTGAGCATCCTTCCAAGTGATGTGGGTGCTGTGGTCCCATCACCTACAAGCACCCTCACCCCACTGAGCACCCTCCATGGAGCACATGGGTGCTGCAGCCCGTCCCTGCTCCCAGCAGCCTCACCCCCACCCCAGCACCCATCCCAGCACCCATCCCAGTGCCTCTCCCATCGCCTGCCCCGCTTTTGGGGTGTCTCCCTGGCGCTGACCCCGCTTCACCTCTCCTCCGGCTGAGCCCGGGCATGCCCGCCTCACCCAACCTGCCCCGCCGTGCTTAATTACCCAGGCAGGTTTAATTACATCTTCGTTAGCGTCCGCCGCACCCTCCGCTCCCCCCAAAAACGCTGTGCCCCAGTTTGGGGGGGGGGGCACCAAAAAGCCGAGGGGGAGGCTCAGTCGTCCCCCCCCCCCCCATTTCCCCCAGGATCTTGGGTTCACAAAACACCTGCCACTCTTATTAATTGCAATAATTAAGGATAATTATGTGCCAGTAATTATAGGGGGCGGGGTCTGTGGGGGGAATGGTCGCAGAGACTGGGGCACTTTGGTGCATGTCCTGGGGCTGGGTGCAGGTTTGAGGTGATTTGGGGGCTTTGAGCGCTGCTGTGGGGTATGGGGGGCGGTGACCCCCCCAAAATGAATGTTGTGGGGTGGGAGGAGGAGGAGGAGGAAGAAGAGGAAGCATTGATGGATTGATATATTTAATGCAAAAGCATACTTTGCTGGAGAACCGCTCCCCCCCAGCCCGGATGCCTGGGTTCCCCCAGGGAGGGGGGGGGGACCCACATCACCTGCGGGGGGGTCAGGACCCCCAGTCTTGCCATGGGTGACATCCCTGGGGAGGGGTCCCTTGAGGTCCCCAAAAGTCATCACTTGGGGTTGGCGAGCTCCTCGATCGCTCTTCGCAGCTGCAAGGGGACAGAGGAGGTGGGATGGGGGCTTGTCCCCTCCTTGTCCCCCCACTTATCCCCCCCCTTTGTCACCCCCTTGTCCGTCCCCCCCCTCACCTCCACCCGGCTGACGGCTCCCACCAGCTCCCCGAAGCGAGTGACGAAGATGCGCTGCAGCTTCAGCAGCTCAAAAAGGTGATGGGCCTTGGGGAGGTGACAATGGGGATGCGTGGGGACAAAGCCACCCCTGCCGCGTCCCCTCACCGTGACACAGAATTGGGGGTGGGTTGGTGGGTCCCAGCCCCCTCAGGACATGTGTGTCTCCCCCTCCACCCAAACCTGGTGGAGGGAGGTCCATGGCGAGAGCTGGAGCATGATGGGCTCGATGGCACAGTTGTCCCCAAGCGTCCCCATGGTGGTCAGCTTGGGGAAGATGATGTGTTAATTTTTGGGTGGAAAAACAGCTTTTTTGGGTGCAGTGGGGCGCTCACCCCCCCATTTACCTTCTCCCCTGAGGGTGCCTGGGGATGCTTGTGGCTCTGGAGGAAGGCGACCAGCTGGGCTCTGCTGACGGTACCCACCAGCGTGGGTGACCCTGGAGGACAGGGACAAGCCTGGTGATGTCCCCCCCCGGTCACAGTGACCCCTCCCCATACCCCATATCCCACCTGCACTCTCCACCACGGGGTATTCGGCATTGACGGAGGCATCCAAGGCCACCAGCACCTCCTCGAAGCCACCACCCTTGGCCAAGGCCACCACCCGGCGCTCCATGAACTCTTCCACCACCACTTGGTAGGAGCTGGTGACCCATAAAACCCCCAAATTTCCATAATTTCACAGCAAATAACCCCCAAATATGGGGTTATTGGCGGGGGGGAGGAGGGAGAGCCTTACGCCATGTGCCGGCTGCGGATGCGGGGTAGGTAGGGCAGCTTCTTGACGATGATGGTGCCGTCGTAGAAGGATGGTTGATGCTTTTGGGTGATGGCATTAGCCACCAGCACAGCCAGGACAACGGGGAGGACGTGGCCCAGGTGACCAGTGGCCTCACACACCAGCAAAGCCGTGGAGATGGCGTGGGTCACCGAGCCCGAAAAGGCAGCTGCGCCTGTCATGGAGACCCAGGGAGGAGGGGGGAGGTCAGTGTATGGGTGGTGGGTGTCCTCCACCCATAGGTAGGTGTCCCTCCTCCCCACCAACTCACCGGCCAGGGCGTAGCCGCCGGGGATGACGGGGTGTGGGTCCCCCTCTGAACGGAGGCCCTGGGGGAAGAGCAGGGCCACCGTCTCCCCCAGCAAGCGCCCGATGGTGGCTCCTAAAATGGGGAGGGGGGGGGGCGGGGGGGGGGGAGACCCCAGCCCCCCCCCCCCCCAAAATGGTGCAGCTGGAGGTGACGACCCTCCTGCGGCTCCCCTAGGGCTGGACGCAGCCCCCCCTGAGACTGAATGTGGACCCCCCCCTCGCTCCTGGGGCTGGAGGCAACCCCTGCACCCCCACCTCCAAGGGCTGGATGCCCCCCCTTTACCCCACCCCCCCAAGGGCTGGATGGACCCCTAGAGCTGGCCGCCCCCCCCCATTCAGCCCCCCTCCAGGGCTGGCTGCCCCCTCCTTGGTCCAGGCCAGCAGATGCCCAGACTCACCGTAGATGAAGATGGGCATGAAGTAACCGGCGGGCAGGGGCAGGGTGGTGGCCAGGATCAGCATCCAGAACTGGCGGGGGGGGAATCATTCCCATGGGGACACCATCTCGGGGAGGGGACACATAGGGACTGGGGTGGGGGGGGGGGGCACAGCTACCTTCATCAGCAGGAAGAAGGCCAAGGTGCCAAAGATGGTGGCAGAGGGGTGGTACCACTCCTGCCAGAGCCCCCGAGGGTCCACACCGGGGGGGTCGGCCACCGAGGAGGCGTTGGGGACCAGCACACCCCACGTACGGTTGTCGAAGAGGGAGGTGAGATACTCCTTCATGGTGAGCTGGAAGGACAGACAGACGGACATCCTGAGCACCTGCTGGGACGTGCTGGGGTGCCCTGGGGAGCCCTGTGCCCGCCCCCCCACTCACCCTGGAGGCCATCAGCTGCCCCAGCCCGGGCGGGAAGGTGATGGAGGCGAGGAGCAGCACCACCAGCACCGTGTAGACGGGCTTGCTGGAGGGGGGGAGAGGTGGGGCTGGGGGCTGTGGGGACAGACGGACGCACGGGGTACATGGGGTGGGCCCATGGATGACCGGGGGAGTGGTGGGTGGAACGGACATATGGATGCCCAGGGTGCATGGGGTGGACACACGGACGCCCAGGGTGCATGGGGTGGATGTGCAGGGTGCCTGGAGTGGACATACGGAGATGCAGGGTGCACAGGGCGGACACACGGACACCCAAGGTGCATGGGGTGGACGCACAGACACTCGAGGGTGCTTGGGGTTGATGCACAGGGTGGACATGTGGACGCCCGGGGTGCCTGAGGTGGAGGTGCAGTGTGCGCAGGGTGCGTGGCGGGGGACACACGGACACGCAGGGTGGACACACGGACACATAGGGTGCAGGGTGCAGACAGACAGACGCCTGGTACGAACTCGGTGGCCAGCAGCTTGGCTGTGAGCCGGTTCTCCTTGACGGCTGCCAGCAACCAGCGCTGGCAGAAGAGGTAGGCGCAGCCCACGAGCCCACAGACAGCCCTGCAGAGGAGAGGGCACGCAAGGGTACAGGCAAGGGTACAGGCAGGGGTACAGGCAGGGGTACAGGCAGGGCTCTCCTTACCCCAAAATTGCAAAAAAGAAAGTCTCCAGCAGGTCAAAGGGGAAATCAATCTTGAGGTCGCTCTTAAAAACAGCGGCAATGGTATCTGGGGGAGGGGTGGTAGAGGAATGAGTGCATGGTTTTGGGGGTGGGCACCCCAAAAATGCTACAGGGCCCCCCCCGGGGGGGGTAAAGGGGAAGGGCCGCATCCTCCCGCCCTGCCTTGCCTTGTTCACTGTTGAAGACAGCGAGGAGGCGAAACACGAAGGCGCCACAGGTCGCGGCAAAAAAGCCCCGCCAGTAATCCCGCACGGCGAAGTGGGAGGCCATCACCTCGATGCTGAAAAGCACCCCTGGAAAAATGAGGGGGGGGCTTTAGGGGGAGGTTTGGGGGTCCCCAGGGTGGGGGGGGGGGGGTCCTCACCACTGATGGGTGCTCCGAAAACCGTGGCCACCCCGACGGCTTGTGCTGCCACCAGCATCTCGTTCTGCTTGAATTTGTTCTGCCGGGGGGGGGGGGGGGGGGGGTGTTAGTCATAACCCCAATTTTGGGGGGGTAAAATAAAATACCACCTAATTTTCAGGGGGGGGACGACATCCCCACCTCGTACTCCCTCGTGACTGAGGTCCGCATCTTCCCCAAATACGCCGCAGCCATGGCGGAGAGGTGGACGAAGGGACCCTGGGTGCCAAGCGGGGGGGACACGGCGCTGAGCGTTCCCCCCCCGCCACCACCACCTAAGCACCAAGCAAAACCACCAGCGATGCCGAGAACCGGGGATGGTGGGAGATCGATCCCTTACCACTTTGCCGAGGAAAACGGTGCTGCCGGACGCCAGGGTGCAGGTCAACCCCACCACCTTGGCTCCGAAATTTTGGATGGCCAGGTAGTCCTCCAGCACCACGCCAGTCAGGATGGTCTTCAGCTCCGGAATGCCAGAGCCTGGGGGGGGGGAATCCAAATTTTAGGGGTCCCCCCGCTACGGGGGTGGGGAGGGGGGAGTTTTGGGGAGCAAGGGAGGTTGGGGTGCAGCCGGTTCACCTCCCGAGTATGGGGTGATGCTTTGGGAGAAGCCGGTGGAGAAGGCCGCCAGTGCCATGGGGTACATGGTCCACGAGAGGTACTTGAGCACCAAGATGTCACCGACCTCTTGGTAAAGCCACCGGTGGGCTGGAAAAGAAGTGACAGGAGGGGAGAAGCACACACCCCCCCTAAAAAAGACACCCCCCCATCCTTGGTGAACCCCCAAATGCCATGTGAAGCCCCCCCCTCCCCACGGGACCCCCTCATTTACCCTCGTAGAGCCTGGCAACGAGGAGGTCCATCACGAAGCTGATGGTGGCCATGAGGACCCCCAGGATGAAGAGGAAATACCAATCCTCCCCGACACGGAAAAGCTGTTGCTTCACCCACTCCAGGCACCCTGCAGGGCGGTGGGAGGGGGCAACGGGGTGCTGACCCCCCCAAAAAAACACCCCCCACCGCCCAAGATCCCCCTGCTTTGGGTGTGGGGAGGTGTCTCACCTTGGAGCCTCCTCCGGGCTTTGGGGCAGGGTCTCCAGCTCTTCTCTGACACCAGTACCCTCTCCTCCTCCTTCTCCCCTGGCAGCCCCCCAGGGACAGGGCGCTCCATCCCAGGGATGTTTTGGGGGACGGGACCCCCCCTTTTTTTGGCACCCCCCTCACCAGTCCTCCTGCCTCAGCCTCCGCTGCTGGACTGAGTTTGCAAATGAGCTCATTAAAAACGACCTTGACAAAGCCGACGGACCCGCTCGGGCCGGAGCAAGCCGGGTTTCCCCCCCCTCCACCCCTGCCACCTCCAAGCTCCCAGTCCCCAAGTACATCCCGGGGCAGGGAGTATTTAATAAGTATTTTAATTAATTATCATTATTATTCCTTAATAATAGGCAGGAACGCCGGCATCGCATTCCACGTCGTTGCGGGGGGGGGGGGGGACAGAGAGGGGAAATTTTCCACCGTCTCCGGCGCAAGACCTAAATTTAGCCCGTTTTACGAGAGGTCTGGCAGGCGGCCGGGAGCCTTAACGAGGCTTTAAAAAGCTCGTCAAGCCACCCCCCCCGAAATAACCAGCCTTCGCCAGGAGGAGGACGAAGAAGGGGGCTTCACTATTCCTCCCCAGCGGGAGCTGGGGGTCAGAGGTGGTGGTGAGGGGAAGCAGTGGATGAACGTGAAATCCTCGGCTGCTTTCCGATCGGAGCGCAGCTTTCACCGGTCGGCGTCACCCGCCGGCACCATGGAGCTTTTTGGGAGCTTTGTCCGGCCCCGTGGCGAGACCTTGGGGTTCCCAGGTGAGTTTGGGGGAGGGGGGCACCCTGTTTTTAGGGTTGGGAGAGATAGCAAAGCGGGAAGTCGGTGGTGCTTCTTCCCCCCCAGCACTGGTCCTGGGGGGTTTGGGCAACAGCCATAGCTGTGGGAGAGGCGTTTAGGGGGGACCCCTGCCGAAATAGGGCTGTGACCCTGAGAGGTGTCTAGGGAGGGGACTCCCACTGAACCGTGGCTGTCACCCCCCCCCCCCCCGTCTCCGGCAGCTCGGCCCGGCAACACCGGCACGGTGAAGACTTTGGGTAACACCTATCAGTTCACAGTGGATGTCAGTGACTTCGCCCCTGAGGACATCATCGTCACCACCTCCAACAACCAGATCGAGGTGCACGCTGAGAAGGTGGGTGCTCCCTCCCTTCCCCACTCACCCCCAAAGTGTGGGGGATCCCAAAATCCTCAACCAGGGGGATCCCCCAACTCCCACCTGACTTCCTAATGGCTCCGGCCATAACCCCAGTGGGGTTTAATTCACCATTTCCTTGTCTTTTCACCCTGTATTTTGCAAGAGTGAAGCCCACGAGACCCAACAAACTTTTGCCCTGTAATCACCCTCCTCCTGGGGAGGGTGGCAACAGAAAAAAAAGCACCTTTGTCCTCCCGCTGATGTCACCCACATCCCACCTGTCCCCTTGGGGAGATCAATATTACCACCACACACAAGGCACGACCGCCAGCCTCACCCAAGGGCAGGGAACAATGAGCCCCTGTTCCGCTTACACCCGAAAATCACCTCTTTTCACCCATTTTTTTTTTCCCAGCTGGCCACAGACGGCACCGTCATGAACACCTTCACCCATAAATGCCAGCTGCCTGAAGATGTGGACCCCACGTCAGTGTCATCCTCGCTGGGGGATGATGGCACATTGACCATCCGGGCTCAGCGACAGCCCGCCAAACACACCGAACACGTCCAGCAAACCTTCCGGACTGAGATCAAGATCTGAGGGATCAGGGGTCCCTTTTCCCCCCACCTCCCTCGTTAATTATTTGGGTGATTTGGGAAGAAGGTGGGACGTGGGGTAGGGGACGGGAACACTCCCCCGTGAAGGGGGAGCTGAGGGGCCAGCGTGGAGAGACGCATCCCATTACCCACTGGAGAAACTCTGGAGGGGAGTCCTGGCTCCGGCAATTTTTAGCCAGTGAGGGTTGATGGGGAAGATCTGGTGTGCCAAGAGCCCTGCTGGGAGCGAGAAGCGAGGTTCCCTTCCCTGACCCTCTGCTGGAGGTTGTCTCTGTATATACAGCTTGTGATAAATTATTGAGAACGCCTGACCACTGCTTCCTCTGTTTTTTAATGTTTTCTTGATGCTTTTCCCCCCAAAAGGGCTGTGGGGTCAGCCTCAAGGGGTGTCTCAGTAAAGGGTACCACTAGCGATTCCTCCTTCCCAACAAAACCATGGGTGAGGAGCCGCCCCGGTTCCCCTCTGGTGCCCATGGCCCCATTTATTTCCAGCCCAGGGTGACTCATTTCTTCCCCGCTGCTCTATTTCTGAGCCATTCCCTCAGCTGTTCGGCCGTCAGCCCACCTGGAAGGTCACCAAATCCTCCTCCTCCCCTCGCCCACCCACACCCGTTGCCTTCGGGGAAGCCCTGAGCAGTGGCAGGAGCTGGGATGATGGTCCCAGCCTGCCTGTCAAACCGGCTTCTTTTGGGGGACCAAAAAGCTCCCCCGAATCCCCCCCCAAGGGCCTGGCTCCATCTCCCTGT
Organism: Harpia harpyja; assembly: GCF_026419915.1. NCBI lineage: Eukaryota > Metazoa > Chordata > Aves > Accipitriformes > Accipitridae > Harpia > Harpia harpyja. The sequence continues at coordinate 8,501,902 of NC_068946.1, forward strand.
GTGTACAAACAACAGCGAGGCGCCCGTTCAGGGCGAGCGGCTGTTTATAGCTACGACACGCCGTCCAGCTCGTGTTGCTGCTCAAGCTTTGAGGTCAACTCGTCCCCGCTTGTCCCCTAACGATTCATGACTTGCATTAACACACCTGCAGTGTCAGGGATGCACACAACCACACACGGCTCTTCCACCGTCTCCTCTCGGGTGGTTTGTCTATTGGCACTGCTGCTCACTCAGGGGACTCTCTACCGCAAGACCCTGTGAGGAAAAATGTTTCAAAGTTATTTAAAAAGCTCTTTAATGACTGTAAAAGCCCCCAGCACGGGTTAGGAAATTGGAGCTATGGAGGCGGGGAGCAGCGGCAATGCCCTGTCGTTGATCCTCTGCGATAAGATGTGTCTGCTCTGCTCCAAAATGCCACCCCTGGGTGCCCAGGGCACCCCAGCACCCAGCGAGCCACAGGCTGCGGTCACCGATTGCCATCTAGTGGTGACAGGCTGGCGGGTGGCTCTCACCCACGAAGCTCCAGCAAAAGGAGAAAAAACCAAACCCAACCTTTTTCTCCCCAAAGCCAGCTTGTTTTGCACAAGGGAGATTTCCCAGCCAGGGAGCGGGCAACGGGACAGCTCAGAGCCCCAGCACCAAACAAACACCGCAGCTGCCTGGCCCCACTACAGGCTCACTTTGGGCAGGCAGGCTGGGAAATCCAACCTTAGGGGAAAACAAGTTGATAGGAATAGGAATATTACGCTTTGGGGGCTGCCTGCTCTCCAGCTGCCTGCCTGCACCCGCCCAAACTCACTGGTACCTTGCAATGCACACCATCAAATGGCCACCTTCAAAGCCACACAGGGCTCCTCATGCCACCTGGCCCTGCACATCCGCCTGAGGGGGCTTGCCCACGCAGAGGGCCCACCTTGGGCAACATCGAGACGACCACGCTGGGCCTGTTCCCTGTGGAGAAACCCAGCTGCCATCATGGCGGCTGCTCGATGCCAGGGCCTACTGGCATGCCTGCGGGTGTGGGCAACCTTGGCGGGGGTGGGGGGACCGAAGCCCTCAGAGGCACACAGTGTAGTGGAACAGGGCCCGTCGCCCCTCACGGAGCCGTAGAACCAGCCCCTCACAGCATCCCTCCTCCGCCATCCCCGCACTGTCATGGCGGCGCAGCTGACGAGAGGGGAAGTGAGGGGGAGCGGAACAGAAGGCGGGGCCACGTGACCCACCTCCCCGTCCGCATCTACGCATGCGCAGTTCCCGCGCCGCGCCGCGCATGTGCGGTGGCGCCGTCGGTGGGCGGAGGAGGGGGGGGGCGACGCCGCTTCCGCCCGGTGCCAAGATGGCGGCGCCCTTTGTCTGGTCGGTGTCACGGTGAGCGCTGCGGGCGGCGATGTGAGGTCCCCGCCGGGCCCGGCATGGCAGGTAGCGGTGGGGGTGGCGAAGGGGAACCCGGGGAGGGGCTGGGAGGGGGCTGGAGGGCCTGAGGAGGGGGGGCCTTGGGCGGAGACGGGGGCTGGGAGGGGAAGGGGGCTGCGGCCCAGCTGGCTGCTTGGGGGGTCCTCCCCAAAAAGGAGCCCTTTTGGGGGCACCCCGGTGTGCGACCCCCGGTTTTTTTGAGGGGAGGCTGCGTGGGAGTCCCCCCGTCTCTTTAGCACCTCAGGGGTCCTGTGGCAGCTCTTTCCCCCCGGTTTGCGCCCCCCACTCCGTGTGACCCCCCCTTCAGGCCGCTGCCGGGCCCTGCGCTGAGGCCTAGGGCGGCTGTCGTGAGGGGAACGGGGGGCTGCTGGTGCTTGCAGGGATCCTCGCCAGCCCACCCTCACCAGGGTGTCCATGTCCACTGTGGGAGATATGCATGTGTCCCCGGCCCCCCAGAGCCGTGGGGTGATTTGGAGCGAGGTCAGGAGCGAAGGCCTGTCCCCCCATGCGTGGGGCAGCCACCATCCCCTCAGGATACGGTAAGACGTCTGCCGGGGACGCAGCCCTGGCAGCCAACACGGCGTGAGATGAGTTCCCCTGACACCACACAAGCTGTCTACCTGTGCATCAAGGACGTCACCAACAGAAGAGTGGAGAAGACTTCAAAGTATCATGCAGCAGCTCAAGGAAAAAAAAGGGTGTTTCCTCATCTCCTGGCATCTTTTTTTGGCGTGATGACAGCCCGTACTGGCTGTACGTGCCCTCTGCAGGCGTCACTTTTCGGGCACGGATGACGCATTTCATGGACAAGCCGCGTTTCCTTAATTGCATTTGTGCATCAGAAGCTTCTGCCAAAATTTCAGAGAATGGGCAGTGTTCTGAAGGCAGGTTTTTTGCAAGAAGATGAAGGTTTTGTAGTTCATCATCCGGACGCCGCAGAAACGGGTGGTTTTCATGGCAGAGCTCAAGGTCTGGCGATGTCTCGGTGGCCCTGCTGGCTCTTTGCCTGCTGCAGCCCAGGGCTCCGGTTACCTGCGGGCAGCCCTGCCTGCACAGCCACATCAGGAGCTGCACGAGTGTATCCTTGGGCCTGAAAACTAAATAACCAAGGGATCTGCAGGGTGTCTGTTCGCTAGGGGGGGGGTCCAGAGCATCTCTGCTCATCTCACTCCTCGTGTCTTTCTCCTTTTAGTTCCTCTTCACCATGTTTTTTTCCTGCCTGTCGTCATTTGTGATTATTTCCCCCCCCGCCCTTACTTGAGCTGAACATGAGCTCAACTTCTGGTTTCAGTGCTGACCCCAAACTCCAGAGCCCTTTTCTATTTCATAATTAGTCTTACTAGCACATCTGTACCTTGAATGCTCTGGTCAGATCAGCTCTTAACTTTATTTTTTTAACTGAAAATGTTGCAGAATCAGTTACTGGAAATGAGGACAGACTCCTCTTCGCAGAGACTGAAAGGATTAGGGCTGCTTTGTTCCCCGAGCTGACACACAAGAAGGGAGATGACGGTAGGCAGAAAGTAAACCCCCTCTTCCTTTTTATCTTCTCAGCATAAGAATGGATGGCTGGATGGTGACAGCGTTGAAAGGCGACATTTAAACCACTACTTTTTTCCAATTTATTGAGGCTTTGGGGTTTTTTTAATAGGTAGACACTTAGGTGGCAGGTACAGGGAGAGGTTCATGTCTTTAACAAGCAAAAGAGCTTAACGGAGCTCACGTGGGAAGCTCCCTGGGACCGTAGCCGCTGTATTTATCTCTGCGAGCACGTGCAGCAGGCGTGGGTATTCTCATAACAAAGCTTTTCCGTGATTAATCGGGTAACGAGAGACTTGACAGCCACATGAGGAGGGGAAGCAGCTGTGCCTCAGCGTGCCTCCAATGAGGTGAAATCGGGGGGTGCCCGGTCCTGGGCTGGTGACATCGGACCTTGGCGCCTTTGACACATGAGGTTTGGGTTTTAAAATGGAGCTTTTCATCCCGTTTCTTCCAGGATGGCTGCATAGAGACTGATTTGAGCACCGTGAAGAGGGAAAACTCCGGAGGAGAGCTGCAACTGTCTCACCCGCAGCCTTGGTCCTCCGGATATCTCCACTCCTTGCAGCGCAGGGGTGAGTTCAGGCATCGATCCTGACTTATCTTTGTTTTTCAGGCGAGGAGCTCTGACACATGTCCTCGGATCTTAAACAGCTGACAGCAATGGGTTTGCGCTAACAGGAGCTAATTTATTTAGCGGTCAGGTGGACCAGCAATGCCTGATCCGGCATTTGCCCTCTGTGGATCCATCCCCAGATCCATCCCCATTTCAGTGCATCCCGTTCGGTCAGGGAAGGAGGCGGATCTCGGCACTGGAGCCGTGAACTGGCCCTGCCCAAGTGGTGGCAAGGAACCAAGTGGCGTTTTGGGTGCACTGTGGTTTTTTTGATCCAGATATTTGGGATTTTTGAGGCTTGGAGTCAGGGATTTTAGTGTACAAAGGTGATCTCAGTGGCTGGGGGACGTTGGGCGCTGGGTTTGGGTGTGAGGGCGATATGCAGCTCATCCCAGCCTCTGCCCCACTGCGCTCGCATGCCCCGACGAAGTTGTAACATGACGTTACAGAGGAAACTGCAGAAAAGATGAAGTTTTTCAGGAGGAGTTGAGTTTCTTGGGATTTTGCTTCCTTTGTAAAGGGTGTGAAGCTGAGGCAAGTCCAATCGGGGAGCGATAAAAATCATCATTCAGATGCAAAGTGCCTCCTACAAATTACTGAAAATAGCCTTTTAGTGCACCAAACCATCGCGATTTCTCAGGTCCTGCTGCGCAGAGCTTTCTGAGCACAGAAGGCAGCATTGTTTGTCCTGCTGGGAAAATCCTTCCCTTTTTTTCCAGAGCTTCCTTTGCAAACGTTACGGGGTCATATGTGTGCGGGGGTTTAGACAGATTTTGATACAAATACTGATTTTTCTGGCTCTCAGGGGATATATTTTGGGACAGGCTGTGGGCATTTGATTAAAAACTACCCCATGTTTTGGAGAGCTGGGGGAAAGTCGTGGCAGTGAGTTAATTGCAAACACAAACAGCGTCTTTTGGGAGTGAAACTTTGTCTGCGTGTGATACGATGCTGTTGGTGGTGTCTGGGCTTCTCATCCCTGCCTGGAATGATTTTGGAAGCCGAATCGATCCTTGGGCAGAAGATCTTTCACTGAGCGTGTTGCTAGCACCCACAGCAGACAGGAGGAGGCTCCCTCTGCCCACGGTGCTCGCCTGCTGTGCACTTGTGCACGCTGGAACGGATCTGGAGGAAAGGACGTGCTCGCAGCTGCCTGGAAGTGGATCCAAACCCTTTGCCTTTTGCCAACCTGAGACTCTCCATGCTGTTTTTAAGAGCTGGTAAAGTGGAAAAGCAACCGCTATGGGCTGGAAACCTTCAGAGAGACACCAAACACCAACTGAGCATCAAAACCAAGAGTATTTCCATGGCCATAACCTTGCTGCTTCCAGCATCCAGAGCTTTAGGGACTTACTGGCCTGGCAGATTGAACAGTAACTGTGGATAGTCCCCATTTGCTTTCTCCTCCTTCCTTGCTCCCAAGTAATGAAATGATCCCTTCAGACTGCGCAGGAATCGTTTTTGGAAAATGAAGCTTAATGAAAACCCTTCATTCTCTACCCTGTGCCTTGCAAGTGCAGCTCAGGAGAAAACCCAACATGTGGCAGCAGGTCAAGCTCGTGGTGCCTCTCAACCTTTGCTGACAAGGACCTCATTGGAAAATGGGAAACGGGCTTTTGCAGTGTTTCCAGGAGTTTGCAGCATTCCTCAGGCAAAGTCGTGCTTTGAGCAGGGAGAACTCCCTCCAAACACACAATAAAAAAAATAAAAATCCCTCCATATCATGATGCAAGCGCCTAAAATGAGCAGGAGCTTGAAGATTTTGATGAACGCTTTCCACGCTGTGCCTTCGGCAGGAGCGGTGGCACCACCTGCTCGCTGAAGGGATGATGGCACTTGTGTTTGCAGAGGCAACAGGGTTCCTGCTCACAGCTTGGGCCGGTTGAAGAGCGATAAACGTATTTTAAATGCTGTTAGGATGGCAAAAAAATATATTGGCTGTGCAATCAACTCTTTCTCCAGGCCTGTGTTGGCATTGCGGCTGTCATAGGAGAGGTTTTGAGCTTGTTTTTGGTGGGGGAGGCAGGTGGCTGTAGCGAGGAGCTGAAATTAGGCTTTTGGGGCCACATTTTTTAACTGACAGGGTGGTCGGGTTGTGGTTGATCCGTGGCTTTTGGGTCTGTCCTGCTTCGTGGCCCTTTCCAATGCGGTGTCGGCACCCACCTCACCCCCCTCCCGGGGTTTGATTTTTTTTTTTTCCCCCACAGCCATGGATTTCCCCCAGCACAGCAAGCAAGTCCTGGAACAGCTGAACCAGCAGCGGCAGCTGGGTTTGCTGTGCGACTGCACCTTCGTGGTGGACGGCATCGACTTCAAGGCCCACAAAGCCGTGCTGGCAGCCTGCAGCGAGTATTTCAGGATGCTTTTTGTCGACCAGAAGGACGTGGTGCACCTCGACATCAGTAATGCGGCAGGTAGGTAGAAGCTTATCCGATATTGCCCTGAGCTACTTAAATGAAGTGGTTTTGTGCCCAGGGTTTGAGGGAGGCTCTCCAGCCTGTTATTTCATACACTTTGGGCTTTTGAAAATTGCGTAGCTGAGAGGTGGGAGCTCATCTATGGTTGTGTCACCTCCCTTACAGGCCTGGGTCAGGTTTTGGAATTCATGTACACGGCTAAGCTAAGCCTAAACCCCGACAACGTGGAAGACGTGCTGGCTGTGGCGGGTTTCCTCCAGATGCAGGAGATCGTCAGCGCTTGCAACGCTCTCAAGTCTCTTGCCATGCCGGCAGAAAGCCTCACCGAGAGCCAGCAGCCCCCCGCTGAGATCGGTATGTAGTCTCCTCTCTTTCCCTCATCCGAGGAGACTCAAAATTGCCCCACAAAGCAGTCACGCTCTCTGGCCCCCATCCAAACCCATGTGCTGGGTCCATCTGGTGCGCAAGGATGTCTGGATGGGGTTTGATCCCCTTGTGCAGCACGAGCAGTTGAAGAGCTGATGCTGCCTTGAATCTTTATGGGATTTGGGGATCCTTCTAGCAGCCCTTGGGTTGCCCCTGTGCAGGCAGCAAAAGCTGGAGCGCTTGCCTCTTCCTTCGCAGCAGCTGACAAGGCAACCGTTGAGGACAAGACGTCAGCAGCAGAAGCACTGGGTGATCTTGACAAAATAAAACCAGTTCCTCCCAACCTGGAGGTGAAGGAAGAGACGCCCATGGCTGCAGCAGCACAGCCTGAGGCACAGACGGAGCACCTGGGTGGCCAAGAAGGTGAGCCACTAAGGGATGACACCCAAAATCCCTCTGTCACCCCGCCTCGCCCCCACAACACACCCTGTCCTGCTGCTGGACTCCACTGTGTGGAGCCTGCATGTTTCCTCAAGCGAGCCCGAGACACTCTGTTGTTTATAGGGGCAGATGCTGCCATCCAAGAGGGCCCCAATGCTGAATTTCCCAGCCACCCTCAGCCGGTGGAGAACGTGGTTGGCAGCAGCAGCCTCGCAGCGAAGGGCAACATCTCTCGGGGCGCCGAAACAGGAGGTGTGTCTGTGAGTGAGGGCAGTGGCAAGGACTTTGCTGCCTGCCCGTTTCCTTCAGCAGGGCTGAAACAAAGCTGGGCAAGGGTTGAAGCCTTGTTTTCCATGCAATTAATTTTGTTAGTGTGAGTTTTGCTGTGCAAACACTGTCTCCTGCAAGTTGCAGAGCTCACAGGAGCAGTTTTTCTTGGGGCAGAGCTAGGAGAGGTTGAGAAATGCTCCTCTGTCTGCACAGACTTTTGGATTTTAGGGCTAATAAACTGCTAATCCAAACTGACTCCAGGCAGAGGTCTCGGCATCTGTGTCTCGTGCGATGGAGTACCAGGATTTCCCCGAGTACAGTAGGGCAGGTCTAATCCCCATCGCCTTAAACCCAGGCTTAGAGTTAGGAAATACAGGTGGGTTTTGTGTCTCTGATGCTGCTCCCAATCTTTAGTGTCCTCGTTTTCTAACTGCCTACAGAGATGGAGCTGGAAGGGAAGGAGGAAGAGGGGGAGATGACAGCAGAGGAGGAAGAGGAGGCTAAAATCCCTGAGGAAGAGCAGCCCCGGTTAGAAAATGGAGAAAATGCCGAAGATAACGAATCAGGGAGCACTGATTCCGGGCAGGAAAACTCGGGTGAAACCCGTCTGCTGCGTTCGGGTACTTACAGCGACAGGACTGAGTCGAAAGCCTACGGCTCTGTCACGCACAAGTGTGAGGTGAGGCTGGCCGTGGCCCCGAGCGGGGTCTCCAGTCCCTCGGAGACAGCGGGCGTCACCGGCCGCACCTGCGCCTGTCTCTCTCCATCCCTAGGACTGCGGGAAGGAGTTTACCCACACCGGTAACTTCAAGCGGCACATCCGTATCCACACTGGCGAGAAACCCTTCTCCTGCAGGGAGTGTAACAAAGCCTTCTCTGACCCAGCTGCATGTAAAGCCCATGAGAAGACGCACAGGTACGGCAACACTGGGGACCGAGAGGTGCCATCAGGCCAAGTTGGGTGGAGAAAAGCTTGTGCCGATGCCAGTGGCTGGCTGAGGGCATAAGGGTTTGAGCAAGAGGCCGGTACAGCAGGCGATGCCGCTCTGCCTCTCGCACCCATCCAGAGGGATCGGTGTTGCAGGATTGGAGACTCCCAGCAGCTCGTTTGGACAGCACCAGCTGCGGAAAGACACTGGCAGCACCAAAAAATGTAGCTTTTGCTGCAAAAGATCAAGTCCTTGTGAAATCCGTCAGCATGTTGGGGTGGTCTGGGAGGAGATGAACTTTCTGCCCCTGTCCTTTCCTTTTGCATTGCTTCAAGACATCCTGTGGGATCTGGATGGGTCTAGCTGGGGTGGTGGAGCTCAGAGCAGGGTGGTGAGAGCTCGGCATGCTGGTTCTTCCCCTGCTTGGCGTGACGGTCCTGCCTCCTCCACAGCCCGTTGAAGCCCTACGGCTGCGAGGAGTGCGGGAAGAGCTACCGCCTCATCAGCCTGCTGAACCTCCACAAGAAACGGCACACGGGGGAGGCCAAATACCGCTGCGATGACTGCGGCAAGCTCTTCACCACCTCCGGCAACCTCAAGCGGCACCAGCTGGTCCACAGCGGAGAGAAACCATACCAGTGTGACTACTGCGGGCGCTCCTTCTCCGATCCCACCTCTAAAATGCGGCACCTGGAGACCCACGACACCGACAAGGAGCACAAGTGTCCCCACTGCGACAAGAAATTCAACCAGGTGAGTTGGGTGAGGGGGGAAGAGCCAGACCCACAGTGGTTCGGATCCCTCTGGAGGGAGATGGGGGTGATGTGGGGGGGCTCTCTGCATCCCTCTGTCTGTCACCAGGTGGGGAACTTGAAGGCTCACTTGAAGATTCACATCGCAGATGGGCCCCTGAAGTGTCGGGAGTGCGGCAAACAGTTCACCACTTCAGGTAGCGCGGGGTTGGTAGGTGGTGAGGTGTGAGCAACAGAGGTTTGGCTGACCTGGGGGAGGGGACAGGGACCGCTCTGGGGGGGGTTTGCAGCCGGAGGAAGGATTTCATCCTGGGCACAGGAGGGTTTAAACCTCTTAACTCTGGTGCCACGGTTATAGTGCATAAATTTCTCCCCCTTCTGTGGGGCCGGGCTGGTGTCCCTCCATGGGATCGCAGCCCAGGGATGCTCCTGGAAGGAGCCCTTGATCCAGCTTTTGGGAATGGGGATGTCTCCTCCCATCTCCCCAAATGGCTGCAGAGCCAGAGGGGTCTGGACGAGCCCGACGGAGTCTCTCCATCCCCTCAAAAACGGGATCCTTGTTCTGGCTGTCCCCACCACCACGTTATCTATCGCCTGATCCTTGGCTCTGGGCGAGGTGCAGCTAGCTTCCCTTGATCCCTGCATGGTTCCTGCTCCATAAATAGCGACAGGCTTTCCCAAGGGAGCTACTGGGTCGCTGGGAGGGGTGGAGGGAGGGTGCTGATGTCCCTGTGCCCCCCAGCTGAGCCTCCTCTGCTCTCAGGCAACCTGAAACGGCACCTCCGAATCCACAGTGGGGAGAAACCCTACGTCTGTGTCCACTGCCAGCGTCAGTTCGCCGACCCCGGGGCACTGCAGCGACATGTCCGCATCCACACTGGTAGGGATGCAGCTCTGCTCTTTCCCCAAGGGATTTTGGGGGAGCCCACATGCTCCCCGTCCCCAGGTTGTTGATCCACACATGCATTTCCCTTTTCTCCCGCAGGAGAGAAGCCGTGCCAGTGCTTGATCTGCGGGAAAGCCTTCACCCAAGCGAGCTCCCTCATTGCCCACGTGCGCCAGCACACGGGGGAGAAGCCCTACGTCTGTGAACGCTGTGGCAAGAGGTGAGGGTCCACCCCCTGAAATTCGGGGGGGCACCTCCACACACCCTCCACAGCTGGGTGCTGTTCTGGCACTTGGCCGTGGAGGGTGGATGGAGGTGCCCAGATGTCATCACTGGGGACAGGGATCGTGGTGACCATCGTTTGTCCCCTTCAAGGTTCGTGCAGTCAAGCCAACTGGCCAACCACATCCGCCATCATGATAATATCCGACCCCACAAATGCACCGTCTGCAACAAAGCCTTCGTTAATGTGGGCGATCTCTCCAAACACATCATTATCCACACCGGTGGGTACTGCGAGGACTCCCTCACAGGCCCCCAAATCATTAACAGCCCCCCAAATCTTGAACCACCCCCACATTTCTCATCTCTTCCCCAGGGGAGAAGCCATTCCTGTGTGACAAGTGCGGCCGGGGCTTCAACCGGGTGGACAACCTGCGTTCCCATGTGAAGACGGTCCATCAGGGCAAGGCGGGCATCAAAATCCTTGAGCCGGAGGAAGGTGACGAGGTCAACATCGTCACAGTGGCTTCTGATGACATGGTGACACTGGCCACCGAGGCGCTGGCTGCCACTGCTGTCACACAGCTCACGGGTGAGCTGGGGGGATCCCAGGAACCATCCCGAAAAGGAAACTTATCCATGGGGTGCAGCTTGGGGGTCCCGGAGCCATCCCAAAGGAGCTTGGAGTCTTATCTGTGGGGCGCAACACCCTTTGCCGTGGCCTGAGGCTGGGAAATGTCACCCCCTGGCTGGAGTCTCCTCCCAAAAACCATGAGGGGCAAAATCCAGCCAGGATCTGCCCCTGCATCTCTTCGCATCCCCCTCGCCATCGCCTTCCCCCTTCTCTCCCCCCGCAGTGGTCCCCGTAGCGGCCGCAGTGACGGCAGACGAGACTGAAGCACTTAAAGCTGAGATCACCAAAGCAGTGAAGCAAGTGCAAGAAGCAGGTGAGAAGGAGATGGGGAAGGTGGGGGGGGTCAGCCGGTTCCTGCCCTGCCACCCCCCTCACCCCAGGGTCATCATCCCGTCGTTCCCACCTCCCCCAACCTTTTTCCTTGCAGACCCCAACACCCAGATCCTCTACGCCTGTGATTCCTGTGGGGAAAAATTCCTGGATGCTACCAGCCTGGCGCAGCACGTCCGCATCCACACGGCCCAAGCCCTTGTCATGTTCCAGGCCGACACAGACTTTTACCAGCAATATGGAACTGCTGCTGCTTGGCAAACGGAGCAGGTCATTCCCACCGGAGAACTCCTCTTCCGAACCCGCGACGGCCCCCCCGAACCCCCCGCTGCCCCCCTGGCCCCCGCACCCACAACCGGGGAGGGTCAGCCCCCCGCAGAGTGACTCCCCCTCGCCTTTATTTAAAAGACAGCTGCTTGGAAATGGTGTAAAAAGTGTATTTCTGGAAGGAGAAAGATGGAATAAATTGCAATATTTTCTAATGGCTGATGCTCGGGGGGGAGGCACTGCAGCCATTTTGTAGCCCCCCCCCCCCCCCCGATGATGCTTTGGGTCTGGTCCTGCTGCAAAGGGAAGAAGGGGGTCCTGCAGAGCTGGAGCCTATCAGGGGTTACTGAAATACTTGTTTAATTGCTAACAAGGGTGCGATCCATTGAAAATGGGGATAATTGAGATGATAAAGGTAAAAAAGGTGGTTTGGGATTTGCACTTCCCAAGAGTGGCCAACGGCCCTTTTGGGTTAAAGGGAGGGGAGATCCTCGTGTCCCCTGCCCCTGGGCTGAGGGCAAGCAGGGCTGGAGGCAGAGGAGAGCCTGTTTTGGGTTAAAAAAAAGGACAAAAAGGTGCTGCTGCTACCCCAGCACCAAGGCAGGGGTGCTGTGAGCCCAGCCCTGCCCTGCCCACAGGGGACCCCCCCAGGCTGCGCTGCCATGGGGGGGGACTGGGGGGGTCCCAGGGTCAGGGGACATGCAGCTGTCCCCATTCCTGTTACCTCATGTGGGTGCTGGGGGGGGGGGGCCGTGGTCAGGGCTCTAGGGGGGTCAGCACTGGCTCCAGCCCTGTCCCTTGTCCCCCTCAGGGCTGGAGCTGGGGGGATGCTGTGTCCCCCAATGCGGCAGGGGGGGACAAGGGGACACCCAACCAGAGCATGGGGTCCAGGCTGAGGGACCCTGGGGGGCTCTGCAGGGGGAAGGGGCTCTTCTCAGGGTGCCCCGGGGCACAAACCCACCTGGGGAGGGGGGTCCTAGGGACCCTCAAGTCAGGACCAGGCCTGAACCCCACCCCAGCAGCCCGGGGTGCGTGATGGGGACGGACACATGGATGGGTGCATGAGTGGACACACAGTTGGATGTCAAGCCAGACATACAGCCTCCCTCCTTGGGGGACACCCGTGGGCGGGATCAGACCCTTTACCCCCGCCATAGTCCATGTGTCCGTCTGTCTGTGCACCCATCCATGTGTCTGGAGCCAGGATTGGGCCTGAAAGGCCCCCCCCCCAGTGCCCCGGGGTGAGTGACGGACACACGGACAGTTGTGTAACTGTGTCCAGCTGGATGTGCAACCCCTGCTCTGTTCCCCCAGTGCCCCAGGTGGGGTAATGGGGATGGGTACGGACGCACAGAGAGAGACGGACACATGGACAGTTGCATGTCCACCTGCAGACAGTTGTATGGCTGAATGCATGGATGGCTGGACAGCCGTATGGACAGGTGCCCGTCTGGCTGGCCACACAGACAGTTCCACATCCAGCCGGACACACAGACGGGTGACCATCCAGCTAGAAACATGGATGGGTGCACAGTTGCACATCCAGCCGGACAGATGGACAGTTGCAGCTCCAGATAGACAGACGGCTGTACATCCAGACGGACAGTTGCACGTACAGCCGGACACACAGATGAGCGGATGGCTGGGTGCATGGTGGGTGTGACTGATAGTTGCAGGGTCATCCAGGCACATGGACAGCTGTCCATCCAGCCGGACACACTGACAGTGGCAGACCGCCGGACACGTACATGTCCAGCTGGACACACAGACAGCTGTGCAGATGGACAGACACCTGCCCAGCCAGACACTTGCCTCCTCCTCCATTCCATACCACAATTGCCCCAATAATGGAACTTTTTGCCCCAAAGGCCCAGCTCCAAAACCCAGCATTTTCATACCCTTGCCCCACCCCTACCACACCCCTTCCCCGCCCCCACTCGTGGGCAGGATCAGACCCTTGGGTCCCCCATTAGGTGTGTGTCCGTCTGTCCATGTGTCCATCCCCATGTCTATCATCAACCCTGGGACACTGGGAAGGGTTCGGGCCCAATCCTGGCTCTAGACACACGGACAGGGTGGGGCACGGAGAGATGGACACACAGACAGGATGGCGGCTCGGATCCTGCCCATAAGTGGGGCGAGGGAGAGGTGGGGCAGGGTGTGAAATTGCTGGTTTTCAGAGTGGGGCCTTTGGGGCAAAAAGTCCATTTGGGGACATTTGTGCTGGGGGGGGGTGGGGTGGAGGAGTTGTGTCCAGCTGGGCAGGTGTCTGTCCGTACAACTGTATATGTGTCCGGCTGGACGTACAACTGTCTGTGCATATGTACGTACAACCGTCTGGAAGTACAACCCCTGCTCTGTGTGTCGTCCCCCCGCAGATCCCCCAAACCCCCCAGTGCCCCTGGTGGGTAACAGTGGTGGGACAGACACACGGACGGGTGCACATCTGGATGGACACACAGACAGTTGTTTGTACCACTGGACACATGGACAGTCAGACGTCCAGCCAGACTCATGGATGGGTGTGCAGTTGTATGTTCAGCTGGACACACGGACAGTTGCAGCTCCGGACAGACTGCTGTATGTCCAGATGGACAGTTGCATGTACAGCTGGACACATGGCCGAGCGGATGGCTGGGTGTGACAGTTGCAGGGTCATCCAGACAAACGGACAGCTGTCTGTCCAGCCAGCCAGCCAGTGGCAAACTGCCAGACACATGGACAAGTACACATCCAGCCCGACACATGGACAGATGCCCACCCAGCTGGACACTCACCTCCTCCATCCCATACCACAATTGCCCCAAAAAAATGGAAGTTTTTACCCCAAAGGCCTGGCTCAAAAACCCAGCAATTTCACACCCCTGCCATACCCATCCCCTGCCCCCACTCATGGGCAGGATCAGACCCTTGGGGCCCCCGCCATCCTGTCCATGTGTCCATCTGTCCATGCCCTGTCCGTGTGTCCATCCCTATGTCTGTCACCCACCTGGGGCCCTAGGAAATGTTCAGGCCCAATCCTGGGTCCAGACACACGGACAGGGGCATGGACAGATGGACAGGATGGTGGGGGCCCCAAGGGTCTGATCCTGCCCACGAGTGGGGGCGGGGCAGGGGTGGGGCAGGGGTGTGAAATTGGTGGGTTTTGGAGTGGGGCCTTTGGGGCAAAAAGCCCATTTTTGGGACATTTGTGCTGGGGGGGTGGAAGACACGAGTGTCTGGCTGGGCAGGCGTCTGTGTATCCGGATGACCCTGCAACTGTCACACCCACCCATGCACCCAGCCATCCACTCGTCTGTGTGTCCGGCTGTACATCAACTGGCCGGCTGCCCATCTGGACATACAGCAGTCTGTCTGTCCGGAGCTGCAACTGTCCATCTGCCCGGCTGGACATGCACCCATCCATGTTTCCAGCTGGACGCTCACCCATCCGTGTGTCCGGCTGGACGTGCAGCTGTCTCTAGGGATGACAACCACCCATCCGTCCGTGTGTCCAGCTGGATGTCTGACTGTCCATGTGTCCAGTGGTATGAACAACTGTCTGTGTGTCCATCCAGACATGCACCCTTCCGTGTGTCTGTCCCACCCCCGTTACCCCACCCGGGGCACTGGGGGGATCTGGGGGGGACAGAGCAGGGGTTATACTTCCAGCCGGACAGACAAGACAGTTGTACATACGGTTGTATGGACGGTTGTACCTACAGCTGGACGCACATATGGTTGTATGGACAGCTGGACAGACGCCTGCCCAGCCAGACATTCGTTTCCTCCACCCCTCAGCATAAATGCCCCCAAAATGGACTTTTTTGCCCCCAAGGCCCCACTCTGAAAACCAGCAATTTCACACACACACCCCCCCGCGCCCACTCGTGGGCAGGATCAGACCCTTGCCCCCCCCGCAATCTGTCTGTGTGTCCATGCACCCATCCACGTGTCTGTCAGTCCATCCCTCCCACCTCCACCCCCCCCCTCACCCCAGGCACTGGGTGGGTGGGGGGCAGGTCTAAGGCCCAATCCTGACCCCAGGACCCCCCAGTCCCCCCCCTCCATGGCAGCACAGCCTGGGGGTCCCCTGTGGGGTGTCCCTGGCTGAGACCCCAGGCCCCTGGGGGGGCAGGATGGGGCTGGGCTCTCACCCCCTTGCCTTGATTTTGGGGCATCAGCACCTTTTTTGTCCTTTTTTTAACCCAAAATGGGCTCTCCCCTGCCTCCATCCCTGGCATGGGGCAGTGGGGTGAGGGTCACCCGTCTTTCACCCCAAAACCCCACGGGTGGGGTCCAGACCCCCAAATTTTCTCATAAATTTCCTTTCTTACCACATCTTCTTGATTTTTAACCCATTTGCACCACCACTGGTGATTAACCAAGGGTTTTGGTGGCTCCCACCAGCCCCTGGCACCACTTCCCTCCTGTGCCAGAGCCCAGCCTGCTTTTGGGTGGAAAAGCAGTGAAAAAGATGAAGTCTGGCTCTTGTTTTTTAAAGCATGGTGAATACCAAAATTCAGGTGGGTTTGTTTTTTTTTTCACAAGTAGTTGGCACGTATCAAAATTAAAAGCATAAAAAAATTGCAACTTTGGTTTTCAACAAATATTTACGACACGAAAAGGAAAAGAAACAAAGATTTGATTTACTCTGACAAAATCATCTTTTTTTTTTTCCTTTTTTTTTTAAACAAAAGATTAGTGACGACTCCTGGGAGAGCCCCCAAACCTCCTTCCACCCCCCCCCCAATCCCGAACAGCCAAGGGACGAGATCCGGGCGCCGAGGTGTTTTGTATTTTTTAATAAAGTTTGTAATCCAATGGACACACAAAACAAAACTGCGCTGAGAAAAAAACAGTTCCATAAATTAATAAGTGTTAGGGAAGGCAAAGGGGCGGGGGAAGAGGGGGGGTCGAAAGTCTTTTGTACAAGTGTATAACACTTCCACAGTTCATGAGACGAGGGGGGGCATGTTTAAATGAAGCGCACTTACAAATGAGTGACAATACAAAGTCTGAGTATGAAAATAAGATTTTCTCTGAAAACACATTTTTGGCACAGATTAAAAAAAAATGTATGTTGTGGGGATTTGATTTTTTTTCCTTTTTTTTTTAAAGTCAGTATTATATATATTTATATATATTATATATATATTTATATATACACACACCCACTGAGTTCTGCATATCCCACCAGGAAGGAAAATAGCTCTCCCTTTTGTTTATTTTTTTTTGTTTTGTATTTTCTTTTTTTTTCAGTGTAAACTGTACATCCCAGATGAGGAGAAGACGGCTGCAGCAGGGGCAAGTGGAGGAGAGGAAGGTTCACATCCAGAAAAAAAAAAAAAAAAAAGAAAAAAAAACCAAAGGAAAAAAAAACAACCAATAAAATAAAATAAAAAAGATAATGTGTGAAATGATCCTTGACCCACAAATTTCAGCAGAAGTCCCCAGGTCCTGCGTTTAGTCCACGGCGCGTGTTAATGTGTGTCAAGACATCCAGAACGTCACAGCGTGTCTCCAACTGTGCAAAGGTCCGAGTCACTAATTTAGTGCAAAGGCAGTTCAGGTTCTTTTTTATTTTTTTCCTTTTTTTTTTGTTAAAAAAAATAAGCCATCCTTTATCTTTTCCCCAAAAGGAGGCACAGAAACCCAATACCAGTCCGCCTGCTGAGTGCATCAGTTGTCCGTAAGCTAAAGCAATATGTAAACATACAAGGTAGTGGAACCACTACCCAGCAACAGTTTGATCGAGGCCGGTTAGGGCAGGAGGCTGGTAGTCTGGCAGCATTTTCTTGTTTCATTACTTTCTCTCTCTCTTTTTATTTGTTTTTATTTTAAAATTATTTTTTTTGTGGTTTTTGTGGGCTTTTTTTTTTTTTTTTTTTTGCTGCAGGGCCTTGGAAAAAAAAAAATAAAGTCAGTAACCGGTAAACAGCTCATACCGACGCGATGACAATCATCAGGTGAGGAGAGATGTTGGAGATGCTGGCAAGGAGGTCCGGGGCTAGGCGGGACAGGTGGCTTTCTGAAAATTCGCAGGGTGGGAAGATCTGCAGAACGTAGGCAGGCTGCCAGGGAGAGAAGAAACACGGATGAGTGACAAACCAGGGTGAGGGCTGGCCTAGAATGTTTTAAAATGGGACATGCGGATGATCTTTTGGGTGCTTAAAGGCTCATAAACCGGTGCGCTTGTATAAAAAAGGAGAGGCTGTTCAGCAGCCTCAGGTGTGGTTCCCCAAGGTGGGGAGTTTCTCCACACTGGGGATGTAAGAGCTGGCTGGTTTTATTGCACAAGACAAAAAAAAAATCCCATTAATTATCATTTCAGCAGTTGCTCCAAGTGCTGACCACTCGTTCTGGGCCATTTACACCCAGGGAACAGATTCAATTTGATTCGATGCCGCAACACAGCTGGAATAAATGCTCCTCATCACCAAACCCAAACATTTTGTATTTACGTGGCCAAGAGCAAGAAAGCACCAGGTGTCCTGGAAAAATCAGGATATGATATGCGGAAGAAATGAGGACTCTACTTCCAACACAGAAAAAGAGCTGGAAAATGGGTTTGGTTTGTTTTCAGCCAAGGATGTAGGGCTGTGAACAAACTGAACATAGGTTTGAGGGGTTTTTTGGCTTTGCAGTTCATCTTCAGTAATTGTATCAATTATATCGGTGTGTTTTGATTGGTGATGTAAGAAGCCAGCATGGTAAACATGGGGGTTTTCTTTTAATAACAAAAACAGGCAGCTCAACTACAATTTCAAGCAAAGACCTGGGGTGGAAGGCTGTACATCCCATTATCTATTGATTTAGTTTACCTACAGTGTTTCAGGCCTTTCCCTGCAAATACCTGATTAGAGCCGGGGTTGGGAACGTTGATGATTCCTGCGGCTTGCTTAGCCTGCAGGTAGCTGATGAATGCAGCCTTAAGTGACTCAGTCTGATTCACTACATCTTCCTGGTCTCGGCCACAAGGCAAGGCCAGTAATAGGCAGTAATCACTCTCCACCTGGAAAGAAAATACCGTAATTAAGTCAAATGTTTGCTGGGAACAGGCCCGTTCCTGACATACATTCATTATCTGCAGTGGAAAATCCTCTCTTTGAACTCCTTCGAAGTTACAGAAGACTTGCTGAAAGCTCGGCCAGCCTAGGAGATGGTGAAAAGGACTGAAAACTACTGCTTTCCACGGCCACCTGAATTCCACTTTCCACCTTACTTAAGATGTGTCGGAGCCAGCAGGAATTTGTTCCAGGGCTGAGGGACAGGTGATTTCAAAGGTTTCCCAACTCTGCCATTCCCTTTTCTATGAATGCAGAGTTAATTCCTATAGCTCATGACTCGCAATCTGTATTTCATGCTCAGTGGGATGAAGGAATCACACAACTATTACCAGAATCCTGAAATAATGCCACAGAAGCAATGAGAGCCAAAGTTTCTGGGAGAAGTGGTGTTTTTTTGTTACACAGCGGGTAAGAACAGCCCAGCTTTCAGCATGCAGATATTAGCTCTTCCCAAACATGCACCCTCACCCCGTCCCGACCCCTCACCATCATTCTGCGCGCGACGCCTTCCAGCTGCGAAGCCTCCAATCGCATACGCTGAGCGATTCTCAGCGGCGGTCCTCCCTCCGGCGCTGGCAGGGACCGGTGCGCTAAGACATTATTACCGGAGACGAAGTGGAGCTGAACAGCGGCTGTGTCATTTTTTAGAGCCAAAAGGCCCTGCCAGACAATCGGGTATTTCTGGAAAGAGAGGGAGAAGAAATATTAAACGCAAATGAAGGAGAAGGGGATCTTAAATCCCGTCTGAGCTGCTCGTTTGCCTCTAATACTTTCACAGGCAATTAAGACACCACCGCTTTGCTTTAAGGACTGAGTACAGATGTAATATCTATCACTCCTCATATGCACCGGTTCGGGCTTGGATTAGGTCCTGCTAAATCAGTAATTCAGTCCTTTTTCTTCCAGCTGGCTAAGATGCCTGGGTGGCTCCCTTCATCGTAACATCAGAGCACTTCCCAATCTTTCAGCCTCCCACACAGCACAAGGCAGAGCGGGGCTGTTACCAAACGCTATTTTCTCTTTTACAACTGGGAGAATTGAGAAACAGCAGCAGCAGGAGAGTTGCTCAAGGTTATATGGGAAATACTCCGCTCTGAACGCAACTCTTGGTTCCTCGTCAGTGCCTGTTCCTCACCATCTCCCTCCTCTTCCTCAGCCTCTAGGCTTTGCGAGAGTGGTTTTTTTCTTTTTCTTTAAATACACCACCATTCTTTCCTGCCAGTGAAGGAAACCTTCCCAAGGAACAGCTGACTGTAACAATGATGCAGCAGTGCCTGCCTGAGCCTGCAGTCTGTTTGAAACAACGATGAGAGAAATGGGGCTGCTCTGCATTAACAGCGCCTTATCTTGAGCCTCTGGGAAATGCCATGTAAACGTGGACACAGCTAAAATTCACCGGGGACAGAAACAGCCCAGAAAGCAGACCTCAGTCGCCCTCTCCACATTTGAAGCACTTGATGCAAGAGAGGTCAGATTTTGGTGCCACAGGTGAGGTGAGCTAAACAGAACCTGATTATTTCTCCCCAGATGAGGAGCACGAGGCTACTTGGCCAGGAGAAGATGACGGAGTGAAACTTACTGTCAGAAGCTGAACCATATCCACAGGTCTCTGCGAAATGGGGTGAGGAGACGGCTCTTGTTTGAGAGCTGACTGTGGCTCCGGGCGATTGAGGGGCAGCCCCGGCGGGGCCCCGGGACCCGATGTCGTGGGGATAAACATGGATTGCTTGGGAACCGCCTGAGGTTGGTGCGGTGACGGAAGCTCCTGTTTCATCGAAATGGCAACAGGCGAAGGGTAGGAGGTCTGGCCCGTGTCCGCTTGTGCCCTCTGAAGGTGGACGTGAGGGTCTATCTGTGCCGCATGCCTATTTACAGTGGGGTGGTGACTCTGTTCGGGTCCTGCTGCTGGCGGGCCCTTGGGATCCTGGGGGATCTGAGGAGTCTTGCTGCGTACTGGCTGGCTGGGGTGCGAGTGTTCACCCTCCGGTAGACCCTGGGAAGCAGGCGGTGGGGGAAAAAGGGAAGATTTTAGGCTGTGGGCATATCAGAACTCGTTAAATTCAACAATAAGGCTGCCAGGACACCATCAGATTGCTGGCGGAGAAACCTGTGTCTCCACACCACAGCACCAGCCCTGCTGCGCTGAAACCTGGACCAGTCCCCCCCTTCCAAGGCTACCCCACCAGCCTCTCACACCCGAGAGGTGAAACCACATCTCCTGAATCCTGGCCCAAGCCCGCCCTTAGCCCGAGGATGTCTGACCTACACGCCACCTTGATGCTAACGATTCTCCCCCCTGACACCTCTAAGTCTAGAGACCTGTAGGCAGCTTCGCACTTTCTGGTTTGAGTCGTAGAGTAGTTAAGAAAACGGGTTATTTCAGCTTCCTCTAATGCTAAGCAGCGTTCAAACCCCATTTCCCAAACAAAATAGCTCCTCTTGTGCTATGAACTTAGGTAGGGCTTGGAGACTATCCACAAAGAGCTAAACTCAGCTCCTGCGGCCACGCAGAGCCGTGCCGGGGCTGCAATTAGCTCAAAGCGCTCTAGATTTCAGGTAGAAGGAGAAGAAAGGGTTTTATTTCTCACCTGAGATGGGGTCATGCTCCGGGAAGGCAGCCCAATGGGCGAGGCACCTGGGAACTGAGGATGCCCGAGCTGTGCCGCTGTATGGTAATTCCTCATGTCGCCATACACAGACCGATAATCGTGAAAGGAGCTCCCTGTGGGGTGCATGATCTGTACTCCGTGTGGTACCACCACCGGCTGCGTCAAAGGCAGTCCAGGCAGCTGGCTGCTGGAGGGGACGCTGAGGAGCCGGGGCTCGCTGTGAGGAGAGTGCGCCATCTTGCCTTCAGAGGATTTTGGCGTCTCTTTTCCAGGCTGAGGGGTCTTACTGACAGGGGGAGTTTTCACAGCCCCTTCAGGTGTTCGGGATTGTCTCGTTTCCGAGTGGTGCTCACCCACAGCGGCCATGTGCGGGTGCATGATCATCCTCACGTCCCGGGGGACGTTGTACTGGTCAAGCCTGATGCTCGTGGGGTGCATGCGGTAATCCGGCTGCATCACCAGCACGTCAGACTGAACGGGGGCTGGTCCTCGGCACACCGTGGTGTGGTGGTAGTGCATCTCCTCCTCAGGGGGATGCTGAGAAGACAGAGAAGGCATGACTATGTCTCGTATCGGAGCTGGCTGAGGCGTGCTGGATCGCTGAGGTTTGATCTCTATCTGGGGTTGCAGAGCAGCTCTGGGGGAGTGGAGCGCTTCCGGGCGGATGCCGTAAGGGATGCCGGAGAGAGGAGGGGTGTTCATCCTCACCTCGCCTTGGGACAGATGGCCCAGGGACACAGTCTGTGTTACGCTGTGAGGAGGCATGATAACAGATTGCTCAGGATGCATGCTGGATATGTACTGAGGAACGGGAATTCCCGGCGCCAGCATGACCGGGGTGCTGCTCGATAAAGCCGGAGATGAGGTACTGCCGGGATGACAAGCGCGGGGGAATGGCGACGGCGAGTGCCCGCTAGTACGCGGCGAGTGTGGCTCCTGTTTCGTGACCCCCAAGTGGGAAATAGCCCGGTCAGTTGGGGTGCTGGGTCCCGAGCTGACGTGGTTTGCTTCTGAATGCATTTTCCCAGAGAGGGAAGGGTGGTGAGGACTAACTCCAGGACTCAAGTTGGAGGGTTGCAGAGTCTTGGTCTCCACTTTCAGAGCAGCTGGATCGGACAGTTTTTTGTTCACAACCATCTGGTTGTGGACGAGTACGGGTGGAGTGTTTACAGTCTGTGTGAGGACTTTACCAGGCTGAGATGCTGGAGTCTGGACAGAAAGGTGGGACGAGTCAGACTTCTCCAGCGCAGTGCGCTCTTGTTTAACGGAGGAGATGACGGGCGACGTATTATAAGGTTGTGATCCTAGTACCAAAGAAGAATGTGTGGTAACAGTCCCGTAGCCCGCCGAAGTCTGGGAGCCTTTCGGCGTGGGCTGAGATGGCGTGATAGGTTCTTGTTTAATCTGAGACTTGGATACAGACTGCTGAAACTCTATGTCTACAGCGCTGGCTGGGGGAATCTGGCTGATCTTGGCACTAATTCGCTGAGGGCCTTCCGTCTTTTGCCCCGAGTAACTCAGAAGCACTACCCCTTCCGAGGTGTTCACTCGCAGCCCTGGACTGGACCCAGTCTCTACAGGCCTCTCCTCAATAATAGACATCGATCCCGGATGAAACCTACTGTTATCATTTGTGCTTGACCTCTGCTTAAATTTCGGCGACGGGGCATTGACAAGACACGTCTGGGTTTGGGGAGCTTGCTTCACCAAGGTGATCCTTGGAGCCTCCTCCAGATCCACGCTGTGGGGCATTCTGCTTATAACAGAAGTGGCTTTGGGAGCAATCACAGTACTTATCTTTTCCTTCTCACTGAACACCGGTGCTTCAGCCACCGGTGGGTCCAAGGCGTTGGTGACGGGAACTGCCGGCTTCTCCTCTGAAACCGGCTTTATGGCCTCTACCGCAGGGTGGAGGGGTGCCTCCTCCAAACAAGGTGCGCTCACTGGCTCGGCGTGCGTCGTCGTCACGTGCGTGGAGGTTATGCTTGTTGCCGAGACATACTTGGGCTCCATGAGTATCTTCCTCAAAGTGCTGGAGTTTGTATTGATATCCGATGCCTTTGTGTCCGGTGGGAGAGCAGGTGGGGGCGTGGAACGGGCACGGGGTTCCTCGTGCCTCACCATCCACTCTGGCACTTTGGCAGCACCAGAGTGAAGGGGGACGATTGTGGCGGGCACTGGGGTGGGCAGCTTGGCCGCTGCCGAAGGGACAGCAGGAAGGGTTGCATTTGGAGCGCTCGGCGGTGTGATGGGCGCGTTCTCCATGGGCGACCGTATCTTGAACCCGCTCTGACTCCCCTCGTCGAGGGAAACTGGTGGGGCAGCCAGGTCTAGAGGAGCCGGAGCGGGCGCTTTTGGTGAGGTGCTGCTCTCAGCAACAGCTTCGTGCGCGGCCACAATGTCAGTCGCTGCAGCCTTGCTGGTGTCAGAAGCGCTTGGCTCCACGGACGCCTGAGCCACTGTTTTAGTTTGCTTTTCCTCCTTAGAGGCTTCTTCGGGTTTTGTCTTTACTTCGTTAGTGGGGGGCGACTTGCTCTGCACCCTCTCCGGCTCAAAGGTGTTGACTTCAGCGGCATCGCCCTTTCTGCCCGTGCTCCTTTTGCGTCTCTGCCGCGTGGTTTTCTGACGGCCCTTTTCCTTCCGAGCAACTTCAGCCTCCTGCAAGGTCTCGGCCTCCTGTGCAGAATTGGAAGATTCACTGAAGCTGACTTCGGCCTCCTTGCTCTCCGTCTCTACTGTCGATGGGGCAGAGCTGGGAACCGGCTGCACTGTGGGCTCAACAGCAGCCTCCGTTTCTAGGATATTATTCACTGCCTGATCAGTCTCAGGCTCCATCTCCTCCCGAGGCGACGGTAACACCAAGGGCTCTGCAGGGATTTCAGCTTCCGATTCAGCGGGATATGTCGGGGGTGCAGGAAAGCTTTCAGTCTCCCCAGAAATATCATTGATGATGGAGCCGATGGCTGCCGCCAGCTCTGTTTCACTAGCTTGATGCGCAGGTTTATCTCCCTCCTCCTCCTGACGAACTTCAGGTACATCTGCTGTCGGCTCTTTGTAGGCAGCAATTGATGGAGGAGTTTCGGTGAGTTTTGCAATATTCTCCACGGCCTGCTCAAGTTCAATCTGTTTTGCTAACTGGGCAGCTTCGGGGGACTGCTTTGGTTCCCGCACCACCTCTTTTTCCATTTCTGGGAATGAATCTTCTACCTCACTCTTAGCAAAATGAGGTGACAAGATGTCCTCTTTCTGGGGGCTCTTAATTTTGGCCGGTGACACCGCCACCGGCTCTGCCTCCTCCTCAGTTGGCCGCAAGGCGCCCTTGACTTCGTCCACATTGAGGCGTATTTCTACATTTTTGAGACACACGGATGCTTTATCTACAACAGTTTTGGTATTTTTATACCTTCCTCTTTTGGATTTCGTAACCTTTTCTGGCACTGGCTTCTTCTCAATGATCTCAACTGGGGGTATTTCTAGCTGGTTTTTCTCTGCATCCAGTTCTTTCCTATCGCGTTTCTGCTCGCTCGCTGCCAGCTCTTTCTCAGTGGCTTTTGCTTTATTGCTGTTGTCACCAATGCTTGTCTCCTGACCGCTTCTTTCAGCAGCCTCTTCAGATTCAGCCGAGGTATCGGCTTTCGGTTCGTTCTTCCCTTTCTTCCCCTGTTGGCTGGTAGCAGCTGATGAGTGACTGTGTGTTAGCTTCTGGGATCTAGGAGACCTCCAACCTTCTGCAGGCTTAGGAGCTTCCGCAGCATCTTTAGTTTCAGACTCCTCCACCTCTTGCTGTACCGGTTCTGTCTTTATTGGAGAGATGTCCTCCTCTGGCTTACGGCGGGTTTTCGGAGGTCTTCCCCTCCTCGGGGTTGTAGGAACGGTTGTCACTGTTTCCTGCGGTTCCTTCTCCCCTCTCTTCCTGGTGGATCTAGTGACCTCCATGGAGTCCTTCACTGGAGATGGGCCTTCATTGTCCCCTGTGGTAGCATAGACTGACCTTACGTTTCTGCGCCTAGTACGGCCTATTGGCAAGCTTGGCTCCACGTTTTCTGGCTCTGCAGCAGAACTAGGGGATTTAGCAGCATTCCTCGAAACCTTCTCCGCTTCCACTTTCAATTCGGAAAGTTTCTGCATCTCCCCACGAGGAGAGCTTGACCTTTTAAGTTTTTCACGGTCAATTCTTTCGCTCTTCCTCGTGACGGGTTTTTCTGTCACGTTAGCTGCAGCCGATTGCACAGGAGTCTTGGAGCGTTTACTCTTGTAGGACTTCTTATCTTTTACAACAACTGGAGGTTCAACTTCCATATCATTGTCAGAAACGGGCGGCAGGACCTCAGCAGCCACCTCCACCTTTTGATTTGCACTAGCATCAGCGCTGGCAGAAGGCGGAGGATTTTCTTCTTTAGGTTCAGCAGCCTCATCGGACTTCTGAACTAGCTTGGGCGGAGGTGGAATCAGCTGGGCAGCTTCAGGTTCTGGATCTGCACTGATGTCTGCTTGGGAAAACGAAGCTCCAGGAGTAGGAGGCTTGGTATCCAAGTATGAAGGGTGCTCTGTTGCCACAGCATCTTCCTCTGGTGCCAGGGTAGTAGCAACAACCTCTTTACTAGCTTCTACAACTGGCGGGGGTTCAGTTTGCTCAGGTGGTTCGATTTTGACAGGAGCAGCAAGTTCAGGAAAAGGTTTTTGTTCCTCTGCTGCAGAAGCAGGTTCAGATGGTTTTTCTTCTTTTACAGAAGTTGTTTCCACCACTAACTTTTCATTTGCTACCTTCTCAACCGGTGCTGGTTCCTGTGGTAGGACGGTAACCGAAGAGGGACCAACTACTGAGGAAGTTTTATGTTCCAGTTCTTTACTGTCAGGAACCGTTTCTGGTGTTTTTGGCCGGTTTTCTTTATCTTCCTGTTTTTCCACTTCTTTTGGTTTCTGATCTTTCTCCTTTTCCTTCTGCTGCATTCGCGTCAGTTCAATAAATCTACTGTGGAAGAGAACCACCGGTTCTTGCACCAAATCAGCCGCGCTGTTAGTCCCATCGGAGGAAGACTGTCTCCCATACAATCTACCAGAAATGAAGTCGAGATCATCATCTTTTCTCTCTAAATGCTGCAGGCGCTTGGAGTCCTGTTCAAAGATTGAACTATGCAAAAACCGAGAAGCAAACAGTTCCTGTCTCTCTTGTTCCTCCTCTTTATGATCTTCTTTCTTATCATCCAGTTTTCCACCTTCTGAATCAGTCCTGATTTTTTTCTTTTTCATATACCAAGAGGGAATAGGTCTTGGAGCCGAGTCAACCTTCTCTTTGTCTTTATTGTTTCTAAAACTAGCAAATCTTGAATCCCAATCTAGAAAGGACCAGTTTTCTTCTCTGGATGAAGAGAGAGATTTAGCTCTTTCAAGCAAGGCCTTTGTGTCTGGTGTGATTGTCTTGTCCAACGCAAAAGAGTAAAATTTGTTTCTTTCTAAGGAACTTGACAGTCTTTCCTCTCTTTCACGTAACTTCTCTTCTCTGTCCCTTAATAAAAAAGACAACCTGGAACTCTCTAACAAGGATGAGGCTTTTGGGGAATGGGGCTTGTTTTCACTGTCATCATCTGAATCTGAAGGCACCTCCCCGGGTTCCAGGTCTCGGACAGACCGCTTGCGTATGCTGTCTCTTTTGACGATGCTGCTTGGAAAGCTGATATCAACTCTGCCAGGCTCCTGCTTCACTTGTGTTTCCCACCTACTTGAGTCATCTTCAGAACTCAATACAGATAGTTTTATTTTAGCCATTTCTGCCATCTGCTCCCTTCTGCTGGAATCATAAGGATTAAATTTTAGTGAGTCCTCCCTCACAGTCATGTTGGAGTACGAAAGACCCTTTTCTTCTATTTTAGGTGACTCTTTGGTTTCCTTTAATGGCATTAGCCTTGGAGAATCGAGCGTATCGTCATCTTCATGGAAAGGGAAGTGTCGGATACTAGGGGAACAAGATGTCCTTTCAGAGTCCTCACTCACCTGACGAGAACTTCTGTAGTTTCTTTCTCTTTTAGTGCTAATTTCAAAGTCAAACTGGTCAGTCTTTTTCCTTTTACTTGGTGGAGAGTCATCGGTGACATCTTGCGGAGGTTTTCCCACCTCATGGACCAAGCTCCGTCTTTCATATTCATCCACATCTTTCTTTGGACTGCCGAACTTCTCAGACTTCGCTATCTCCATTTCCAGCTGCTGTTTTAGCCTGCGACTTTGTTCCATTTGTTTCCTGTAACTTTGCGTGTGGTCAATGTCAATGCCAATTTTCTCCTCTGTATCAGTTGACTGAGGCTTCTCTTGGCCAAGTTTATGGTCGGGTGTGTCTTCAGGAAGACCAGAGTAATTCTTCCTTGCATCCTCTCTCTCTGTTCCTTGGTCATCTAGTAGCTGTACCTGTTTATGCTGGGGTTTTACTGGATTCAATTTTTTAGAAGAGAGTTCCTGAACTTCCACTGGTTCATCAGCTGCCTCTATTAGCCTCGCCTGCAGATCTAGGGTGGGACGCATGCAAATCCCACCAACATTAAGAGTCTCCTGAATTTCTTTGGGACTAGTAACAGGAATAAGTCTTTCCAGTTTGAGTTTTTTAGATTCCCTTTTAAGCACCTCCTTCCTCAGGGGTTTTCTCTCCAATTCTCCTTCCCTTAACATTGTTGCTTCTCTAGATGAAGCCGTTGCATCAAGCTGCTTTTTCAAAACCATGCGTGCATCTTCCTCATCTTGGCCGCTTCTTTTTACTTCCAGTTTTTGCCTGTCAGGCTTCAGATTTGCATCAGCAAAACGTCTTTTACGAGCCTCCAACTTATCTAAATCTACCGCGTTGGCCCCCTCAGAAGTTTGCTCTGTCTTCAAGTGCTTTTTGGGTTTCAGTTTTCCCTCCTTATCCACCACTTCTACGTGACTAGCAAGGGCTTTCTCTTTTTGTACCTTGGTTCTGACAGGTTCCAGTTTAGACTGATCAGACTTGGTTTGCTCAGCTTGAGATGTCTGCGTTTTTTGTTCAAGAAGTGGGGACTTCATAGTGTCATTATCAAGCTTTGCTCTCAGTTTCTCCAAAGTGGGCTGATCAATCACTTTCCCCTCCTTTTCTTTTACTCGGGTCAACACAACGCAGGGCATTAGTTCCAGGCGGTTTTTAGCTGTCCCTTCTTTGTCACCTCTCTCTTTACTTTGTTTACTATTGCCCTTCAATTTTTCAGGGCTGGGCTCTCTCTCATTCTCTTGATCCGTTTCAGAAGACTGAGAGCTGGGCGAATGGATTTTTGCTTTTCGTTTTTGCTTATCGGTTTTCTCCTTTTCTGATTTTTCTGGCTTTTCCTTTCTCACCAAGCGTTTCTCCTTGTCAACTCTCTCCTGCTCGAAAACACGCTCTTTCTCTGTTTTTTCATTTTTTGCATAACGTTCCACACGGGCTTTGTCGAGCTTGTCATATCGTGGAGGAGACAGAGAGCTGCAGCTGCCACTGCGATCCGATGACCTGCTGTAAATCCTCCTCTCTGAATCGCTCTGCAGCCTTTCCGATTGGGAGGGAGACGCTCCAGGGCTCTGCGGACGCCTGGAGTGGGTTGGACTCTGGCTCCGTTCTATCGGTCTCCGTTCGTGGTCTCTGTCCCGATCGGATTCAAACCGTTCCCTCTCCCTCTCTCTCTCCCGTTGCCTGTAACTGTACTCCCTTATGTCTTGCTCATATGGATCGCCCCTGTAATCCCTGTACTCGCGTGGGTCGTCGTAGTATCGTGGGTCATAGTAGTCTCCTTGGTAGGGATCCCACTCTGCGTAGAATTCTCTGCCTCGAGCTGGGTATTCTCGTCGAGGATCTTCAGGATACGTCCCTGGAGTCCGAACAGTCTCGTAGTAAGTACGATCAGGGGCATATTCGTAAGATCCTCTTCTTTCATCTCTGCTAAATATAGGAATAAACAGGTTAGTTTTCTTTCTCAACCAATGTACTGCGTTACCATGTTCTTTGCTATGTAGGGGAATCATTTTATGATAATTTCTTTACACCCGCATCAAGGCAACTGTACACACCTGCATACAGAGATTTAACAACAATGAATCGGTACGCAGTGGATTAAATGCTTTGTTAGCTTATCAAATACCGTATGCAGTTAATTGGTCATTTTGTGTCAGCTCTGCCAAGTATCTTTTCACCACCCTCACTGCTTCATTTTTGCCAAATTAAAATATTGCATTAAATTAAGGTAAAACCTACACAGCACCTGTGCACCCACGCACAGTCTGTCATGCTGAAGACCACCCCATCTCAAGAACATGAAACCTACCTCTGAAAACATGAGTCAAATAAAAAATCAAGGTTTGAACCTCTCCATTACTAAGCAGTAAAGTGGTAATAAAATTTCTTTAAAAATCCTAAACCCTGTAAGTGATCATTTAATTCCAAAATTAGCTCTTTTGCTGCATGTGACATGCTGATGTTGCCTACTTACAGTAAGACCAGGTCAACGAAAAAAATCAGGTTGTTTATGAGATCAGGTGAATTCATGGGAAGCACTCAGCAAAATAAGTCAAGCAATTAGCGTTATTATCTCAATGCCTGCAAATGGCAAAAATAAGCCATTTATAACACTGAACATGCCTCTCTGGCAGAGGGGTGGCATAAAGCTGGTGCTCCAATTCTCCACCATTAGAGTGTTTTGAACACTCCATATACATTTATTTGGCTTCACAGCTTATGTTTTATGTTAAAAGCTGACAGCTTCCTCATTTAAGAAATGTACAAAATTGAAAAAAGAACACAGTGAAGCAAAACACGGAAGACAAGTGAAGCGGGATGTTGTGAACGGCAGCTGTGAAGTTAAAAAAATTAATCATGGTCTTCCTTTGGTTTTTTTGTGGGTTTTTTTGCCTTTGGGTCCTATTTAGATGGGCTACAACTACCACCTAAGAGAACCTGGTTAGTGCAGATCTTAGCATCATTGCAAGGGACCAGGAACTGCCAGGAGGAGCTCGAAGGAGGATGAGAAGATGCAGAATTACAAGACTCACTGCAGAGCTTGCTCGATCGCTCTGTGAGTCATTATTCCTGAGCATTTTGTAATGAGTATGTGAGCATAATGGCAGAAAAGGAAAAACA
This sequence comes from Harpia harpyja, assembly GCF_026419915.1. Lineage (NCBI taxonomy): Eukaryota > Metazoa > Chordata > Aves > Accipitriformes > Accipitridae > Harpia > Harpia harpyja. Next base: position 8,531,745 of record NC_068946.1, read on the forward strand.
AGACTAACGTGTACCTAAGTATTACGTTGTTCCAGAAGTCAGTGTCCTACTCAGAATTATTTCATGGCAAAGACAAGCCCAGCTGACTCCTGCGCGTTAAAAGACATCCAATAATGCACTTCCCTTTTCTGAATTTGGTGTAGTTCAGAGGAAATTATTACTGACTGCTTGCTGGCACATCACAACATCTGGCAAGGACTGGGGAACACGCACACATTTATTTCCATTATGCAAATCCTGATTGCCAATTTCCAAACACTCCTCGCTTTTCAATCTAGCAATTTTGCATAGAAGTTAGACCAGTCTATTTTGCTGCAAAAAAACATTAAATTTATCTAGTGCACAGGTACAATCAGTGTCACGCTGGGCTTATTTCATAGGTAAACTAGAACCCTAACAATTAAGCCAGCCTCTGAAGGTAATAAAAATGCACCCACACAAAAAGAAAATGCTTCCCTTTTCAGCCTTCACTATAGTCATCAGTACTAAAAAGACGGATGTTTATTCAGCCACTGGAGGAAAAAAAAGCACAAAATGCGGATGCTTCTGTGCCAGGCTACTCTCAGCCAGGGTCTGCAGAGATAAGTGGCCATGCAGGGGGAAACACAAGCCTTTGCAGCAAGTGCAAAATGGCCAGGCACCATCATTACAGATGCTGCAGAAGGGCATCAACACAGAACACATTTTTCATGTCAAATAGCAAAAAAAAAAAAAAAAAAATTGCAGCCTCACTCGTATTTTATTATTTTACCAAGTTAACAAACTAAACTGTTGAAAAGGGGTAGGGGTGGAAGACCAAATTTTACTCTTCGCTCAACAGATGAGCAGCAGTAGTTTATCAGACTGCATATACATCCATTGACACACAGATTTCTCTTGAGGGTATGGGAAGGCATTACAGATAAGCTATTCTTTGCATTCTTAAGAAATGATGAATGACTCTCAACTGTGTCCTGGTGACCTATCACAGTAACCGGATACTAAATATATATATCACACAGCTGAAACCTCCACCTAAGTACGAGTTTCAGTAACTGACTGCGCTTCAGATGTGTGATATCCTGTCTGCTTTAATCTGCAGAGTTGAAGTCTGACCACCTAAATTTGTTTAAAAAAAAAAAAAAGGTTGAAAAGGTAAAAGACATTAAAAATATGCTAAAATGTTGTTAATAGAAATTTAAAAAGAAGGATAATGTTGAGAGGCACAAAAATAAGTGTTTGTTTAATAATTACAGCCTGAAGAAAGTTTAATTGCGCTTAAGACGATGCTGGAAAAGTAAAGACTGTAATAAAGATATTGACACATGCCTTCTTTCTGCCAGCATTTCATAAAAGTCTCTGATATCTTGACCCGTTTTCTCCATGGAATGATAAAATGCCAACTGACTTTCTCGATTTGCAAAGTCCACCTGAAAAATAAAGGTAAATCATGTTCAGTGAGAGAAACAGCCCATTTTGACAACAATTCACTGTCTGCTGCAGTCTGAAGATGGGAGCAGAACTGAAAACGGGGATGATAATATTTAACAAAAAAATGTCAAATGCTTCTTGGGACCAGCCCTACGCATCCCCAGGAATAAAGACCCTTCTCTCTCAACTCAGTGTAGCTGCTTGGAGCTATATAACTACCTCCTTACTGGGGTATGTTGTTGTAGCTGCCAGAGCAGAGGCTTCTGTTCAGTAAACCAGCAGGAAAAATACATGTTATTATCATGGTATTGATGTTTTTAATACTACGATTCCAATTACAGTTCCAAAGTCCCTTTTATCTCACCACAGTGCTATAGCAGGTCAGTACTATTAATCTATTTCGGACTCCACGTTATTTGCCTGGGGTTATACAGCAAGGCAAGAGCAGGGACGGGAAAGGAACCAAGCCTCCTGAATTGCAGCTCCCTGTTCTAGCTACTTGAAGAGTTGATGTTTTCTAGCCAAGGGGAACAATATTAAGAAGCTAATGGCACAGCTGATGCAAAAAGTTAAGGATTAGAATGGATTTAACTACGTGTATATGCATAATGCAATTTTTTTTTAACATTCTAGTTCCTTCTTTTTTAAAAAAGTCAGCCTAGACCTTTGTGTAACCACAGAAGTGGAACACAGACATACACACATCATGGGTGCTGCTTATTCCAAAGTTGCTAAGTAGCAAGACCCACAAACACAAGATACGAAGCTTTTGAATGACCACACATTTTATTGCATATAAGGGCTACTTATATTCAACCACCACGCTTAGAAACTACAGTATATTCAACTCCTAACCCCAACGGGTGTGAAGTTGCTAGATTAATAATACCCCAGATGAGAGATCATGCTTGAAATCATTACCCACTCTTTAGGAGAGAAGAAAGGAGGAGGAGGAAGATAATTCAGAGGGTTGGCTGACACCTCACATCTCCAATTAGTGGAACTGATGGGACAGTCATAACAGGTATTACCACATTCATCCAAATCCAAGACATCCCTGTAAATGTTAAGTGTTGCTCCAGGAGTAACTCTCTCTATTTTTTAAAGTAGTGTTTTTAATTATTATTTTTTAAAATCAGTTACAAAGAAGGAGTTGCCATCGCAAGAGGAGATTGCATGCTTAGGTTGCTGTACCCCATGACTATGGTGTGCAAGCCACCACGGGTCGCCTTGGCCAGGTCAAGAGCCTGGACATTAGCACGGATCAGCTGAAATGCAGCCATGTGTTATCTCAGAGGAACTCACACCGTCAGATTTCACTTTTCTAACATGAAAATGGACAAAATTCTGCCTTGGATTCAGGTAAATGAGGTAGTAACACGGACACCAACACTCAGGAGCTTAGAGAGACAAGTTCAGTGAAACAAACGGCAGAATACTGGAAGAGGCTTTATAAGTAACAGTTCAAGATACCCTAACATCTTGGTAAGCCGAGTATAAAAAAAATAGTTTAAGCCTTTGATGTCTGGGACATACGTGTCCCGCTAAGTATTCCTTTTGTCTGGCAGTCTGCAAATGCCAGCATTTAAGGGGTAAGGCCTAAATACAATTTGTTTCTCTCTTTTCTTTTTTTTTGTTTTTGTTTTGGAGGTCATTCTGCACACCTTAATTTTATTCCCACCGATTTTCCTCCCCTTGGTCTCTTTTACAGCTGCTTGTGCATATTCAATCTCATTGTAGAGAACCAGGGCCATGCCTTTTAAGCGGTCAAACACCACCTGTAAAAAACAAAAAAACAAAACAAAAACCAAATAAGAGCCTCATCCACAGGACTTAATGTCAGTCCCAACAAAATCCTAAGTCATGAGGATACCAGTAAGGAAATAATTTTTAGCAAGGTAAATTTCCAGGCTTTTCTGATGAGGCATATTGTAATGAAGAGACAATAAAAGGACACGGGACTGCTTTGAATTGTGGATATTGTGGCTTGAGGTATATTATGCCTTTATTTTGTTTTTCTGTATTTTACTTTTAATTTTTTTCTTTGGTGACTGAGTTTTGTAGTTTCTCTTTGTTTACTTTTAGTTTTTTCAAAAATTTCCAATGTGTTTTAGGGGGGAAAAAAGGTAAAGGGAACATTTAATCCCAAAATGGAAACAGTTTTTGTTATCACAGTCTGCAGTACCACTTGTCGGTCGCTAAATGCCCAATTTCCAAATACTAGCTTCCTTTAGCAATAAAACTTATTATTCAAGCAACAATGGCTACAATAAAGAATGTCAAAGCTGCAACACAAACCCACAAAAATCCTTTAAGGAGGCAAGACCCTGATCCTGCAAAGATTCATACACATTGCTTAACTTTAAGCACATCAATGTCCAACAGAAGTACACGGGACAACTCACATGCTTAAGTTTAAGCACGTGTGTAAATCACTAGCCCTGACCCACAGCGGGGCAGGTAACACACTCCCACCATGTGATATGGGTATGTTGCACCATCATTGACTTTCTTCTTTCACGTACTTTTGTCAGTGTGACTAGCCTAACTGCTTTTAAAAAGTCATTTTTTCTTCTGATGAAAAAAATATAGTTATGTCTAATTATGTAATTAGCATGCCTGAGCATAACTACACAATTAGACTGCTGTTCCTCCTGTGTTAGCCTTCTAAAGAAATTTTGTTGGGGAGAGACTGTACTGCACAAGAGCAACAAATGGTTTCCAATACTCATTATCTCGGCTCGTTCAAAATACTTTTTTTTTGTTTTCAAAACACCAGAAGCAACTGCTCTACGTATCGGACCAACAGGATGCAACGCTACAGAGCACTGTCGGCCAAATTACACCCCAGAGAGAATTTCTCTACCTGAGCTATAAAGCCCTGGACAGTCGGGGTTGAAAGGACAGGATGGGAAGAAAGGAAGACAGTAACAATTTCAAACCACATGCCAAAGCCTCCCACCTACCTTTACCACAGGCCCGTATCGGCAGAAATGTCGAGTTAAATACTGATCCGTAACGTTTGTAGAAAGACCATCTAACCACACGCAGTTTGTAGGCATGCTCTTTCCAAAACCCAGCTGAACACAAAAGGGCAAAACTTCCATCAGTACAATTCACAAGTGTTAAAATAACTGAAGAGAGCACGCCTAATTAAAGAGTTATTTGAAGAAAGCTAGTCATTTGTATGGATTTTCTAATTAGCATCTCACACAGGTGCAAGCAAGACAAAAATCAAATAGCAATTAATGAAAAGAATTCTGCGTGCTTAAACAAATACAGTGTTTGACAACATTTGGTTCTTCTACAATTTGAATGAATCTGAAAAGTGACAGGTTGACAGCTCTGGGGACTGACAGCCCCTGTTTATCGTCAGTACTAGTACAGCTTCCCAGCATGGCCTCACCAGGCGCGGACCTTCAAGGCCAGGGAATGTCAGTCTCCAAGTCTACTCAATCCTGGGGCTCCTTGCTGAGACAGCCAACAAAAATGCTGATTAATCCCAGTTATAGTGGTGGTTGAAAGCATCATGCTTTAATCTGACCTATGCATTAAAAAATGTCTTACTTCCATAAACTATGCTGCTGCAAAATATCCTACGTTGCTGTAAATGAAAGTAACAAGGATAAGGATACAGTCCACGGGAGGATTTCTTTACCTTGAGCCGGTTATTTCCAAGATATTCCCCATCCATCTTCTTAATTGCTTTACACACACTTGCAATATCACAGTACTGCAGGAATGCATACTGAGGAACACCATTCACTTTCTTAATGTCAATATCCTGGGGAAAAACACAAAACAGAACAATCGACAGTCAGCAACAGGCCAAAAAGGACATTCAACAGTGTCAATTAGATCTAAGTGGACTTTTTTTTGAGAAAGACACATGGCACAGCAAGCACTCTTTAATTAATATTTTCTTCAGAGAGAGGATTTAAACAATAGTAGACAGTTAAAAACTTCGCTGTTCTGCTATATCTCATTCAATGACAAAACCAAATCCTTACTGACCCAGGGAAAGCTCTTCGTAATGCAGATTTAAAATTCAGCCCTGCAGACATAAGCCTGACTTGATCAACAAACAGTAGCTTTAGTTTGTTAATATTATGTCAACAAAAGACAACTCAGAATCAAAGAAATACAGATTAATTTTCGCTCACAAAGGCTCAAGAGAAAACAACCTGCTCCAATCCTCATTTCTGAGCCAAGAGGCAAGCAGGGTTTCTTTTCCAAATAAACATGATCCATCCTGTTCCTAGAAACAGAAAGTGATGCTGGACTCTCTCTCTTGAACCAACTTGGCATTGATATGGCAAAGGCAAAAAAGATCCTCAACTTCCATCGCTGCTGGTGTTTGATCCCAAGCCACCACAGGCCCATTCAAAAGTAAGCACAGTCACCAGAAAGCTACAAAAGCCTAATAAAAGCTGATATTAATAAATTTTAAAAACCCAGCAAGCTTGGAGTTGACATTTGGTTAACATTCAAGCTCAGCACTAGTACTGGCAAATGTACCAAAAGCCTCTGAACAAACTCATGATATTATGATTCATTCCGAGCTGAAAATAGAAGGTGGAGTGTTTCATTTTATTTGTTTAAATAGCACAAGCTTCCTTTGTGAGGTACATGCCAATGCCAGCACACGAATTTAAGCACAAATGTTCCAACACCCAGGACAGACTAATTTCATGGTTAATAAATTTAGGGACAAGGCAGCAGTCTGATACAGTCTCACCAAAGAGCTCTCTATCTGGGAAAACAGAAGTAAACAGGGAGATTTACACAACTCTTAGACTTCTATAGCCCTGGCCTAATGATTTACGTGGAATACTAATAGAGGACTACATTTCCAAGAGTCTGAAGTAGCACTATTGCAACCATGGCAAATTATACTTGACCACTCACCCTGGGCAAGCAATTCCTTCTGACAGGCAAATAAAATATTATTATTTTGCTTATTATCCACCGGAAAGGTTATAAAAGCTGGTTCCTTTTCCACCTGAGATTCTGAGTTTTCATGGAAATTGTGCAAGGCTGATTAATAATGTTGACAGGACAGCACTATTTCACAGAAAATCCAATTTACAAGACAGTGCACTACTGCTGATAAGCATCTTTATCAGGATGGCTCTGCTGGTGTAGCATTAGAAAACGGTTTAAGCCACAGACACCGCGTGAATTCATAAATCAGTGTTGATGTCAACGATACAGCGGAGGCTGGATGCACAAGAGCTGCCAGACATCATAAAATGTAAATTTTATATTTGTCCACATCATATATGGAAACACGCCTCCCCTTCTTTCTGAGGGGAAGTACGTATGGGGTTCCTGGTATGTGTGACTGATACATCAACGGTTACAAAAATATTTCAGACCAGAATGAATAAGGCACAGCATGCTCATAAGCAGCCACAGCTACCAGTAAGTACATGAACTATCAGCGCTGAAGGCTAGATTCAATTAATTAAACTGACTGTGGATAGTTACTTTACTTTTCTGGATAATTTCTCTTAAATGCAATATTGATATGACTTGATAGAAAGTGGCATGAAGAGAGGAGGATGACTGCTGCTCTATCTCATTCAGATACGCCTGCTCAGCTGAAAACTCAAATCTCACATGTGTCATCACTAATCCATCTGCTCAGTGTCTCTTCTGCCCTACTGGCAGGGCACAGACTGTGATAGCTGATGGCTACTTCCACATGTAGCAACTAAAACCATTTGTTTCAGAAATCAACAGGAAACTGAGACTTCATAGAGTTGTACTGATTCAACATTAAAATAACACCAGGCATATTTACATCCCAACTACCTAGTTAGGCTTTTCTGCAAATGCTCTGAGCTAGCAGAAGACACATTTCTGGTAAACGCTTCTAGGACTGTTTCTACTGCTAAGTTATCCCCTTAATACACGTGTACTAAGATTTTACTCTAAACGCAAAGAAAAGCTTTTGGGTATATTCCAGCAAGATGAATGAATCAGATTATTATATAAAGACTTGAATTATCTGTCATCGACACTACGATTTACCACTGCTCGTAGCATTTTACATGTCTGTAGAGAACAAACAGGCAATGACACCCTGTACAGTACAGAGAATTCACATACCACTATTCCACCAAAGCGCTGAAAGATGTTGCGAAGGTCATGGTAGGTGGTTGTTTTCTCCAGGTTGCCGATGAAGAGAGTTCTTGTTGCTTTTGGGTGAAACTCATCTATCCTTTCATCCAAAGGACGAAATTCGTTCTCGCTTTCTGTTTCTAGAAGCAAAAGAGAGCAAGAAATTTGAAATGCACGGAGGTGTTTTTCTTGTGGGGTCGGTTCATGTTGATTTGTTTGTTCATCTACTTCCTGATGAGCAGATACGATCTGAACAAGAGTAACTGATGTCTTTGACAAAAATATGCAGTACTACACTTGTCAATTGTTATTTACGTGCAATGTGAAATCTCTGCACCACACCACTGGGTGAGTGCTGAGGAATTTCAGCATCCTCAGGTGAAAGGTTGCTGCATTCTCCAACTGCTTCTCTAGAAATTTACTCTTTTAACAAGTATTAATGCTTGAATGCATGACTTCCAAGTAAGGCTTCACTGTACTTGGGTAACAGCACATAGAGGAAGTTTGGTTTCACAGATCAATTTTTAAACAAGCAATTGAAGTACAGACTGAAAACTTAACCACGTGCTCAGTGCTATAGTTTACACTGGTTGGTCATTCAGGCTATGCTACCTTAGCCTCAAAAATGCAGCCATCGTTAGCTGTTTTAATTAAAAGCAGAAAACCCAGGCCTGTGAGGACTCAGTGCTATCTGTGCTTACACCACCCACTGGCTTCTGCTCCACTGAGACATGGAAGATGAGACTGTTTCTTCTAGCAGCCAGCAGATCCCACTGTTTGAGAGGATGGCAGGTTTCCTTCTCTGAGGTTTCAGACTGGAACTCTCTCCCTGTTTGACCTAAGAGCATCCACTCTTCTTGCTCTGGAATTTATTCTGGTATTTCCCAGTTTCTTTGAAATATATTTCTGCAGAAGGGCAGTTTTAACATTTCCTACTCCTATGCTGCCTCTTTACAACAGCCTGTGAATATGCCCACAGCAGTCACGCGTCTAGTGCAAGAAGGGCATGGACCTTACCTGGTCCTATCCAGGCTGTGACTTCAATCTGCATGCCAAAGAAAAGTTTTCCTTTTGAGGCATTTAGTGCTTTTTCCTGGTCTTCCTGCTGTCGGAAGAACACCAGTCCATACCGTTCCTCAGAAGCCCCGTGAATCTGCACCGATGTCACCTTTCCGTACTTCTTGAATTCGTGGAAAAGTCCATCTTTAAGGCTTGTATCTAAACCAACGAATAAACATTAGTACTGTAAAAACACACTTTTTACCAATTTAAAAGCACCATAAAAGACATGAAGAAATCTGATCTTCCTTCTAAAATGTGACTTCACCCAGTTTAACCCAAATCTCAAGATGCACAGAAGTGCCTTTTTAAATCTGGATGTTAATATTGCCAATGTCAAAAGCTTCTGGCGGATCTTTCTCTTTGCCTTTATTTTTAAACCCAGGAAACTACACAAGCAAGGTTTTACACAGCTAAAGCTGGCGGTGTATGGTTATCACTTCTGAGAGACATCCAACTCAAGATGAAGAAGAAATAAAGTGTTATTTCTTTAATAATCCCACAGGGATACTGCATAGAGCAGTATTCCAAACCCTGGATGAGGCACCTGGAATGGAGATCAAAGTTATACAGCATTCAGCTCAGTCAATTCAGAACGATAACTAGGCAGATTCATCAGATTTTGCAAAATCTGACTCATGACCACACAATCTGCCTGGGATCTGTGGGCTATTTACCTCAGCGTTGCGTCTCTTCAAGGAGGATTACAGAAATAAAACCTACAGAAATTAACATTGTGACATATGCTGCTCACAAAGTTAATACATATTATTTTAATTCAGCTAGTGCCTTTGTATCCATGAATTATGTTACAACTGTTTTACAAATGATGCCATGCTGGTTTTTTTCTGTGGGACCTCTCCTGCATTCAGCACAGGGAACAAAGAGTCATCATGTACACTCCTCAGTGAGTGGTTTCTTGCATTATTTACCATGCAATATTCAATGCCATTATGAATATGCTCATGGGTGTTTTACAGCACTCAACACTGCAACAGAAAACCCTGAAGTTTTTGTATTAAAAAAGAAACTGGAGCAGGGAGAGAATAAATGGTCCAAGTTTTCAGTGAAAAATTTGAGATGCTTCAGGTTTTTCCCTGGGGAAATCCACATTACTGTTTCAAAGCACCAGCTCCAGTAGCTGTAAGTGCTCAAGCCCAAGGACTTCAGCTAGGGACCTGCAGGATTCCTCACAGATGGTCACTAATTAAGCAATTTTCCCACCATCACACAAGAACCAAGGCAGAAGCAGAGAGAGAATCCCGTCCTCGGAGGCAGCATGTGGCTGCTGTGTCAAAGACACAACAAAAGTTATTTAACCAGTCCCTAACCTGCTTCCTATTCCTTTTTTCCCTGTTTCACTTTCCCAAGTGAATTTACCTGTTGAGCGCACTGGAAGATTTTGAACCTTGATCCCAAAACTTTTCCGGGGTTCATCTTTCTCCAGAGATGGAAGCAGCTGGGATGCGGGTGCTGGGACGGCTGTCGACTGAACTGACCGTGCTGGGGACTCATCGCTTGAGCTGCTGCTGGAGTCACTGCTATAAACGGCATGAAGGATACGACAGATGAATGCATGGAGATGCAAAGGAACCAGAGGACACAGGTATTTTAATTAAAAAGTAAATGTCAAAGACTTTTTGCTTGTCTACAGGCCTTTCTCCCTCCTTTGCTTGATGCAGAAAAGCCAGTTTCCGTAACGCAGCCTGGTTATACGCAGGAATTTAAGTTATTCTACAAATATTCTCCTACAAAGCCCTCAGAGGAGACAGTCAAAGAAATAGAATATGGGTAAAATGTCAGACAGATCCCGTTACGCACCGTGACAATAGCGGAGATTTAATTAAGCGTAATACAATGTTGTATCAGCTTAGGAGCTGTGTGGGAAGACTGGAGAAATACAGAGAGGGTACACAGGTCTGCTGAAGCCTAAAAATCCCTCCCAGCGCTCTCGTGTACAGAAAAGAAATATTACCATGCTCTCAGGTGCCGCTGTCAATCTGAGAGTCAGCCCTAGAGTTCTCCTTATTGCCTCCTGCGCATCTTTTAAGAGAGATCCATACCTCTGATGACATGAAAACCTCGTGCGAGAAAATCACAACAAGCATTTGCTCAAGAGTAACCTAGGTAATGTATGAACCAGCAAACACTGTTTACAAGCTCAGCCTCAACAGCCAACTTCAGGGTATGAAGAATTCAGACCAGAGAACATCTTTTATAAACAATAATTATGGCAGAACAGGATTTGCATATTAGATCATACAGGGAGTCAATCTAGTCCACCAACCCTTGATGGTGCAGATCATTAGATGCTTCACAGGAGAGTAAGAAACACAGAGAATAATGTTATTAAAGCCTGCCCAGTGGGGACACGTCATCTTCTTCAGTGGCTGATTTCTTCCCCGAGGCATGAGGGCTTATAACATCGCTAAAAATAATTTTGTCTGACATAACCCTGGAGACTCTCATTCTCCATTACACGAGCAGCCTTCTAAAAAATTCTGCTGGAATTTTAACTCAGAGGCTGGAGGGGGGAGGTCTGGCACATATAAAAATAACCCCGTCAGTTTTAAATTTGCTGCTTTCAATTTAATTTTTATGTTCCTCTCCACATCATATGAGAAAAACGATATGCAAGTTTATCTTTTTCTTATCTTAAATTATTTCATAGGCTTCTTATATTCCCTCTTTACATTAAACCATTTAACTTTTTCTAGTCTTTTCTTAGGGAAACCATTTCAGGCTTCTAATAATTTTCATTATTTGATTGTGTGACCTCTTCTACTATCCTCCTTTTTGGGGGGTGTACAGTTTATATAATGCCAGGGTAACAGCAACAGTCATTTTTCTTAAAACATTCCAGAAAACTGGTTTTCTTTCTGAACATCTTGGTGTTAACGAGCACTGTGACACATTACTAAAAGCCCCTGGGCTCTGTCCCCATTATATTTAGAGGCGCAGAAGAAGAGGGCAATCTCTGTCCCAAAATACTTACAAACAATCGAAGGAGGATATAAAAACACGCCAGACCAAAACAAAACAAAAAAGGTCAAAAATGCAGAAGTAATAATAAACATGAGAAACTTTCCTCCCAGTCTCACCCACTCATTACAACCCTCCCATCCAGCTGACATTGAGCCGCTTCACACGTTGGTGCCTTTCCCACACACTCTCCTCCTACTCCTCCATCCCGGGAGGAGGAAGTTAAGCATTGCTTTGGGAGAGGAGAGAAAATAAAGCCATGCCAGAAAAGGAGTGAAAACCCAAGCCCTTCCTCCTGCCCTCCTCTTCAGACGCAGGCTCTGCTATACGCTTACCAAAGGGGCAGCTGCCTTGCACCACTCAACCTGTTATTTCATCTACAATAGTGTTTCCCCGTCCAATCCATGTAGTCCCACGTGTTTCGCAGCTCTGAACTGCCTACCACAAAGATGCCCTTTCACAGCCTCGTTTTTCTTCCAAATTTGTAAACTGCCTTTCTTTTTGCCTCACCTGCATTTGTGCAACCTGCCTTCAGGCCCTCTTCATTAACAAACTATTTCATTGCTAAAAGTGAAGCATGCTGCAATTCGCTCTTCATCTTTTGCCCATTTATCCCATTCCCTCTGCCTCCTACCTTTCTGCTAACTCTGGCAATGCTGGATCACCTCAAGTCCTCATTAAATTGAAGTTCTTCTCTACAGCATTTTGGGAAAAGGAGGAAAAACCTGACCCCACATGAATAGGCCTTCAGTAGTCTCAAGGGGTAACATAAGCAATCGCCTGCTACTATGAAATAAATTGGCAAAGAATAGAGAAACTTCTTTTAATACGCAAATATAGTCAGAGAATGTGTGTGGGGAGAATCTGAAAATAATTCCCAAGCTGAGAGCAGTACCGTGTGGTTTACCATTCCCCTGGGGAAGGCTAAAATAAGATTTTAGGGCTGCAGCAAGCCTCTGCCCATATGCATTTTTACTTTCCCTTCTCACATCTTGATGCTCGGTATTAGATCAACTACGTACTTCCTAAAGCACTTTAAATATTCTACTTTGCTAAGATTGTATCTTTTAAGTAAGAGGCAGCACTGAATTTCTATTTAAGCAGTGCTTTAAAATGGGAACAGGCTATTTTTAGGGTTTTTTTTATGAGGATGTTTAAAATATGGAACATACTGTTAAGATCACAGCATTCCACTGGGGAAAAAAGATAATCTCCGTGTAACACCGTAAGACGTCCAAGCGATGAAACAGCAGTCTAATAGGGTGATAAATTCTACAAGAGTTTGAATTCCACGCAACTTTGGGAAACAAGGATCATGCTGATAATTTCCACTTCCCCGTGGAGTTTTACGGATACGTGTCCCTAAGCAAATCAAGACTATCTGAGGCATTCCAGAAAAAAAAAATTCATTATTTCCTGACTCTGTTTTTAGAAAGAAAAAAAAAAATGCTACCAAGAACAATTCCCCTTTCTTTAGGGAAAGCCTCATCACTTTTCCAATTGAAGAAACATGGATATAATAATTCAAAAGTAAGTCAAAGGTTTTATGTTCTGTGAATAGCAGAATGATGGAAGAGTTAATTATAGCTGCTCTGTCATCCAGTTATAGCACACAGCAGAATCAAAATAAAGCATCCGACAGTGAATTATATGTAGTCTCAACCAGAAAAACAGAACTCCTTTTCAACTACCCCAGCTTTAAAAATATACAAAACTAAAGCATGTAAGCTGCACGAGGCTATGTTCCCAGAATATTAAAATGAGAATATGGCTTTTCTTTTCCCTGTGAGTAATTTTGAAAACAACCATCCTTTGCCAACTTGCAGAAAGCAAGTTATTAACAATTCTTCTAGCAAAAGTTAGCTCGTAAGGCTTTTGGAAAAACAAGCTAGGGAAATTTTAACCAGGGAATATCACAGATAGGTTAAAACAAAAGCTCTGATAACCTCCTTCTTGAAAGTATTTCAAGTAATCAATAGGTCTTGGGACAGGCCAAAAATGGCATAAAGAAAATGGCTTTGTAACTTCATTTTGCGCTTCCACTAACAGTATTAAACCCGTGATGATTTTTTCCAGAAGCAGAGCGTGCTCTGGCACACAGCCTTTTCCCAACACGGGAAAACCTGCTCTTCAACATCCATGTAAACTCAGCGGAGCAGAATGCCAGCACGCAGAAGAACTAATCTCCTGAGCTGTCACAACACACGCGTTGCACAGAGAGGGAGCCTGTGCTGGGAATTTGCTTTTTTAAACATCTCAGGCTTACAGATTCAGTTGCCTCTTCAGTGGTTTGCAGACTTTTTCTGGTGACGTATGCTCATTTGTGAAGAACTTGAGCATTTAACCAGGAAGGATTTCAGATGCTCTTTTGTCAAACCCAGATAGCTTCTAAAATCAGTTTCACTCCAGCTTTTATCATGGCATCATAGCGATGTAGAATAGAGATTTTTGATTTTACTGTCAGCAAAATCAGATTGAAAACCTGAGCTATAAAGGAGATCATTCTTACTTTAATAAGGAGGTGGACATTAAATCCTTCTCTTACACATGCACTTTACAACAAGCGTAGTTTACAAGCCCTTTAAAAATACTAATCTGCCTTCCAGAATTGCCTACAAGTATATAAGGATGCGTGTGTTCTTACTCACAGTATTTATCTATGTATCTATGCTCTATTCAGCAAGATAAAATCTATTCGTAAACCAGTCTTTTAAGTTTTATCCATATGGGCTGAGTCCCAAAGACTCAACATGAAAGAATCTAGCAACGGGGATCAGATCACAAAAATGAGCCCCACACATGCCCGGTTTCAGTATGCTGCAGCTAATTTAGCACACAGAATTTTCCTTTTCTCACTTATAACTGCAAAGATGACATTTCAAATCCTGGTGCATGCATCCTATATAACCAGTCCTCATTTCCGCAGAAATATCTCATTTTCAAGTAATTGCATTTTGCAGTTCTAGTAACTAACTATGAAGTTACGTTCTGTTTATGTATGAAAAATGAAAGCACTTGAATGAAGAATACAAAGTGAGCTGTTCTCTTTGTTCCCCAGCAAAAAGGAGATAAAAGAGAGACTCCAAACCAGTCGATGTAACAGGATACCCGCTGCTTTTCGTCAATGGCAGCTGCGCTGAATCAAGGGATCTCACAACCTGCCCTACCCTTTTGCAATTTTAAAATGTGGGACAATTGTCATTTCTGCGAATTGATTTGAGAACGGTGAGTCAGCTGCAAGGTTGGTGACTACCCTTGTTACAACAAGCAGGAAACACCGTGGCCTCCACGGAAAATAAAGCAGAAAGAAGCATTAACACATACTGCGGGCAATGCGCTGCCAGACTTCAGGTTTAAAAAAAGAGGCAAAAAAGCCCCCAACCTCTGACTGTTGGAGCAAGTTAAAAACCAAGCCACCTAAAATAGGTTGAAACCCTTTTCATTTTTCAAGGGAACACATGTCAAATTTCAGCAGGGAAAAAAGTAAAAATGAATTAAAAAAAATTTTTTTTAACAGCTGCCTTCAAAAAATGTTTAACTAGAACTGGTAAATGATCCAGGATTCCTTTTACAGAAATATACAGAGCAATTATTTTTTTTCCTGCCAAAATTAACTGAAATCAGGAACTCTGCCTAGATCAGCTATGATTCAATACGCTGTCAAAATAATCTCTAAGTAAAGATTATCTCCTAGAAAGATCTATTCAGGACAACCTCCCGCAGCACCAGTCCCAGCTGACAGCAGGTTATTCTCACGGCTGATGTCAGCAGCAGATTCCCAAGTCGGGTCAGGAAATCCAAAGTTAACGTACAGTCATCTCTGAATGGAAGCAACAGGAACCCTTTTTTTCTTGTCCCTCCCTTTCCAGATCCAACTTAAGTCACCGTAGATGATCCCTCTGCAAAAAACACCAGCTGCAAAAGGCAGCCAGTGACAGTGCTGTATGATCAGCTCTATCCAGAAGACACAAATCCTTGTGATACTTTATCTATTGGCAGTGGGCTTCAAAAACAAACTGCCAGTTAGATTTCTTGGACCTGGCAAAACAGCACCAGAAAATTGGTTGAAGTATCCTGAACACACCAATGTGTTGTTTGGAAAAAAAGAGTTAAAAAGACCTGATTATTGCCAGCCAAAATCCAGCAAAAAATATGACACTGCTTAAGAAAGAAAAACCTTAAAAAAATGCATCATATTCCATTCTAGCTATAGATTAAGGGATCTTTGCCCGTGAATTGACTTCTTTTCTGGATGAAAAATGATATATTGAAATAATACATGCACAGGTCTATTACAAGGCTGCTATTTCTGTCCTATTGAATACTACATGAATCCAAAAAGGTATTTAACCAGAATTTCCCCCATTCTCTACACATGTGCTTGAAAAACACACATCAAATTACACGTACTGTAATAAGAACAGCAAGTAACCCATTCCCACAAAACTCAGACAACACCAGGTTACTCCAGCAATCCAGATGGCTGTTCTGCCACATTCAAGGAGGAATAACCAGAATGAAAATTCAAGAGGTCTGGGCAGAGGGTTAGCATCTCTTTGTTGGAGCCGATTCTAATGCTGACCTAAATATGCACGTGAGCAGCAGGTAGTTGTTTCGTACACATGATGTCTCCTGCATAATACCAGTCCACATCAGTGTATTTGTAAGAAAAAAAAAATTTCTCATATCTGCGGAAATAAATACAGGGTTTTTTTTTTCCTAGTTAAAAGTTGTTGTTGAACCTGATGTTAAAGATACCAGAAAACCCAGTCAAACATCTAAAGTTTGTTTGTATCAAGAGGTAACAAGTTGTTACCGTATTTTGCAGACTACAGGCAAGCAGCTGAAGGGGGTCAGCCCACGCGCGCGTACCACAAAGAGCTTGAACCCTGCTCTTCCATTTCATAACAAAGCTTTACATTTAAAGTAAGTATATAAGCAGACTCTGGCTGCTCAGCGTGAAAGGGTGGAGAAAGCGAACCAGGGAGCAGAGAGCTACACCTAATACTCCCTCAGTGTAATTACCCTGTGCCCATCACCCCGGTCTCCCAGCACCTTTGGAGCTCATGGTGAAAAGCACGCCGGGATGCGATTGCCTGACATTCTTGGCACCCTTTCAAGCCGCTGAGAACTTGCCACCCAAGGAACTTTGGTTTGTACATGTCACACACTCTGAAGTATTTAACAACACACAGCTATGATAAAACAATCTACTGAGCGGAGGAAAAAAAAGACCTACTGCATGGAAGCGGAAAAGAGTCACAAAAAGCACACAACAAATAAAAAAAGCATTTACTGCTCTGAAAAAAAATCATTAAATACTGCAGACAAATGAAATCAGGACATCCTCCTTCCCTTAACTTTTTCTGTCTTACCATGCCCAGAAAGGAGACTTAAGAAATCTCCTGCTAGGCTGGAATCCTACATCGAAAGAAATGAAATTAAATGATGTTTAAAGGCCATGGGAAAGCAATACAACCAGGACCACTCAGTGTCTTTCAGCTGGCCAAATAACACAGGCTGCTCGCAGTATTTTTTTCAGTCTCTGACCAGTAAGTTTTTTTAAGATACAGTCTCCAGGTAGTATTTGCCATGTATTTAACCCAGGTCAAGTCACTCGCTTATTAACATCACATTTTAATTTCTGTGACAGGCCGTATTAATATATTAACTTTAGTCATTTTATCATGATGTCTGACACCTGAACTTCGATGAGAAACAGCAGGCTGAAATGCATCATGGAAAAGATGAAGATATTGCTCAGAAGGACAGAGGACTACTCCCACCCCCAGAACCTCCTCTCCCCTGGAGCCACATGCTCTGAGAGTTTCAAGACAGCCGTGGGCTCCTTTTAATTCTTCCCTGCAACTAAATGATCCATTACAATCACTAAAAATATGTATCCTTATATTAATCCCTGTCTGGCTGATGGAGACTGTGCCAAACCCTCAGTCAGTGTTACCACTTCACTCCTCAACCTATGCACCCTGTCCTCAGGCTTGAATTTTGTACAGCCAAGAACAAAAAACACTAAACTGGAAGAAAAAAAAAGTCTTGGTTACAAACACATCAGCCTATCTACGTAGCAAACAGCCGACTCAGCAACCACAACAGCTCACTACTGTTGGGAAGACACTACTTACGCCCTCCGCTCCCTGCGCTGGCTGTTAACTCAGCCATGGATGGGTTTGGTGTTGAACTTGGGAGCAGCTGGAGTTGTCTGCCTCCCCAGCCACTGCCTTTTCAAAACACGGATGCTCCTGGGGAATGGTGGGACTGCTCACACTCAAAAATGAAACTCCAGGAAGCCAGAGGAAATGCTTTCTCAGCAAATGGCCACGGTGACGGAGCTCAGTGCTGGGAAAGATTAAAGTCATCGAGGCCTTGAGGGTGAAGTACAAAGCCAGCTCTTTGGTGTAGCTTTCCCACAATTAAACTTCCACCGATGCAAAGAGAGAAGAAAGAGGGCGGGTGTGAGAATGTGCGAGCCCAAAGAGCCTCTATTTTTTAACATTACCTTCATTGAGGGAAGCCTTGGGTCAAGAACCAGCCCCTGTGAGAAGTCCTGCTGCAGCCACCCCAACTCCCACCTCCATCAACCATGCTGGGCTTCAGCCAAATTATTTCAAGCGCCGCCGGGACTTGCCTGCAGAAGAGCTGCCACTCAAGACTGCCGGCACTGATAAGCCTGCAATCGCAGTGGCTTTTAAAAGAAAATGGCGGGGCAGAGTTCACACGACAGCTGAGGAATGGCTTGTTTGGTGTAGAAGAAAAATTGCTTTCAACCCTTTGGCCAAAATTAGCATAATACTGTTAAAGTAAACAGCTTTTGCCAGCTATCTGCAGACAATCTAAACTAATATTTTGCAACTGTCACCTCAGAGCATATGAAATCTTTTAAAAAAAACCATTTAGTTCAAGACTCATGGGAAGTAGGTATGTTTTAACATCCCTGCATTGCAGATGGAAAAATAAGGTAAGAAGAGACCAAGGGCTTTGCCCAAGGTCATTCAATGAATCACTGAGGGAGCAGGCTGAGGAACTTGATCTCCTGGCTCTCGGGAGGCCAAATCTTTTCAAAATACCGAGAAGAAACATTGAAAGGCAGTTTCCTAAACAACAACTGCAATGCTTTCATGACAGGATCTACTATGCATCTTAAAAAAACAAACAACAAAACAACAAAACTACACCAAGTAGTGTCTTATAAGCCAGGAGAGTGAAATGCCATTTAAAATGCAACCACTACTGTATCCAAGTATGCTACTACATGTTTACTTGAGGAGTAGAAAGCAACTTCTTTTGCCTTAATACAATTTTAAAACCATTCGGCCTTAACGATACTGACACTGTGTTGAGCACTGGACATTTTTCAGAAGAAAAGCCTTTTTCATACATACGCTAAAATCAAAAAAGCACCAGCTCTGATTCATCCCCAGGTTATTTCAGTCTTGCAGAGGTAGAAATGCTTTTTTAGCATAAAGCTACTGGTAGATCATGGCAAACAGACCCGCAGAATTAATTCTGTCGTCATGTTTTAGAAAAGCATCACACCTTGCCTTAAAAAAACCCCAAACCTGGCACTACTTTTATGCCCTACATCCCTGACAGCTCTCATTTGTCTGTCATCTAGCCCCACATGTGCCCCATCAACTCCACCCTCAGCCACTCCTTACCTTCTGCTCCCCGGGGCTGCTCTCCCTGCCTGCACGGGCAGCAAGCCCCCAACCTTGTGCTCTGCCCTGCCAAAAGGTGGGTGAGATCATCGCCTCCCTCTTCAAGGCACTGTTTTTTAGTGTTACACAAAATGCCATTTGTTGGAATTCCTGATTCAGAGAAGTTTTGAAATGGTGCATCCTCTCTTATAAACAAATAGAATTGTTCTTCAGATGGGAGTTGCAATGAAAGGCATGCCAAGATACACGACCGATAAACAATGCCTCTTAAGTAAAACTGTTAACATGCGAAGCTTAATACAGAAATTCCATTTATGGCAGATAACACCGTGGAAGTTTAGTACTTCTAAAAATGGTCACCATTGATCCAAAGAGCAAAATCTAAAAGAAAGCGAACACAGCGACCCTAGTTCTCCATCAGAAGCAAGTGCATTTATTAAGGGTGTTTTTCAAACAGAATTTCTATTGCCTTAAATATTCTACAACCTTTTAAAGAAACGCCAAAGAGATGAAGGGGAAAATAATTCTGGAGGCTTTTATTTAATACCCTTTTTTAGGCCAACTACAGCAACTGGAAGATGCACACAAGCACTTTGTCAAACCGGAACGGTTGCTGTTATTCTCACGCAAAGGACTACTTAAAATGGAAGGCCTGGGAAAAAAAAAGTCATTTCTGTGATCTCAGGCAGCATACATTATAAAAGAGAAGACATTTGATGAGTTGTATGCTAAGGATTAATTTGCCACTTAAAAATGCAGAGAACAGATGGATCTCTTGGCTAGGACTATATTTGGGAATTACTTCATTTTCTGCCCACATGCAAATAAAAATACAACTAAAAGTAGAACTTTCTGTGAAATTTCACATGGGTAAAAAACACTTAAGTCACGAAAATAAAAAAAAAAAAAAAGACAATCTTCATATGGAACAGGTAAAGCGCCACAGCCTAGTGGATGTCTATCATGTTGGTGGGGGAAACATGTCGTTACATTTGTCAAGCAACTATATCAAACGCCAGCCTTAGAAATAAAAAAAGAACACAAAACCCGTATCACATGACAGAGTGGTCCTCATGTTTGTCTCTTAAGAGTAACTTCTGAAAAAGCACCCTATTGTAATCTAATTTAGCGGTATTTGTTACGATCTAGTGATTAAACCTCCACATGGTCAGAAGTCCAGGGACTCCCCAAAAAATCCTGGGACAGCTCCATCACACTAAACAGGGATTGTAAAGCAAGGGTGAAGACTTAAGATATTTGTGGGGAAAATGCAAAAGTAGGGAAAAATGCAAAAGAAAAATGCCTTACATCCTCGCAACTCCCTGGATCGACTGCCTTTACATCCCTGGCCTCCGTACCACATGGCAGCAGCAGCATATAGTTACCAGGCTGGGAAAGGAGGAGCAGCGTGAGGCAATTCAGCTGGTACGCTGGAGATTACGGGACAGAAGAAAAGTCCTCCGAGGAATTCCCACACGCAAAGCCTACGTGCCCCACCTGCGTACTTCCCTTATGGGATTTAGTGCTTATGGAGAACAGACTTTAAAACCTCCAAACCATAGCAGCACAGCGAGGCATAGTCTGTAAGCCACACATACAGTATTAATTAAGCATCTTCCTTTCTTCACACGTGATTTCTGAAAGTTACAGGGAAACTGCATATTAAAAAGCAAAACCAACATAAACTTCTTCTGAAATAACCGTTAGATAGCATCTATTTGTTTCTCCTCTAACAACACAACAAACCATTCCTCCTTCCCTCCGCCTCAAAACAAACAAACAGAAAACTTACAAGCCAGCATTTACCCAGCAAAGCCCCAACCAGCGCAGGATGTCTTCGGTGTATTCCTGGACTCTGAAACAGGGATAAACACAGCTCCACGCGTGTTTAGAAAGCAAAGATGAGTAGAAAATTTGTACTAACCCGATAGCTTCCTTTCTGTGACTATTCATCCTTCACAATCCAGACAACAGGACATACCAGCCAGTAAACAAACACTGAAGGGAGGGACTAACTTCAAAGCAACTGTGTAAATCTTACATAATTTGAGGGTTTGAGATCTTGCAGCAACCTCTTACCAAACGAGGTGTCAGATGATACAAGGAGGTCAAACCTGTAGCAGCCGGAATAAGTAGGGCTCTTTGCCTCTCTCAATCAGCCCAGCCCAGCACCATTTGTCCATGGGGACCCAGTGCTGTTCATTCTTGGGAATTCACTTTCAGGAGAACAGTGCCTTCTTTCACGTGTTATCGCGCTAGAAAAGCTTTCTAGTCTCAAACGGACGAAAGATAATAAAATACATGAATGCCCTTATTGCCAGGATTTGCTGGAGATGTGCCTTAATTATTCTCCTGATTTCTAAAGGGTTTGCTGAGGTTTTCATATTTTTGCCCAGGTATGAAAACAATGAAGATTTCTGGGCATCTGTAGAGAATATAAGGCAGCTGTGGAAGAAATGATGAGACGGCCCTGAAAACCACTTCTCTCTTGTAGAAAGGATTCTCCAAAAGGTACTTTTGCAGCCATCCTAGATTTCTGAGTGACTCCTAGCTAAAATCATTGCCTTGAGCTCAATAAAGGAACTGCACACTGAACCCTGGACATTTTTCAAAGAGAAGTATTTGAAAGGTTCCACGTTTCACTTCTCCAAACAGGAGAGAGGACTCGTGGTTGGAAGGAGATGGGGTGTTTGTTTCTGAAACCCATCAAGCATCGGGAAACGAAAGAAGAGGTCCCCTACCTTTGTTACAGGATTCTTGCGAGAAGGAGGGATTCACAGAGAAGTCTTGTTTCTTAATGCCACACACACTAAAAGGGCTATTTTTGTTCTTGTATTACGCACTGAATAAATAATAATGCAAGGTTTTCTTTTTTTTTTTTTTTTTTTTTTTTAATTAATACAGCATCTACATAGTACACATCTCCCTCTTCCTCCTTTTGGAAACTCAGCTTTTGCGTCCCTTACACACAACAGGCAGTCATGCCTTTTGATTTTAAAAAATTAGTACTATGACTTGGCACATATAAATTGTTTCTCCTCTAGACAACTTCAAAGCCCTCACTTCTCTCCGAGTCTGTGATTTTCCACTCATAAACGTGCTGTGTCCTCCTCTCCAAGCGGCATTACCAGCTGACCGTAATGATCTGGAGCGGGATATCTAATCGTCTGCTAAGAAGCTTTCACGCTTAAAACCCTGATGTCATCATTAGTGGTTTCGGTACTTGCAACGTCGCAGATGGACTACGCTTGATGCTTGGACATTAAGGGCAAACCTAAGTGCATCAGTTACACGGTCAATTCAGTGGACAAAGACTGAGGGACAATACTCTTTTTTTTTTCCCCCAGTAAGGTTTATTTACCATTTGTCCTGGTTTTGGCTGGGATACAGTTAATTGTCTTCCTAGTAGCTGGTATAGTGTTATGTTTTGGATTTGGTATGAGAATAAGGTCGGTAACACATCGAGGTTTTCAGTTGTTGCTACGTATTGTTTACACTAAGTCAAGGATTTCTCAGCTTCTCATGCCCAGCCAGCAAGAAGGCTGGAGGGGCACAAGAAGTTGGGAGGGAACACAGCCAGGAAAGCTGCCCCAAACTGGCCAACAGGGTATTCCATCCCACGTGATGTCGTGCGCAGTATATAAACTGGGGGGAGGGTATTGCTGCTCAGGAACTAACCAGGCATCAGTCAGCGAGTGGTGAGCAACTGCATTGTGCAGCACTTGTTTTGTATATTCCAATTCTTTTATTATTATATTATCATCATCATCATTTTATTATTATTATTATCATTACTATTTTCTTCTTTTCTGTCCTATTAAACTGTTCTTACCTCAAACCACGAGTTTTACTTTTTCTTCCCGATTCTCTCCCCCATCCCACTGGGTGGGGGGGAAGTAAGCGAGCAGCCGCGTGGTGCTTACTTGCTGGCTGGGGTTAAGCCACATCATTAATTCACATCCCTGTGACCATAGTTTAGGCACAGCATGTTCTACCTAAAGTTGTTTTTAAGGTTAATGCCAAGGTCTCACAAATACACCTCCAAGAGAACTCTTCTCACGGCGCTTAGGTTTTAAGGGGAAGGTTCTCCTCCTGAAGATACTACAGCGTCCGCATCCACGCCTCTGGCAGAGCCAGAAACATCTTCTTTGGGAAAAAAACCCGAATCACTGTATTTGCAAGTCCAGCCTTCAAGATGTGAAGGGACACTCTGTCTACGCTTTAATGGAAACACATATGACTGAACACAGGCGGTGGCTGTATTTTTCCTTTGATCATTGTAATGACTGCTATTTTTTCAGGAAGCGTTCAATACAGCCTTCCTCTCTTGCTATTCATCCCCCCCCATGTGAATATTCATTAGAAATTATTAAACTGCCCATTATTCCAAAGGTCTTTACGAAGGGAATCCTCTCCTCCACCTTTTGGTGCCAGTAACGTATGTGTCTCCATATGTCTAGACTCCCTTCATCATCAGTGCAGACAAGCAGGCACTTCTAGACTATGATCCCTCTAATCTATTTTAGCCATGATTCGCATCCCAGTTGTATTTCTCTCCAAGAAAGGGGAATCTGGACCATTCACACAGAGGGAGGCACCCAACACAGCCTATCGCACTGTTTTGTTTGGCTTTTTCAGGGTTTGATTTCCCCTTGCGTACAGCAGGAAGAGAACAGGAGGCAGATTTCTTCCTGCCTTCAGGATCCCTCAGACTTAAGCCTGGCTTCTCAGAATTAACACGGGCAGCTTCAACTTCCCTGACCTCAGCTAATTCTTTCCTTCCCTCAGCCTACTCAAGATGATTAAGCAAAATACTTGGAAGGAAATCAAAGCCTTAAAAACGCAATTAGAGGTGACCATTTTGTTAATGCACGGGTGCACAACCCCAAAGTCAAACCCAATCCACCAGCAGCAACAGACCTTCCTCAGGCTCAGCACGCCCGCGGGAAGAAAACCAATTTTTAGCAGCTCCCCTGGGCTTAACGAACAGCCCAATGCAAAACTCAGGAGGGACAACATCTCCCCCGATGCTGGCAGGAGCACTGCCTTCCATACGGCTCAGGGTTTTCCCACCGTTCCTAAAAAAGGCCATTAGGAAGACCTGAAATTGCCAAACCTCACACCAGATACTGGCTCCTGCAGACCTGCAGCTGTCCATAGGTGACTTACAAATGTTATTTTTAAAACACGGCAGGTCTTCCTCCCTTAGCAGAGGATAAGGCAGGTTCACACAAGGGTCTGGATTTAGCTGCCAGAAATCCTCATATTTGCTAACAAAGACTCTGATCCAATTGCAAGGAGACTTTACAGCATTAAAAAAAAAAATCTCTTTAACAGAATGCAAAACAGTAAAATCGTTTGAGATGATCAAAACAGTTAGCATTGTAATAAAACAGAGGTGTTTTTCTAGGACCCCTTTCCATTTGCATCCATCCCCAACATGAGGCATTTTTAAGACTCCCTTCCTGAAATTAATTTGGAAAAAGACAGAAATCTTTCTCTGCCTGCAGAGGCAAAGAAATCAAATACACTTTCAAAAAGCAGCAGCAGCAATTAAGCTTCTGGGCCCCGCTACAGAAACAAAGACTGACAGACCAGATTTAGATAAACACCTACTCCTGCAAATTTAGGAAGAAGCTTAATTGCTTTGTCATTTACAGCCAGCAATTACCAACTATTACTGGGAGTACTGCGGGGGATGGGGGTGATATTGATTGCAGCAAAACATCGATTTTTGGGGGGGGCAGCTCATGCAAAGAAAACTATGTATAAAACAAAAAAGCCACTTAACTTGATGACAATGTTTTAAAGGATTTTATTGTATATTCATAAAAAAGATGAGGTGTGGGTTCTTCCAGAGGGGCTAGCAACGTTGAAATTTCTATTTTATTTCGCAACTGCATCCTACCTGCTTCATATCATGGCAGTGGTGGTGTTAAGCTGTGGGGGCAGGCTCCAAAGTCGCCCCTTTGGGGGATTTTTGGGGCTCATTCCTCTGGCGGGGAAACCGTTGCTAATTTCTAGAGTGGGCAGAGCGTCGGGCACTGAAGGAAGGTTTCAAAAATAAAAAGCGACTTAAAACTCAAAGGTTGAGACGGAGAGCCAGATTACCTCCCTCAGACCTCACTTTTACACAGGCGCTGCTGTTTCACTGCGTAACCGCGGCGTTTTCCTGCGCTGTGTGAGAAAAAATCTTCACACAAGAGCGAAAGCCGTTCCAGCGTTAGCAGTTTTAAAAAAAAGAAAGAAAAAAAAAAAAAAGGTTTTTGTAGAAAGCTAATGTATTTTTAACCGCCGGGTTTCCAGCGCGGCTTAGGGGCGGCGCGGGTGGCCCCGCCCTGGGGGCGGGGCGGCGGCGGGCCCGGCCGGCTCCCGCCGGTTCAGACCGGTTCTCAGGCACAAACAACCCGCCCCCCCCCCCCCCATTCCCGGGGGGGCTGAGGCGGCCGCCGGCCCGGGGCTGCGCCCCCCCCCCCCCCCCCAAAGGCACCGCGACGAGGAAACCGCCCGCCTTTCCCTTAAAAACACCCGGGTGAGGCGGGCCCGCGCCCCAGCCGCCTTTTCTCTCCCGACCGTGCCGCCATTACAGCGCCGGGACGGGCTCCCGCCGCCACCAGAGGCTATGAGGCGACCTAAAGCGGTGGATTTTCAGAGCGAGATAAAAATCTATTATGCAACGCACATTTTTAATAGATCACTCCAGAGTATACAGATGAGGTAATGCGAGTTGGCGCCCTCCCCCAGGCTCTCTGTCAGCAGCTCGGCGGCGGCGGGGCTCAGGCGGGAGAGCACGGCTTCGCCGCCCTCGGGGCTGAGGTGACTGATGGGCTGTCGCTGGTTCTCGTCCCAAGTGGACGGAGACACCATTTGCTCGCCAGCTGCGAGGAGATCTTAGATCCCGGGCGATATATATTACTTTTTTTTTTTTTCCACAGGAGGATCTATTTATGTGTAAACATGCGTGTGCGTGCATGTACAGGTAGTCTTTTTCGGCCGTTTTTGAGAAGGGAGGGTATAAAGGTTTGCTTTCTGTATTTTAAATCTCTTCAGCACAAAAATACCCTCTCTGTGTTAAAAGCTATCTGAAAATTTTCTGCCTGTGCTCAATTTCAAGAAACTTGATATACTCCCAAGGGCAAAAAAGTTTTAAGAGGATGGTCTAGGTTATATTTAGATGAGAAGCAGCACAGGCTGACATGAGCAGAAACACAAGAAAGAACAAAGTGAAAATGCTCGACAGTTGGTAACAAAAACCTGAGAGTATCTGAGTCGGATTTTTTAATTTTCTTTTCTCTAATTCACATTTCCCTGTACAGAGAAAACATCAAAGCAGCACATGGCTTTATGTGAACAAAAGGTAAAGATAGGTGTTTCACCCGACTCTTAGAGGATTTACTGTTGCCTTTGTGGTAATTGAAAAGAAGTCTTCCTACTCCATGCCTCCCCCCCCCCCCCCCCCTAATCTTAGCCGACTTTTTTTTCCCATACAAATAGAAGCGTGCTCAACCCTGTCGGCCTACCAGAAGAGATTAAAAATATTCAGGTGGTCTCTACAGTGCAAAATTTATGTGGAGTTATTTAAAATCAACAAAGGCCAACTCACAGATTGTCAAATAAAGACAGAACAGCTACATTTAACCTCCTTCTTCTGGTTTTTCAGCTGTCCCCAGCAGAGGCATCTCTCAACCCACTCAAAAACCCTAAATCCCATTCTAACTCAGTGATTCATCGCTTGCTGGCAGACAAACTAAGCGGGAAAAAGGAGATGAAGACAATGGTAGGGAAAGGTTTGCATTATGTAATGAAACTAAATTCACTTTTTTCTACTTTCACTTCAGTTTGAACAGGCTGAGAAAGTCCCTCACAAAATAAAATACACTGCAGCCTCCATGCGAGGTTTCAGGGAGCCTGTTTTTCCCATGATTGAAATTCTAGCAGTATTTTTCATCAGTTTATTTAGAATCATAGAATCATTAGGTTGGAAAAGACCTTTAAGATCATCAAGTTCAACATTAAGACACATAAAATAACAGTTATTCCTTTCCAACTGTAACTCATTGCTCCAGAAAGAATTTCATCACAGAGAAATCTAAAATTAAAAAACAATCTCTAATTACTTTAGGAAACCCTTGCCCACTTGTGTTTAGAACTTTTAAATATACCTATCACAATTACCGAAAGAAATCAATTTTCAGACTTCTGTATGTGCAACTTCTTACCATTGCTTTAATTCCACACTACAGGAATGACTATGCTCACCTAAATCCTGGTAAAAATAAAGTCACTTTGCATCTAAGCTGAACTTGCTTTTTTAATTCCAGAGCAAGATCTATTTTACATTACAAGCTATAGGAAATTACTCATCTAACTAGTAAATCCTCCAGCATCCTTGACATCAGACAACCGAATAAGCACTCTTAAAAAATAAAGAAGGTGGCAAAAGGAAATCTCAGGTCATTTCTCTGTAAATTTACACACACATGCACATGCAGTGTTCACACTTTCACATTCTGGACATCACCTATAGGAAATCAAACACTTCTGCCAGGATTTTGTAAGTCAGTTTAAATCCCATCTCAACAAGGTACTCCGCCACGTGCCCAGCTTTTAAAAGCAAAACGTCCTGCTGCTCAGTGCCATGTGGTTCGGTACATTGCTGCAGTAAAGCTTTAAAAATAATCACTAACACATGGAACAGTAAGAAATGTGTCAAGCCATTTGACATTACAAAACTGAATAAAAAAGCACAGAAAAAAATTTTTAGCCCATTAGAACACCTCGACAAGCAGCCTAGAAAAGATCTTTTTCTACCAAAAAAAAAAGGGGGGGGGGCTTCCAAGAGGTTGGGCAGGGCACAAACAAAATCTGGTTTGCTTCCTATGGGATCACACAGCTCCCATGCATATTCAGCTTCTTCCATGACACAGTACAGAAAATATGTTTGCTAATAGATCATTTGTGGTGCACGTTCAAATCAACAAAACTCAGAAATTAAGGCTTCTGGTGGTGGGAAATTCAAGTATTGTTCTCGAGGTTTTTTGCTCTTTCAAGGTGATAAAAAAAGCCCGACGACCCTTTTCCATAACATGGGTAGGGAATGAGCAACCTCACATTAAGAAGACTTCAGAACACAAACTCGTCCTCAAATCCATGCAGGTGATGCCATCTGAGAAAGTGGCTCCCGCAGAAAGCATTCCACATCCACCAGCTTCCCCACCTCAGCCTGGTGAGCAACTTCTGAGAGGCCACAAAATACACCAAACAATGCCCTGCTTCAGAGAATATGGTTTACTTTTAACGTGTTCTTTTTGGCCTTATCTTCTAAATTACTCCTTTGCAGATTCCATTACATATCCCCTCCAAAGGCCTCCAAATATACATTTGAAGCAAACCTTAGCTGCGATCCAATGCAACAAACACCGAACCTTTATGAAATAAGGGCTTTTTTCATTTTTTTAAAACAATCTGCAGAGCATCTTTCCTCACAATACTGCCCAGGAAAATCATCTCCATTTAAGTCGTATTTACTTCACACAGCTCTTTGAAAACCACAAGGGACAAAGCCCAAACTTCTCCTTCGCCACCTTTCTGCTCATTTATCACAGCACCTGAAGGACAGTGCCACACACAAAAATTCTCACAAGTGTGCAACACCCACGAGTTTCCACAGGCTCCAGCGTTTGTCCCCAAACGTTCACAGGAGCATGGGTAAGAGACCTACCTCTCTAAGTGAACACAACTTGTTCTGCATTTTCCACCTTGCTAAGTTGAGAGAGAGACAGGACGAGACTTGAGTGACAAAGGTCTTCAAGACATACAATTTCAGCAGAAGTCAGTGTCATAAAGACCTTGATAATTTCACAGCGTCACAAAATCAGCCAATTCCACTTACAATAAAGCCATAAGAGGATCTCCAGTTTGCTAAAACCCCTGAAAAATACTACAGAATTTGCAAGAATTCTTTCTCGGACAATAACAAACTGTTCTTAGTTATTCCAGATAAATCCCACTCTAGAAATGAAAAATATATAGGGAATTTGGTAAATCAATCTGGGATGACACAGCCAGAATTTACTACTCGGGGTTTGGAGATGCAAATAAATTTCTGCCTGGTCTGGGTATGTCAAACCTGAATCTATTGCACAGTGAGCAGGAGCACCTTACCAGTAAAAAGGGGGCAAGCTAGCTTTCGCTCACCACAGGGTACCAGGGGTTTACATATTTACATTGCTAAACTCAAAAGTGTGTTACCAAATAAACAGAAAAGTCCACTTGTGCTTTAAAAGACTTCAAGGCCAGGTGGGATTTTGCTTTAGAAAGTAAAGATATGGTTAAATGTTTACTAATGTCTAACTCATTGCTTAGAAACATGTAAAACTCCTTTCTGATCCTTCAAAATGAAATACACTATCCACCAGATTCCATTACTTGCTCTATTAAATTTAAATTTACTGTATTAATAAGAAAAAAAAAATCTTTATTTCCCTTTCCTCCCAGAGTATCATCTAGTTTTCCATTACTACAACTAGAAATTGCCAAGAAAATGAAATGCTAAGGCACAGCAGACGCTGCTTATCTTCTGATTAAATCTTAAGACTTTGTTCCAGTGGGATCATATTTAGTCCTCTCAAATTCAGAACAGTATTTCACCCCATCTCAACATCCCAACAACGACATTTTATAAATATTACGAGTTTCTTGGACTCCCTTCTATCCACGCTGCAATGAGCAAAGGAGCACCAGAAGAGAGATTTTTTTTTTTCCTGCATGGGATTTTTTTTTAAATCTTAAATGTAACCCAGCCTTCTTTCAATTCATCTTCTCTAGGGTTTTTTTGGAGACGTCTGGAAGTCTCACCAATTTTTTTAAGCTGTAGCAAGTGTGAAAATCTTTGACAAAGGGTTGTCTTTAAAGTGTTAAGATCTCGTTGAGAGAGAGGTGTTAGAAATAATAAACAAGCCTTTAAAGCAGCCTAGAAGTTCTTTCAAATATTCTAACGGCTGGAGAGCAGGTGGAGAGAGAGGCACCAAGACAGGACCTGGATTTCTAAATCCAGGAGGAGAAAACAGTAATTAAAAGTAAATAAAACTCTGCACGGGTCTTTAGAGATCAGGGGGGCAGGGAAATCAGAAGAGGAGAAACTTAATTTCCTCACTTTCACTTCTGCACACTCTCCTCAGTGTCAGCCCATCTAACCCTCCCAGAAGGTCCAATGTTCAAGCAGGTAAGATTTTATGAGAATAATTACCTTGATTAGAGAGTTACCAGTAGTAAAATTCCATTCATAGTGGCAATCGAACGCTGATTATTTATTATACTGATGTACTTATTTACTTAATGAATATTTTCAGTTTTGGAAAAGAACTGGTATGCAAAGGAAACGTTTCCAATTCTGCAAACCCTTCTGAAGAGCAGAAGCTCTTCACCAAACAGAGCATAAAAAATTTACGTGTACAATGGCAGCTTCTTGGTTTCCACTCTTAGGGTGAATTTGCTCTTAAAAAGCTAAGTATCTGAGAGGCATTTCAACATGAATTTTCAAATTATTAAAAGAAATCCAGTGATTAGCTCTAGCACTGGTTTTTTCCCCTGTATGTAGTTTATAAAGCCACACAAATATAGAACTATCACTGCTATTACAGAACCAAGGACATGGGTGTATCACTAGGATATGCATACTTGGACTTACTGTTTTTTTTAAATTCTTCCAAGTCTACAATTTTTGCTGTGAGGCAACAGGGGAAAAAATGGAAAGGCAACACATCAACCTTTTAAATGTTAGCGGTGACAGGGAATGAGAGGAGACTGAACGATACCACCCATCATTTCCCAAAGTATTTTAAAATGTGTCCTGTAAAAAGTAGTTGACCTTAAAATTTGCTTATTCCCTCACTTAAGCAAAGAGTTACCCCATTCTCCAAGCACGCAGGCAGCAGCCAGGGTGTACGTAGCAAGACCTCGTGTCCTTACATCCCTGCTTTGACTAGCTAGCGCCTTACAGATGCACCATGGAAAATAATTAACAACAGCAACAGCATTCCCCTCGGATCTGTTTCGTGCCAACTTAGCCTTTTTACATTTCACGCCGGTTTACTTCTACATCAATGAATAATGCTTTGCCATGAAACACCTTCTATTTTCACAGCCCAGGCTCACAGCTCCTTGCCGTGCCTCGGAAAACGACCCGCAAAACCCATGGGACGGTCGCTTTGGGTCGGGCGAGAACACCCAGTGACCTTACCTGTCGCTGCTGGTACTGCTGCTGCTGCTGATGGAGTCGCTGCTGGAAGATCTGCTCCTGGATCCGCTGCCGCTGGGGGAGCGGGTGGGTCTGGACGCCTGGCTGGCCAGCCTCTGCGGGGACTGGGTCCTGGACTGGGACGAATGTGGCGACCGACTCCTGCTGTGCTGGTAATTCCTCTCTGGCCTTCTGCCTCGTACCTCCCGTGTAATATCATCCCTGTAGATATCCCTGTGTACCACACTGGGCAATGTAAACTGCTCCCGGGCCCTAGGTTCGTAACGGGGGTCGTGAGCGTCAAAACGGTTTGGACTTCGACTCCGAGAAGTATAATAGAGCCCGTGTTGTAAAGTCCGCTCTCGAGGATCTCTATAGTAATCCTGATCGTAATGTCTCGTCCGATCAAATCCTCCCGTCCCCCGCTCATGGTGTCCATAGGCACTATGTTCATAAGCACGCTCCCTGTTATCTGAAGCCCTGCGTTTAGGAAGGGGGAAAAATACTTCATCAGAAAGGGGCAAGCACAACTAAAAGCATATCATGCAAACATTCACGTCAGCACTGAACTTATTTTTGCGACTGCTTCTCCACTAAACAGCAAAAACCTATCAAGCGAACACTGACAAACTTAAAAACATTTTACTTGACTCCAAAGTTACATTCGTATACAACAAAGCTGAGCAATCATTTTGTTTTAATCACAGTATCAGGCTTTCATGACCAGCATCTTGCCTGCACAGGAAAAAAATACTGCTTTCCAGTGCAGAAACCTCATTTAAGTTGTGTTTGGTTTTCTTCTTTTTCTTTTAAATTCAGTAAACAACAAAAACTTCATGTTTGTGGACATCATAATTAACTTCTTTTTTTTCCCCTCCATTTTTGCTAAAGAGCTTCAAAAATTTTTCTGGAATTTTGTAATTACTGGAGCTCTTCTAATTATCCTTCTGCAAAAATGGCATCGCAAATTGGGCTGTAGCCATGAAAGCCTCCGTGCAAAGCATGACCCAGAGGTAAGAAGCTGCTTTCAAAAGGGGTAACATAGCCCATAGAGAAGACCCAGAAAATTAGGGGTTTTCTTGCTGCTGTTCTAAAGTATTTCATCCTCTTAGAGGGAATTTTGTTTTTATCAGACTGCTACACTTGATTCTCATCAAAGCTGCATACACTAAAAAAACATCTTGATTACTAATGTCAGAATACTTAAAACTGCAAGGGTGCAGGGCCCTAAAAGACACTAAGACCCTACACACAAGGAGTATAAATTAAAGTTTTCAGTAGGTGTTTTTGTTTGTTGAGGCTGTTCTTGTTACTGCAATCACAGAATTTATATCTTCACAAGCACACTACTTTCAAGTAGCTACAGTCCATTTTGTTTCAGTATTTCAAACATTTTGTATGTCAACTGAGAAAGGTCTATGTTCTAAGACAGTTAGTGTGATCTCTCAAATAAAGAGATAGTAAAACTGACAGATAAAGTTAAAAGAACATTGCAAATAGTTTAGTAGTCTAATTTAGACAAGTACCAGGATGGTATGTCTAAGTTACGTCCACAAAATGAAAGATCAAGAATGATTTCACTGAATGTTTAAAAAATACTTGCAAATTCTAAATATGTCAGAGTAGCCAAAGTTAATTTAAAAATTTAATTATCCATCTTATGAAGGACATTTCAACCTTTTTTTTTAAGCCTTCTCTCTCAGATTCTTCCTTCAGAATTAATTATTAGTCACTTCAATCCCCTGAATCCTAATAACCCAATTCTGCCTTGTGCTTCCTCCTCCTCCTCCCCTGCATCACAAGTCTGTCTTCTATTTAAAATGGCAGAAATACTTCAGGTATCTTTTATAAACTGAAAATGGGATTTGAATCTTTTTCGATTAGCATCTCAGGAAGTTCCTTCCATTCCTTCTCCAATGAATCACTAGATCCTTAATCCTCTAAATATATTCATCCTCTGTTAAATTATAACTAATTTTCAAGCTTTCTACAGAGCTAGCTCATGTTTTGCCTGCATTTTTTCTCTCAAACTATATGTAAGAAACTACCTAACCAGTGCAACAGAAATGTCATTAACTTATATGTCTGCTTGAAATTCATTGTTGCCTTTCTATTTTCATTATCTCTTGCTCGCAACAATGGCATTTTGAAAGATATTTCAGGATCTGGCACGGAAACGTGTCTCTCTCTTTTTCCCCCTTTTGAAGGACCAAGATCAACAATTTTATAAACGATTGCATTTAGCATCCTACAAAGTGTTAATCAGTGAAAGCTGATTTAATGAGGTAAGAGAAAAAGCAGTATTTTCTAGAGGGTTACTGCTATATAGCTGACATAAAAGAACAAAGTCCTTATCCATGAAAAGGACACAGAAGACAGACAGAGGAGCTAGCAGAGCTGAAAATCTAATGGCTACAGTGCTTTTTGATTTATCTATTAGTACTAAGTACTACTGGAGTTAGTGGAAAGAGAGGGTTTGACTTGGGTTAGGAGAGGGGCTAATATACACAGGGCAGGACATACCAACCTTTTCCAAGTGTGGAAACACGACCTATATTCCCAATTAAATCTAGGGAGAGAATTGTGAACATAACTTCCCCAATTTTGGCCCCTCTTACAGGGGTAATCCACCTTCTTAATGGGCAAGGGTGTCAAATGATATTTTAGATGAACCAACAAGGAAAAAAAAAAATCCTAGTGACAAGACAAAAAAAAAAAAAATTCCACTGGAAGGAAGATGTCCCAGACTGAAACCATAACTCTGAAACCCCCAGACTTCTTTCTTGAGACAGTAGGCACTTAAATAGATCCATTATTTTAATTTCCAGCCCTATGTCTGAATCAAGCAGCTGGTAGAAGATCACCCAATGCACGAGGGCACTCATCGCTGCTGGCCAGCAGGCATCCTCTAGCCGCCTTTGTAACCATCCAGCCCAGTCATTTTTCACTGGTGTATCCACAAACTGGTATTAGCACCACGTCCTTAAAACTAAAGTATGTTTAATGTGGAGTAGCAAAGAGCTTTTTAAGAGACTAGATAGTAATCCACTCCCCATGGCTACTGGCGTCTTGACTGTATACCATCCAATAAATTCAAGGCAGTAGTTCTTATCCCAGCATTAAAAAAAAAACACTATAATTTCCAAAATTTAGTAATGTCCATCATCTCTTTTTGCCAATACCATCAGAAAGAATAATCCCAATAACTTGGAAATGATGTAGATCCAAAATGGAAGCATCACAAGCTGCCTTCGGTCTTCTCCATCCAAGCGTTATTTCCATGGCTAAGTGTTGTCTGTAGAATCCAAGGGGCTGCATCATTAAAGTCTACTAGGAATTTTGTGGTGACAATCCAATTAACATACCAACTGCGTACAGTGAGAACTGAGAACTAGGCATCAAGCTTTCACAGAATTTTAGGTTCTAGTATTCCGAAGATACTCCATAGAGAACTTCACCACATGTTGTAGAGTTAAGATAGCTCCATCTGGCAGCAGGGATACATCCGAGCAAGGCCTTAATATTATCCAAGAAATGGAATCATTACTTCTAGAAAAGAGTAACTCCAATATCGATGCTGGCCAAAGGAAATCTTCCATCTTAAAACCACCTTATTTCAAGTGTAGATATCCAACCAGCTGCAGAAAACATCCTCTATGGATCCACAAGGTACCAGCCACTGGGATAGAAATCACTTCCGTTTCCAACCCAAAATAGGAAACATAGATAATTCCCAAAATTTTAAATCCATCTGGGGGCCCTAGATACGAGTTTGTGTTTCTCACCATATCAAATACAAAATACCTGCCTAGAGAAACCTTGGAACTTACCCATCAAGTCTCCGCTCATAACGTCCTTCCCGTGCATGAAGCGATGGTGGGGGGCCGTAAGTGGGCCCCCCACCACCTCCTCTGAACCCAGAAACCTCTCTACTACGAGATGCTATGGAAACTGTATCATCCAATCCCCGAGCAGCACTGGGAATGGTTCCTGGTTCATTATAATCCGTCCGTAGGTCTCTATCTCCCATTTTGTTGACAGAGTTGTGTGCCTTCTGCGCACTTTTGATGTCCACAAAATCCACAAACGCTGCCACTCCACCTTCCGACCCCCTCTTAGGGAGTATTTTGACGCTTTCAACACGTCCATATCTGGAAGAAAGGCAAAGCAGAGCACATATATTAGTGCTGGTAGAAAAAGACCGCGTTTAACAACATTGCCTCCTGCAAAATCAACATCAGTTTCACACCGTTCACCCTTCCCATATGGCAGGAAAATCAACCTCAAAGCATGGCAGAGGTTGGAAGATGTTTTTTTCAAGAAGAGGGAGAAGCCATTTGTGGAGGGGAAAAAGCCATTTAAACTTTCCATCATTATATTTAAAACTCCTCTCTTTTGGTTAGCCTACCATGAGATTGCCCTTTTTGTAATAACAGCAACAGCAGCTGAAGAAATAGAAAGGTATTCGCAATTAGAGCAGCCCTTCTCATTTTCAATCTGATGAGCAAGACATAATTAAAACAAAACTGTGTCACAATAAGTAAAAATAAAGACATCCCAACAATTTTCTTAAGAAAAAAATGACCTTGACACAACAATTCCACTACTCTGATCTATATTTAATCCATTCAGCACTAAAACAAGAGTCTTCGTTCTGATCCTTGTTCCTGATCTCAAACCCATTTATTTACAACAGGCTCGCAGGACACTTCTGAAATGTGGCCAACACAGGCACCCCCGGAGCGGGGTGCTTCTGGGGTTCAACTTTACATCCCCTGCCATGGACCAAGCCGCACAACAGGCATTGCTGAGGAAAGCTGATGGGAACGTGACGCCACCCTACTTAATGTATGTTAAGTAATTGCAACACAGGCACTTACGGATGAGTAAATGTCTACGTAAAAAAAAAAATCAAACATGTTTGTGTCCACAAGAAAACATGATGTAAAAATTTTTTTAAATAACTTGCATCAACTCATAGCAGAAAGGATAAAATGGGAAATATGAACATAGCAACGTTTTAAAACAGCCAAGAACTGCAGGTCGCGTTTTGGTTGCTCACTCCTCTCAGCCAAGAGATTTTGAGCAAAACAGGTAAGGGCTTTTAAATGCAGTTGTTAATCCACAACAAAAAGAGGTAAAGCATATTTTTGAATGCACTGACAAATGGGAAAGGGACACACAAATAAAAAAACTAATCAAGAAGTCTTTGTAAACTCTATGTAGAATGATTGCAAAAAATTTTCTATTCACAAAGGCAGCACAA
Source organism: Harpia harpyja (assembly GCF_026419915.1). Lineage (NCBI taxonomy): Eukaryota > Metazoa > Chordata > Aves > Accipitriformes > Accipitridae > Harpia > Harpia harpyja. The sequence continues at coordinate 8,568,502 of NC_068946.1, forward strand.
TGCTGAACAGATCTTAAACAAGAAAAGCTGTTTTCAGCTATACACGTAGGAAAAAGCTAATACAACTGCCTGTCTGAGGAGCAAATGCTGTCAGAACCTGCATCTGACTCTGTTTTATGCATGGCTTTCCATACACCTTAAAATTCCATTATTGCTGTTGGATGACTAATCCTCAAATACGATTTGAAAACCTGCCTCACTGACTGCTGGCTTCTCATTCCAACCTGACCTACTACACTTTATACATAATCAGGTTTGGATTTAGATCTCATTTTCTCTCATTTATACTCCACGGAATACAGCGCACTGTCCATTAAGGAATATGCACGCAAACAAGAGCATCTTTCAAGTCAAAAAGCGCTTCGTTAGGCCTAAAATGGCAACGTCGCATATGGCATGCATTCTTGCATCTAAACTGTCCAAAGCAGAGCTTGCCACCTTTGTACTCATGGGTACAGCACAGTGACGTTAATTCTCGGGAGTTTCCTAACCTGTGATACCAAACTGATGCAGTGGTTATTTTTTATTCTAATTAAAAGCTGCAAGAAGCAAATAATGGCGAATGGTACTGCAGGAAAGACACTTCTGGAAGTCTGCACTCTTCTGAAGCTGGATATGGTTATCTTGCCTCAAAGGCAAGATTTAGAAAGACCAGAAGAGTAGAAGATATGGTTAATAAAATCTGTGCAAGGAAGAAAATGGCCTAATTGGATGTGGCACATGTAAAGAGAGAAGAAACAGGAAAGGAAGAAGGGGGAAGGAAACCAGGAAAGAGCCTATTTGAAAAAATGTTCATGCCATGAATGAACACGACAAAAAATATGAAAAATAATTAGGTATCCTAGTTAGCATCACCCTTTAACAGGCGTTTCAGTGCCGGTTCTCTACAGACAACAAAGGAAAGAGGTGATAGGACAGAGTGCTCTAACTCTCATACCCATTGAGTTTTTCTTCTAAATAATGTAGTTACAGAAGTGACTGGTTAGAACATGTACTCTCCTTTTGCTCACTGTTTACACATCCAGTTTCTGGCAACACGAGCACATACTTTGCCTACCATCTTCAGGGGTGGGGGGAAAAAAACAGTATCTAAGCATTACTCAAAAAAACTAAAATCCCAATTGACCTTCTGACTCCAGTCACCACAGCCTACTTTGTATGAAGTGCTGCCTGCTAGTTACATCAGAAATGGGCTCTGAAAGACTTCCCGCTCACCATCCTGACAATTATTTCCTAATTCTGAAATCGTAACACGTATGTGTTATTGGAACACACGCGCAGACAGACCTCAATTATTTTTCTTTTGCTGCAGAAGATCCAGAAATGTGTTAAAATGTTCAAATATTCAAGCTAATGCTGCCCAGAAAGCGCAGAAGATACAGAACATCGACATAATATCCCCCCCATGTACCAACAAATTACCCAGCAAATGCACAACTCTTGCAGATGGAGCTTAATTTTTATATTGGGAAAAGCGTACCTTGGTTGCCATTACTTAAAAAATTATTTAAATTTTTTTTTTCTAAATAAGAAATGGATGGGGGAGGCTACTACTGTATTCCACTGCAGCCATGCTCCTAAATCACCCCACTCGGAAACGGCGCGTTTTAATCCGTCGGTTATCCAGATACATAAATATACGCTGCGCTTTGGTGCCCTGCACCGTACCCTTGACGAGCCCCGAGGATAATCTGTGACAATCGTCTTTGCTGAAAGCGAGGGAGGCAGACGGGGGGGAGGAGAAAGGGAGCAGAAGTGGGGGGATGAAAGAAAACGGAGGAGAGAGCCCTGAGTATTCAAGGACAGCTGCTGGAAGAGGAAGGTTTGCATTTTCCTTGCCCCAACGTGGTCCTGTGATTACACACATCCTTCGGTCCCCCACCGTGAAGATTAATCTGTCTAGTGATCCGACCCAGCCCCACCCGTTGGCGTCTCTCCGAGCTGCTCCCGTCTTGGCAGATGCTGCTGGGAGGAGGACCGCATCGAGGGGAGAGGAGGGGAGATCTGCAGTGCTGCATCACCAGACGGGTTTACTGCAGCAGAATAATACATTACAAGAAAAAAAAAAAAAAAAAAAAAAAAAGAGGCTTTCTGGAGGGCCAGGCGAAGAGAGGCGGCACTAATGCCGTGTTTCGTTACGCAGATCACAAGGCAAGATGGAGGCAAACACGCTCCAAGGAGCAACCTTTGTCCAGATGCCGAGGGCTGGGAAGAGGGGACAAAAGACAAGGGGAGGCATCGCCACGACCTTTGGTAACGTTCGCAGAGCGGCTCCTCTCAACCTTCACCTCGTATCTTTATACCTGTGCGTCAGCCTTTTCCAAGAAGGCTGTGTTTCGCAATCACTGGCAGACTGAACCGAAAACAAAGAGGCGCGTTCACTCAGCTTGGAATCCGCAGGCCCTAACAAAAACAAGGCTTTTTAGCGCCTCTTCCCGTCTGCAACTCATGCCGATTAATCATTAGCTCCATATTGTAACGAAGGCAGCCGAGGCCATATTTTTGGAAGGGTTTACAGTTCCAACCCGAAGCAGAGGAGACGAGGACGTGCGAGAGCTGTTATGTCACTGAGCCCCTCCACCAGCACAGCACGATCGCAGCACCCAGCTGTAAACAGAAATCTAGTGGCCTTTTCAGAAAAAAAAGTTGCTCGATAATCACTGTTCAAACAAAGCCACACTAATCCAGCTTTTCAGACAAAGAAAAGGAATTCATAATTTAAGCATTATCGGTTTATTCACTGTAGATCAAAGCACCTCTATATTCAAACAGCTGAAATGTCTCTGGGCTCTTGGCATGGCTGCTCGGCATGTTTCTCTCGCTCTCCAGCCCTTCCTCCTCCCCAGCTCTTCCAACCGTACCAGCAGACAGCGCGGCCGCGTTGGGAAACGCAGTCTCCGCCAATGCAAGGCCAGGCTGGTTCCTCCTCCCCAGGGGCAACGTGTCACCCAGACACAGCCAAAGTCATCCCTCACCCTACAACTTTCCCTACACGGGGGGGTATCCCCACCCTCAGCACCCTTGCCTTTCCATTTCTAATTAACCATTTCATCTTGGGCGCTTACTCCAAACATTCATTTTTCTGCCCAGTCTCTGCTATTGTCAAGCAAAAGCATTTTAAACAAAGGATGGAGTATGAGAAAGCCAGCCAGCAAATGTTTAGTAAGCAAATGTTACCATTTAGCCACAATATTTTATAAACTGATTAGGATCTTTATAGAATGATATATACATGATGGGAAAAGGTAGGTCGAAATCAGGGAGATTTGCTTTTTGCATTTAAACTGAACCCCACTTTAAATCATATTACCTCCCTATTTCTCATGTTAAGCTCCCCTCGAGCTTCTGAAGACCTTTTATCCCAACCATTTTCATTACTGCAGAATTCTGCTGGTCAGCTACATCCCGGTGTAAAAAACTTCACCGTATTTTTATTCAGAAGCCAGCACAACGCTATGCTCCAAATACTTTTAAATGCAAGACACATTGCAAGATCAAAAATAACGCAGGAGTTCTTTATGCTTGTTTCTACACCACTCATTAAGAGCATAATTTGACAAGACCTCCTGATACAGCAGGACATCTGAATATTTTGGATTCACTTGGATTCACTTTGACTAAAGCCAGATATCTTTTAGCCATCTGAAAAGCATGGGTGATTTTTTCCGTGCCACGCTCAAACTCCTTCCTCCTCCATTATTATATAAACCAGGCAAGCCCCAGCCTGCATTATTCAGTAAAACGCTCGCACAGCTTGAAGCTTTTCTTGGCCAATCGCATTCCTCTTGCTTTGTTGTTATTTCATAACAAAATAATGTGACCTGAAATAATACTTAACCAGATGTCTGCGCCTCTTCTCCTTATTCATAACTCCAGATGAGTCCAAATACCCCATGCTAGGGGCTACTCTGGTCCGTATTTCCCTCTGTACAAAGCAGATCTGCTCCAAATAGAAGGAAATGCAAGATGTGCAAATACTAAAGCTGCCATAAAGAAGGTTGCCATTGCCAGCTCCGCAGGGGTTTTTAGCCAGGCTGTGGAAGTCTGTTGAACTCCATTAACATCAGTCTCCTGCTATCACGGACGTTCATTTCACAGTCTAAGAACTTGGCCCACTGCAACAGCACATGCATCTACTTCCCACCCATGTAATATGCAAAATAACACGCCAGAAGAGCAGCAAAACCCACTGCACTGCAGTCTTACCAGCAGCAGCAGGACACCAAGCCATGGTGACAGCTATCCTGAAGAAATCCTGCTCTGAGTTAAGCACCAGCTTCTAGTATCACCAACTCACGCCATGAACTGCACAGTGAGCGTCTCCCTCCCACACCACCAACAAAAGCAGTGTTTAATATTCACCGCTGTAAAAGCTCCAGCAACAAAGGGACTTGTGTCTTTACACAGGCATTTGTAAAGAATAAGGCACCATAATTGATCACGATGACGGTGTTAATATAATAAAAAAATATACCATATAATAGTTGTAACATGCGTGGCCTAAGAAAATTACATACCACCACGTTCCATGCTTCATATTCATTACAGCCACATACTTTACTTGCCACAAAAACTATTTTCATACTTCTAAATATTTTTAGAAAGGGAATTTCATATCAAGAGCGGTATGAGACAGTATTTCACCACCTTCAGACCAGAGCAGCACAAGTCTTCGGGATTACACTCTGCTTCAAGTAATGCAGAGTATCAGTTCAGAATCTGACAATATCATCATGTGCCTAGCACAGAAGGAAGACTTGAGAGCTTACAAATATAGAAGAATAAAGGAATCTAAACAAAAAGCACTCAAAAATGCACAGACTGCATTATTGGGTTTGGGTCCTATCATAAATACAGTAACTGATCTATAGCAGACAGCAAAACCAAAGACAGACCAAAAAGAAGCATGTGCCCAGGGCTGGGATGAAAATAATGCAAGTTAATTGAAATGTATCTTGATAGAAACAACAAGCAGAATTCCAGAGTCCTGGAAAACTACACTGAAAATCAACTTCAACAAATGGGGGGAACTGTCAGCCCATGAGCCACAATCACTTGTCTCTGTAGGACTGTCACTCAACCCCAGAGAATTTGTCAAACGATATCTCAAATGCTTAACGATAAATATGGCAACGTACACACGACTGCTGGCCTTTGCTAGCAGCTGTGCTTAAGGGAGGTCAAAAGCAGTATTTACTACGAACAACTCAACGCGACGTCTCATCACTGAGGGCCTGATCCAAAGCTGGCTGAAGGCAGGCGCCTTCATTCCCAAGGGCACCAGAGCATGCTCTGCAAGGGAGCTAGCGCACCAGAACACTCAGGACATCAGAAATCCCTCACATCAATGCACAGGCCTTTCAGTAATATCTTGAAAACTGGCTATTCAGGATTGTGGTGAAAATACTGCAAGTATTTCCCTAATATACATAGATGCACAAGCCCCTTTGAAAAGCCCGACAGCACCATTTTGTAACGCTCCTCCAAACACCTGATCTTCCCCCAATTTTCTGAAGAAATAGGTTTAAGTGACAAAACCCACCGGGACGAGGGTACCAGCACAAAGGCTGCCAGCAATGTATGGAGCACTTCCAGCAGCCTCAAGAGGAGATTCAATGTATGGTATTGGCTCTCCTTATCTCCAGCTGCTACACTGTGTTAAAGACGGCTAAAAATAAAACCAATTAAATGCCTCCCTAATTCTACCTTTCTCGGCACAAAATCATAGAATCATTCGGGTTGGAAAAGACCTTTGAGTCCAACCATTAACCTAACACTGCCAAGTCCACCACTAAACCATGTGCCTAAGCACCACATCTACATGTCCCCCCTCCAGGGATGGTGACTCAACAACTTCCCTGGGCAGCCTGTTCCAGTGCTTGACAACCCTTTTGGTGAAGAAATTTTTCCTAATATCCAATGTAAACCTCCCCTGGGGCAACCTGAGGCCACCCCTCTTGTCCTATTGCTTGTTACTTGGGAGTAGAGACCGACACCCACCTCACTACAACCTTCTTTCGGGTAGTTGTAGAGAGCGATAAGGTCTCCCCTCAGCCTCCTTTTCTCCAGGCTAAACAAGCCCAGTTCCCTCAGCCACTCCTCGTAAGACTTGTGCTCTAGACCCTTCACCAGCTTCGTTGCTCTTCTTTGGACACACTTCAGCACCTCAATGTCTTTTTTGTAGTGAGGGGCCCAAAACTGAACACAGTATTCGAGGTGCAGCCTCACCAGTGCCAAGTACAGGGGAACAATTACTGCCCTAGTCCTGCTGGCCACACTATTTCTGATACAAGCCAGGATGCTGTCGGCCTTCCTGGCCACACGGATGGCTCACGCTCAGCCGGCTGTCAACCAACAACCCAAGGTTCTTTTCTGCCAGGGAGCTTTCCAGCCACTCTTCCCCAAGCCTGTAGCATTGCATGGAGTTGTTGTGACCCAAGTGCAGGACCCAGCACTGAGCCTTGCTGAATGTCACACAGTTGGCCTCGGCCCATCAATCCAGCCCATCCAGATCCCTCTGTAGAGCCTTCCTACCCTCAAGCAGATCAACACTCCCGCCCAGCTTGGTGTTGTCTGCAAACTTACTGAAGGTGCACTCGATCCCCTTGTCCAGATGACTGATGAAGATATTAAACAGAACTGGGCCCAATACTGAGCCCTGGGGAACACCACTTGTGATTGGCCGCCAACTGGATTTAACTCCATTCACCACCACTCTTTGGGCTCAGTCATGCAGCCAATTTTTACCCAACAAAGAGTACACCTGTCCGAGCCATGAGCAGCCAGTGTCTCCAGGAGAATACCGTGGGAAATGGTGTCAAAGGCTTTACTAAAGTCTAGGTAGACAACATCCACAGCCTTTCCCTCATCCACTAAGCAGGTCACCTTGTCATAGGAGATCAGGTTAGTCAAGCAGGACCTGCCTTTCATAAACCCATGCTGACTAGGCCTGATCACCTGGTTGTCCTGTACGTGCCATGTGATGGCACTCAAGATGATCTGCTCCATAACCTTCCCCAGCACCGAGGTCAGTCTGACAGGCCTGTAGTTCCCCCGATCTTCCTTCCGGCCCTTCCTGTAGATGGGTGTCACATTTGCTAACCTCCAGTCAACTGGGAGCTCCCCAGTTAGCCAGGACTGCTGATAAATGATGGAAAGCAGCTTGGTGAGCACTTCCACCAGCTCCCTCAGTACCCTTGGGCAGATCCTATCTGGCCCCACAGGCTGGTGTATGTCTAAGTGGTGTAGCAGGTTGCTAACCATTTCCCCTTGGATTATGGGGGCTTCATTCTGCTCCCTGTCTTCCAGCTCAGAGGGCTGGGTACCCCAAGAACAACTGATCTTACTATTAAAGACTGAGGCAAAGAAGGCATTAAGTACCTCAGCTTTTCCTCAGCCTTTGTCACTATGTTTCCCCCCTGCATCCAATAAAGGATGGAGAGTCTCCTTAGCCCTCCTTTTGTTGCTGATGTATTGATAGAAACATTTTTCATTGTCTTTTATGGCAGTAGCCAAATTAAGTTCTAGTTGGGCTTTGGCCCTTCTAATTTTCTCCCTGCATAACCTCACAACATCCTTGTAGTCCTCCCGAGTTGCCTGCTCCTTCTTCCAAAGGTCATAAACTCTCTTTTTTTCCCCCACATTCCACCCAAAGCTCTCTGTTTAGCCAGGCCGGTGGTCTTCCCCCTAGCCCATCTTTCGGCACCAGGGGAACACCTGCTCCTGCGCCTTGAATATTTCCTTCTTGAACAATGTCCAGCCTTCCTGGACTCCTTTGCCCTTCAGGACTGCATCTCAAGGGACTCTGTCAACCACGCCCCTAAACAGGCCAAAGGCTGACCTCTGGAAATCCAAGGTGGCAGTTTGACCCCCCTCCTTACTTCTCCAAGAATCAAAAACTCTGTCATTTTGTGATTGCTATGCCCAAGATGGCCTCCAACCATCACATCACCCACAAGTCCTTCTCTGTTCGCAAACAAGAGGTCCAGCAGGACCCCTTCCCTAGTTGGCTCGCTTACCAGCTGTGTCAGTAGGTCTCTTCCACACACTCCACAAACCTCCTAGACTGTTTCCTCTACTGTATTGTATTTCCAGCAGACATCTGATAAGTTGAAGTTCCCCATCAGAACAAGGGCTACTGATTATGAGATCTCTCCCAGCAGCTTATAGAATATTTTGTCTGCCTCTTCGTCCTGGTTGGGTGGTCTATAACAGACTCTCACCATGATATCTGCCTTGATATCCTTCCCCCTGATTCTTACCCATAAACACTCAACCCTATTATCACCATCATTAAGCTCTAGACAATCAAAACACTCTCTAACATACAGGGCTACCCCACTGCCTCTCCTTCCTTGCCTATCCCTCCTAAAGAGTTTATAGCCATCCATTGTAGCACTCCAGTTGTGCGAGTCATCCCACCATGTTTCCATGATGGCAACTACATCACAGTTTTCCTGCTGCACAATGGCTTCCAGCTCCTCCTGTCTGTTGCCCATACTGTGGGCATTGGTGTAGACAAACTGCTGTAGATAAATTGCTGTTTCTGTAACAATAAGCCATCGTAAGCAGCCAGGGTAGCATTCTGGATGATCATGAGTAGGAAAGCTCATCAGTGAGCAATAAATCCACACAATGTAAGGCTTTGAAAACCTTTACCTTCCCAAAGCCAGGCAAAATAAAAGCTCCTCATATCACAACGAGTGCTGGTTTTCAAGCCATACCGAGAACAGACCTTGTGACAGCAATGATTCAGAAACATGCCCTAATTACTGAGCTCCCATAATTTTCTAGATTGCAATCTGAGATGCTTTAAAACCTGTTTAGAGTGATCTCTATTGGCCCTGCAACCTTTGGGGGGAGAAAATCAACGATCTTCAGGGCATTCTCTGCAGCCCTCCTCTTAGCAATAAACATCTTCAGGGAAACCTCAAAATTCAGCAGCAGAAACCATCAACCAGGTTACAGAGCTCAGTCAGACTGCTTACATGACTGGGGTGAGTCCTCAACACGATGCTCCTAACTCTCCCCTCCTGCCCCACTGCCCAAATTACTCAAACCCAAACCACTCTTAGACTTTGCAGCTCCCTTTAGCCCCCAACAGCACTTAACAGGAAATCTCCCAACTCCGACTACAAATGGGGGTTTTGTTAATGAGATACAGCACGTGTTACTGCCACGCACTGAAAACAGCTAGGGCTTTGTCTACACTCATAATCCCTCCCTAAGAGATGACAAAGTAGGAAATTAAAAAGCTAGCATAGGCACATTCACTGATACTTCTGATGCCTCTGTTAAGAGCAACATGCTTGACATATCAGATAGTCCAGTAGATAACTCTGTGCTGAAATAAGCGCTCGCTTCTTGCTTTACAGCTCAGCTAAATGCTCCATTTTAAGACACAAAGAGTGATTCCCAATTAAGACATTTTATTTATATCTTTATTGCAAAGTCACCATTTGGATACTGCTGAGGTATTAATATACAAATGAAATTATTATGTACCACCAGAGAGGGAAGAAACAGAATATTTAAAACCATTTATTCATGGTTGCTACTGTCAGTAGCAACTACTTCTTCCAACAGTCAAAACAGCAGGAAATTCTTCTGCAACCCCCATAACAAAAAATTTTGCCACAGATAAGCTGTTCTAGTGCATACGCATCAGGTGAAACTTGAATATAGATACACCCATTCCTTGAGATATAGATCGGTTCCACTGCAACACCCCCACAACATGAAATAGCGTTCAAAAGGAGTCCTAGCAACATTTCAACCTGGCAAAGAGGACAGAAGGGGAGATGAACCCACGCTTTGGGCACTGGGATTACATGAAGCTGTAAAAATAAAAAAAAAAAGCCTCGGCTTGTCCTCAGCAACATCTAGCTGGGCTGTATTTAATATCCTCGCCCAAGTCAGCAGTTCCGCTGCCTGCAACGTCAGGCGAACCCAGCATTGCATCAGACCATCCGCAGGCTGCAGTCAGAAGGCAAATCTTGACCAAACTGTAATGAAGGGCTTAACACAAAATTACCAAGTTAAAGCTGCCTATATGTAGCTGAACGATACAAGTTCCTCATTTGCACAGCCACCTCAGCCAGCAAGAAAAGAGGCAGAAGCTCTGTTAAGAAACTTTTCCTAGTTGTCACTTCTGCGCAATTAAGGAAAAGCATGCAAGCATCCATAGCAGGGCTTATTGGTATATACATTATTAAAAAAAAAAGAAATCAAAGTGGCTTTGTGAGCAGAAATAATGAAGACTCATTTCTTATGGATGCACGTCTTGAGGTCGAATTCTCCAGCGTCCAATAACTTCCAGTTCCCACTGCAGCTTTTCCCACGGTCAGAAACACCTCTCTCCCATGTGGATTCTTTAATGTCTAATAAGGGTTGCACTCTCGCTGCAGCTTTTCTCTCCATGGGGCCACTAATCAGGTCTCTCTCCTCTATTAAAACCGCTTGTTTTCATGAAACTCAAAGGAACATTGTATCTCTGAGACTGCAAGTACCCCCTTCACAATGAACTATAGCTGAAACTGGCTAATGGGTTCAAAATTGATTAGGGAAGATATATATGCATGGCAAGATCACATCAATCTTGCTCTCCAAGCAGATGAGAATAAACATGACTATTTGTTGAAGCCTGAAAAGATTAGAAAAAGTTGGTAGAAACTCTGCATGTTCAGCTGTGTTGTATCAAGTATGATGCACTGTGATTCTTTATCCTCCAACCTACACAGATGCGCGGTATCACGTTCCTACATGCTAGACACAGAGCTGCTGAATTCCATCTCCAGGGCATTTTTTCTTCCAGCTTAAAGCACAATCTGCAGGTTTGCTTCAAAAATACTGGTGGCAATAGGCTACATTAAATGCTTTCTGCGCAGGAATTGCTCAACCCTGTTCTTTTGTGTGACCAATTTTAGGATTTGTTTGGATTTGATTTTAAGAATGCACTGCATCACAACTGTAGGGGAATCTCTTGATTAATCAAGTTTTTCATTCTTACGTGAAAGGGTAACTCCCCATCTCAGTTTTGCTTCTCCAAGCCCTGCTTTGCATGTATTCGGCAGCAGATGGAGGAAAATGCAGAGTCATAACATTATGGTCTCCCTGCCATGCTGCAGAGTACTTGAAGTATGTATGATCTTAAGGCTTCGTAAGTCTTGGTGCTCACTGGTTCATACTTCTCCAGTCAAACACAAACTTCATAACCTCTTCTCCAAGGTTTTCTATGTTTTCCAGAAAATGCTATTTCAGAAGAAAATTAAGTTTATCTGTCCACAGTCTCTTAGACCACCCCAAGTGACAGGATTGCTCTTCCCCCTTGAATCACAACTCGGTTTGAATGAGTGACCAGCTTCAATTCAGCCAATACGTTCAACAACTTGAAATTAATTTCCAATACAAAGCAGCCATGGATCCAAGGGCTCAGTCAAGCTGCCAACCCCAAAAGCTCACCTACTCCTAAAAGGTTCCAATCTTGAAAACAGGGAGGAAAAAAAGTCCCATCACCTTGAAAAAGAAGTCAGTTCCCAGCCAGTCCAGCCTCCTGCACAAAGCCCTGTATTTAAGCTGGCCACTCCCGTACTGCCACACCAGCCAGTCACCCAAATACAGATATGCAAATGTTACTGCGTTGGTTCGTGACTCACCGCTACCATCACCTTGGAGAAAGTGCTTGTTCCTGTGACTAAACCAACTGGCAGCACAATACTCAGCATAAGCCAGGTGTCAGCCCAAGGAAACCATATTCCCTGCTGACAAGCGCCCGGTAAGAGCCAGGCACACACTCAGGTGTTTTGTCTGCAGTGACTACCTGCGCTCCAGGCGCTTTCTTCATAGGCGAGAGCTTAAAACTTTCCACAACTGAGCTCCTTAGCCAGCCAGATTTTAATGGCTTTTCTTTTGATGCAACTCAAAGTCAAGGTTTTGCAAAGCCAAGCTGAAAACAGGCTAGCTTGAATTTCATCGCAATTACAGGTGAGGTTTCTCACCTCGGTTGTACGAGCTTACCTAAAAGAGGCTTCATCATACCAAAGAATTCAGCAGACCCTTATCTCAAGGTATATGTGTGCTACCAGACTAACAGGGCTCCTCCTGCAGTTTAAGGATACAGCCAGATACACTGTACCATCCGCAACACAACCAGGTACATCACCATAACCACCAAGAAAGCTGCTTCCTCATTTTACGCCGTTTCGGTGATCAACTTCACCTTTAAATGCTTGTTTTCAAAAATTAGTCTGACACAAGCTAGGCAAGAGCATGAATTGCCAGCACAACCAAGGGACTGTAATCTCTGAATGGATGTAGAGGAAGAGATGCTTCCTGAGCTCAGCTGCTGCCAAAAAACAGCATATCTCACTGTACCCACAACCAGCATAGCATCTACAACATCAGTGTTGAAGCCATTTTTATTTTTTATGACGTGGCAAAGCTTCTCTGCTACTAATACTTCCAACAAGTTGGTTTAGAGTTAAGAAAAAGACCAAAAGTTTATTTAGACTTTGATTACAATGAGGTTACTGTGCCGATCCTTAGCTGTCTAGATGCGTGTTTAGCTGGCTTTCCAAAAGCAGTGTCTTCACACATACAAGCACAGGTCCCCTGGAATTAAATCAGATGTTGATTACATATACAAGGGAGATACTTATCCATCCTGAGCTTTTATTCTCCTCACAGTTAGGATGTTAATGAGGCCGGAAGACTTTTTTCCTGCAAAGACGACTACTTTAAACATACAACTTGGCAATTTATTTTTCTTATTTTGCCCTATTAACCATTACAGGTCACCCACAGCTGCCACAGAGAGCCTAAACAGGGAACACTTAAAAAAGCCTCTATGCGCTTTTTGGCAGCCGTCACTATTAATAAGGACAGGAGGTATTCACACCAGTGGCAAGAGCAGATGGACCATAGCTCGGTGCTTTGTGCCGCGCAGAAGCGGCGAGCATCTCACCAAAGACGCGTACACCACAGTTGGGGAAGTCTGCAACAGGGACATTAAGTTCCTCTCAATGAACCCCATGGACAGAAAACACAATGTCATGGTTTAACCCCAGCCAGCAACAAAGCACCACGCAGCCGTTCGCTCACTTCCCCCCCCACCCAGTGGGATGGGGGAGAAAATCAGGAAAAGAAGTAAAACTCGTGGGTTGAGATAAGAACGGTTTAATAGAACAGAAAAGAAGAAACTAGTAACGGTAATAACAACACTAATAAAATGACAACAGTAATAATAAAAGGATTGGAATATACAAATGATGCACAGAGCAATTGCTCACCACCCGCTGATCGACGATGCCCAGTTAGTCCCCAAGCGATGATCCCCCACCCCCACTCCCCCCAGTTTATCTACCAGATGTGACGTCACATGGTATGGAATACCCCGTTGGCCAGTTTGGGTCAGCTGCCCTGGCTGTGTCCTGTGCCAACGTCTTGTGCCCCTCCAGCCTTCTTGCTGGCTGGGCATGAGAAGCTGAAAAATCCTTGACTTTAGACTAAACACTACTTAGCAACAACTGAAAACATCAGTGTTATCAACATTCTTCTCATACCTAGCTCAAAAACATAGCACTGTACCAGCTACTAGGAAGACAATTAACTCCATCCCAGCTGAAACCAGGACACACAACCAGCTCAGTTTTGTACCTGGAGAAAAACTGAAGGCAATTCACACCACTTGCTTAAGAAAAAAATTACAATCTGGCAATAGTCTTTTTATTGAGCTAAAAGATCATTTCAAACCCAGCTTTGATTGGGCACCTGACCACCTTCGTGACAAGAACTTGCTTTGAAGCCAGCTCTGATATCCTACCACATCAGGGGATATAATAAAACACATGCAATCTCTTCTATTTGGATAGAGGGATATTCAAGAGGAACGCACACCCAAGTTAGCACTGCTTCCATCTATAGAAAGAGCCATCAGTATCCAACAGACAGCGGTGCAGATCATCTATTCACACTCCTTCCAGAGATGTTTGGACTTATCTGGCTTTTCAGTGTTGAGATGAGAGCACGTTCAGGCTATTTTGATCAGATTTGGAAGCTCACGCTTCAGCTCTAAGTGTGCTTAAAAAAGAAGTGCTTTCAATTTTAAGTTGCTAAGCTTAATTAAAAAGAGGAAGAGAAAGGAAGGAAAAAAAAAAAAAGCTCCCTTTTGTTCCTAAAAGATGCCCTAGTCTTTAAACAGAAAGTGGTCATTAAGACAGACTGCTGCTCTTCTCCCACGATTAGTTTGTCTGAGCGGAAAATTGATGTTCCTTTCACATCCGAATTCTGCTGCATTCTCACCCAAGTCACCATGAACATTTGGACCTCAGACAAGGCATGAATATACAAATTATAGTACAGAGCCAGCCACATGCAATGCTACAGGACACGCTTCCAAAAAATCCGCCCTGAGAAGGATGTTGTTTCAACTGAATTCAGAGACACAGCCTTCATATCCAATCTATCCTGCTAACAGATCAGATTGCAGCAGGCCCTGGAATATATCCTGGTGTATTTATGAAAAGTCTGTAACAATGTTTATTCTTTTACTAAAGGATGTTATCTTCACACTGCAGGATTTTACAGATTGCACCGGACGATTACACAGTGTTAGTAGGTTAAACAATAACGATGGAAATGCAGAAACCAACGCAGTTGCTGTGTTCTATTCATCGTACAGAAGCCTTGATCACATCTTAATATGTTACTGCAGAACAGCATTTGAGACGTTTTTCAGAATTGAGGAGATCAGAGCTGCCATTACTCACCAGGCAGACAGAAAGATGAAACCTCCTGCGTTACCCCCGCTTGTACAATCACCAGGTAGGAAACACTACTGACTTGTCAGCTTGGGCAAAGAAAAAAAGCAGCTTTTGTCTGATTTTCATTAACTGTTCAAGTAGTCTTCAGAACACTACAAAGACTCATGCAAAGGTAAGCCGCGAGGCTGGTTGTACACTGTGAATTTCCATCTTCAGGCTCATATTCCTCCCACGAGATTTCTAAATTGGCATGCCGAAGATGCAGCTAAACTCAAAATCTTATTATGGAGAGTAATCATATTTTCTAGTTTATTCCTCAGTTCATTGTTTAGGAATGTTTGCCCTTGCAGTCTTTGGTTTCAGGGCGTTCTCAGACCTCAGCAAGTTCACTGAACTTAATAAAAAACACAAGCAAAATATCTCACAAGTGCTTATTTTTGGTAGCTACCAAAACCAGAACGTATCCGCCCCACTAGCAGCTTAACAGCTTACACCCTAGTTGCCAGCAGCTCTCACAAAACCTTCAGTAGTCTAAAACCAGCCGAGAGGGATGACTCTCAGTTTTACCCCTTCCCAAACATCTTCAGAAGACTTTGTTTTGATATTTGTTATTTCTCAGGTGCATCTGCATGTGCAGAAGGCATCTCCTCCTCTTCTTCACAAGCTGACAACAGTGTGAAACCACCACAACAGCAAGACAGCCTGAAGTTGCAACACATCAGCTCATGAAAACAAAACTCCCAAGGAGCCCCACGTTCATCCTGACTCACCGACTCGTCCAAAATCTGCAACCTGCCCTCTACTCATTTGGATATTTACTTCCTTTTTTATGAAAAGCCAGCTAGCGCCTCTTTGCCCTTAGCGAAGACAAGGACCTAATTTTGGACACACCTTAAGACAGCAGTAAGGTCATTTGCTGGAGAACTTGGCATGACTTTCTGTCCTATGAAAAGCAAGGAGGGAAAAAAAACAGTCAACAAGGCTATCACAAAACAAATTTAAGCCTTTTCTCATCCCCTGTTCTAACTTGATGAATGGATTTAATACCTCTGTAAGCCTCGCAAGGACTGGTAAGTTCTCAACAGGCGAGTCTGCTTTCTTGCAGTCTGCAAGAAAGGCCTCTAGGATTACTCTAAATTCCTTTGGTACAATGATAAAGGACAAGAAATACCAAAAGCCAACGTCATTTTGGAACAGCTCAGCAACAACAGAAGCTGCTCTCATCAAATGACAAATAAACACAGCCAGGACCTCTGAAGAAACTTCAGAGAAGAAACAGTGCCAGAAAGGCTCAGCAGATGACAGAATTTTGTAACCAAGTGACATCAACTTATCTTTCTAACACGGCTCAGTGTATAAAAACACTTAATAGAAGCTTGGTCCAAATCTACACTCTTCGCAGCTTTTCATTAAGTTTCTTTGAAATAATTATATAGGCATTTCCTCGGCCAGCGTGGCGTCAACAAGCTGCCACCTCAAGTGCATGCAAAGAGCAGTATCCGGAACAGCCAGAGGATTCATGAATCTTAAACTGTTGAGGAGCTGTCCTCCCCATGACTCAGTCTTGGGGGAAGAAGTAGGTGGCTGCAGACAAACATTGCTCAGTAACACCCCCGGTACACTGCAGAGGTGATGCCTGTGCTGCTTTACGGTGCTCGGTTAATCAGTATTAGGAACAGAATTATTAAAGGAGATCTAGTGGAAAACAGAGATGCAAGCCACCACCAGACCCAGCACAACCATGTCCCCAGTTACCCACCCAACTGATGAACCTACACCCAGTGCAAGGCTGACTTTTGCCAGGAACCGACTGAGACTCAAGGAGGCAGGACTCGCCTCGTGCCTTCCACACCTTCCTTTCCCTTCTGATTCTGGGCAATTAATTTAATCCCCTCGCCCTAATCCCCCAACCAAATGTCCTCCCGTGATCATCTTGGGTTTTATATTCTGCAAAACTAAGATTACCTTCCTGGAGACATTTGTGAAACGCAGCACAAACAAGTCCTGTTACTGCGCAATATTCTAGACATTGCTTCAGCAAAGCATGAGCATAAATTTTACCTTCCCCCTCCTTTCAGAGGCTCTGAACTAAAAAGGCTAGTACCTAATCTATGAAAATACCGTCACTTAAAAATGATACAAATCAAGAAAGAAAACAGGAATAGTTCATTCTGTAGCCTTACTTCTGTACTCTCCTAAAATAAAAATACATCTGGATAGAGATCTCTATATGCAAAACTGATTTAGTATAACCATCCGTGTGTTTGCATCCTAAGTGATCTCCAAGAACTATTATAAGCAATAAAAGCCTGGGAACATATTTGAGACTTTTACTAGAAAAACAGGAGCTCTATTACTTCCGACTCAAGCCTGTTCCTGCGGAAAGGCACTGCAAGACCTGCTGGTGTCAGACGTGGGGAAAAAGGCACCAGAAGTGGCACAGAGGTTTTTCTTAGTGCTCAAAGCCAGCACACCAGCAGCAAACTTCACTGCTCTGCCCTGTACACAATCTGTAGAAGAGCTGACCAAAATCCCTCTACTCCACCTTAGTCCATAGGGGTGACATACAGGGCAGAAAGCACAGATTTCACTCTCCCAGACTGAATTTACAGTCCCAGCTATCAAGACAAAACATCTTGTAAACTGACCAAATATCTTCTAGAAGTTACTGAAAACAAACATGCACTCGCTGTTACGCCAGTTTTTTGCAGAGCAACTCCTGAGAGCAGTTGTGTTTAAAATGCAAACCACTTCTCCTGAAGGTATCCTATGCATCTCCTCAAACACAGAAATCGGAACAAGGTGAAGCCAGACAAAGCACATTTTCCCCCCAAAAAAACCTTAACAGTTACTTGTCTTTCTCACACAGCTCTGATCTGCAACTTATTTCTAACAATTTTAAAGGAGTACGTTTGTTTCCTGAAATCCGGGGCTTCTCCTGGACTCGGTTGCCACTCTGAATGTCTTAATTCTCCCAGAGAATAGGAGATGGCATACCAAAGTCACATGGTTCATAATTAAGAGGCTTTTACTCCTCTTTGCCCTTTAAAACACCAATAAAGGGACAAAGCCATGTTCTTTCAGGCAACTGGAAGGAAACACAGGGAAAAAAAATATGGAAGGCCAGCACTTGTGCTGGGTACAACTGTTACTATATTTAGTCGCCCTGTTCTGCAAGCTGCTGAGCATCTGTTTCAATGATGGTGAATGACTTTTTTCCTGCTAGTCAAGACAGCATTAATTAGATGAACCCAAATGATCCCTACCACCGCTTCCCTGAGCACCGAGCTCTTGTCTCCCATATCCTAACACAGATTTCCTGCTTATTCCATCCTAACAGTGGACCTCCAATCCTGACACCAATTGCTTTTGTATTCGGGAATGCCTTAATAACTAAGTTCAAAGAAAATAGCACACATTAGGAAGAAGTTTTTAAAAAGGGAGTATCTGGGTACAAAACTGAAAGGTCGTTAACAATTTCAACTTGTTAAAATGCACAGAAAATCATTCTTTTGCAATCCCCTTTAATATCAAGGCAATAGATTAAAAAAAAGGGCTCTTAAGGAAAAAAGTAACACTGCTCATGTAAGCCAGCACTTCTTGAGACCAGCTTCAATATTCTCTAATTTGAGAGGAGAATTCGTGAGCGGAGAGTAAACAAAACCAATCAGGAGCATTTTGAAAAAAAAATACACTTTCTGCAAAACACCTCTTTCATCTTAATTCGTCCCTTAAAAGAATTACTTGTGAGACTGCAAACCCAAGCAAGGTTCCCACAGTAACTGGTTAATTGAAGGGGGCAGGAGAAGCAGCAAACCCCCCACATTGACCACGCCTGTTGGGTGTTAAGTTTTAGTAGTCTTCCTTCAATTTTTGCTTCTTTAGAAACCGAAGGGTTGTGTTTCTCAAACTTGCCCCTAGCACAGACTGTGCAACAGCAAGACCGCTTGCATATAGGCTTTAATATGGAAATGACCATATTTCCTAAGCAAAGTAGAAAAACAAACACTCCCGTGGGTTGCACAGAGGCTTCAGGGGTAACACGATTCCCAGTCGCACCCCAGCTGAGATTTTAGGCTCTATTTCCCCAAATTCTTCCTCCTGCTCCCGTGGCTCAGCCTCTCCGCATGCTCTTCACCCTATTCTCAGGCTGGGGGATGGGTGGGAACTGGGTTTTGCCAAGCCCAGCTCCATCTGAAAAGACTTTCTCTGCAAACTAAATTGTCCTCTTTGACGAGGAAGCCTTCCACATCCCACCTCCACGCTCAGGCAGCTGCCTTCCCTATGGATATACCCACCATGCCATGTAATCCTCGTGTAATGTGTCCCTTCCCCCAGGCGAGCACCAGCATACAAAGGAAGCCCTGCTCCATTGTCCACCTACAGCACCTATACATTGAGCCCGAAACCCGGCTAAACATATACCCCTTTACCCCTTTTACAGCCACAAATATTTAGGTGTTTACATCCCCAAAAGGGCTACGGAGGCGGCGTGTCATTTCCCCCCATGCATTAGTACCTGCACCCACAGCCAAATGTTTTGAAGCATATTTTAACTGTGTTTACTTGTGTGAGATCAGCCTCACCCAAACACACAAATCCCAGTTAAAAATCAGTTTTGAAAAACAGCGAGAAATTGCAGAAATGAGGGGGGTCTGCCTGGCTGCAAATCTCCTTCCCAAACCTCCGACCGAAACTCACAAAGGTAAAAACAACCAAAAAAAGGTAATTAACAATTCAGTGCCTGCCATTTTTTCCCATCCATCTCTAAGCAACAGTACCATAGCAACTTTTTTCCTGCTTTAATACATCTTACAAAAGGAGGAGGACTGGACAAAATAAGACCCAGGAACATCAAATTTCTACTTTTGAGTGCCTATCCCTTCACCTAGCTATGCCTGGAATTAAACAACCAACCCCAGAGCGGGTTTTCTTTCCCCCAAAACCCTGCCTTTGTACAACGCTGGGTCACATAACCTGGACTGACGGACAAGGCAAACCACCTCAAATGCAGAACCACCATCCCGCGTGCTGGCACAGATGAAACGGCAATTCTGGGCTCAGGGGAGAAAATAAAAGGTGAAGCTCAATTAAAACAGGGCAATTTCTGAGAGCTGATGATGCCAAGATGAGGCTTTGCTGCTGCTGCAGCTCAGGCCAGGAAGATGGAGGAGACCCCCGGGGGGTTCCTCCCTGCACCCCGAGGTGACCCCAGCTCAACCCCCCCACACCCCAACCGGGGCCCTGCCGCCATTTTAGAGACCGGTTAGCACCACCCGCCCTTGCCGGGGCTGCTCTGTCACCGGGGCGGGGGGCTGCGAGCCCCCCCCAGCCCCTTCCACAGCGGCAGGCAAGCAGGAGCCGGGGCAGAGGTGGCCGGGGACCTTCCTCCCCCCCCCCCCCCAGTGTCACCTCATCTATTTTTCCCATGGTGACTCATTATTAAGGACGCTCCGTCATTTTTCCAATGCAGGAAGATTAAAGGAAGCTTCAAAATCCTTTTTTTTGCGGGAGGGAGAGGAATTAAAACAACCTGGCTGAAGGAGCCGTGAGCTGAGCAGCCACCCTGGGCTGGTTACCTTCTTTTTCCCCTAAAAAAAAAAAAAAAAAAGCTTCCAGCATGGGGTGCCGGGCATCAACTTTGTGCGAAAGCATTTCCCGAGGAAAAAGGTGTTGCTGAGGCGGTGGGAAAGAAGCCTCCTCCTCCTCTCCGCATGAAAAGACTAAGGGAGGAGGGAAAAAATACAACCATGCAAACTACTACTTCCTTATGAGCAGGCTTCATCTATGCAACAAAAAGAAGGAAAAAAAAAAAAACAACAAAACACAACCACTATATAATGAGTCCAGAGCGCTTCCCGCGTGGAGGGATCCAGTGTTTTCTTCGTGGGTTTGTGTGATTTATGTGGGTTTTGTTTGGGGTTTTTTGGTTTGTTTTTTTTTTTTTTTTAAGAGTCACGTTTTTGGAGCTGCGGGCGCTTCGGTTCCCACCGTTCGCTGCACAGAGCGGCGCGGGCACGGCTGCACCTCGGGGGGTGGCGGGGGGGAACGCAGCATCCTCAGGGCCCGGGTGGCTCCAGATGGAGGAAAACACAGTAAAAACGGGAGGGGAGGGATAAAAGAGAAAACTCCAAACGTTGAATAATTTAAAAAAAAAAAGGCAACGGAGAAGCAAGATGGCCAGGCTTAAGACTGCCTCCGCGCACCCCCCTCGGCATCAAATCCACTCCGTGCAAAAAGCCGAGCTTCGACACGCTGCTCCTCCGTCTTTCTGTGGTTTATTTTTAGTCGTTATTATTATGTTTTTCTCCGCTCCGGCAGGTCTCCCCGCAGCTCCGTCCACGCCGCCAGCCCTCTGCGGACGATCCTCGGCACGGCGCGGGGGTTATTTACAGCGATTTTGTTTTCCTCCTCCTCTCCACAGGCCGCGGGAGTCACCGTCCCCCCACAT
Organism: Harpia harpyja; assembly: GCF_026419915.1. Classification (NCBI taxonomy): domain Eukaryota; kingdom Metazoa; phylum Chordata; class Aves; order Accipitriformes; family Accipitridae; genus Harpia; species Harpia harpyja. The sequence continues at coordinate 8,589,712 of NC_068946.1, forward strand.
TCCTCCCCCACCCCCTTTTTCTATGGGTTTGGGGGGGGTTCCCCCCTTATTTTCTAGGAGAAGAAGGGGGGGGAATGGCCTCCCCGGGGGAAGGGTGGGGAGATCAACCCGAAGGCGCGGGAAGGACCGGCGGAGAACACCCCCTCTCCCTCCCTCACCCCCTCCCCACTCACCGCTTGAAGTGCTCGATGATCTTCTCCTCACGCACGTTCTCCGGCAAGTTGCCCACCCAGAGGTGCCTGGTTTCCCGGACCATGCTGCGCGGCGCGGGGCGAGCCCGCCGCCCCTGCCCCGGCTCCCGGTCGCCGCCTCCCCCCGCGCAGCGCTGCCGGCCGCCGCTCGCCGCCCGCCGCCGCCTCCTCCTCCTCCTCGCCGCCCTCCGCCTCTTCCGCCGCGGGGCCCTGCCGCCCTCAGCGCCGCCGGCTGCCTCCCCCCGCGGCGGCGGCGGCGGACGACACCATCCCCTCCGGGGGGGCCCCCTGGCTGGCGGGCCGGCTGGCGGGCGGCGGGCTCCCCCTCCGCCGCGGGTTTTCTTCCTCCCTGTCTCCCCCCGCCGCGGCCCTCGCTCGCTCGCTCCCGCTTCCTCCTCCTCCTCCTCCGTCAGCGGCAGCGCGGCGCCCCCCCCCCCGCCGCCGCCTCCTCCTTCCCCCCCTCCGCGCTCCCGCTCCTCTGGCGGCTCCGCTCGCTCTTCCCCCCCCCCCTCCCCTTCCCTTCCCCGCGCCTCTCGCAGCGCCACACGGGGGCCCCCGCGCAGGCGCACTGCGCCCTAGGGCGCGCGCCGCGGCCCCGGCGGCGGAGGCGGAGCGCGCGCGCGCAACGCCCCCTTCCCCCGCGGGGGGTGGGGCGGCGGGACTGCGCCTGCGCAGGGGGGCGGGGGTGCGAGGCGCTAAATAAGCGGGGGGGCTGCAATGCAAAACATAAAGGGGGGGCTGTGCAAAAAGTAAAGGGAGTGCATCGGAAAATGAGGGGGGGGCTGTGCAAAAAATAAAGGAGGGCCGCACTGCAAAAAATAAAAGGGGTGCTATGCAAAAAATAAAGGGAGGGTTGCAATGGAAAAAATAAAAGGGGGGTTGCAATGCAAGCAAAAAAAAAACCCCGGGGCTGCAATGCAAGTGCAAGGTCCCACCAGCAGCCAGCACCCCATTTGTACCCAGGCTGCACGCTCGTGGCATGGATGTGGCCAAAGAGGGCAGGGAAATGCTCGGAGGGGCTTCTCCCAGCCCGGGGCGGGGGCCCTTGCTGGGCATCACAGCCCCTCTACTGCCCGTAAAACCTACAACCCCCACCAAAAAATCGGGGCCATAAGGATGTCCCCCATCCTGAGGCACAAACCGTCTACCTCCGGGGCAAAAAAAAACCCGGCTCGCTGCAATCAGCGAGAGCAAGTAAAAAATTAATTGAGGTGAAGGCGGATGAGGGTCCTGCGCTGCCCGGCCGTTTGGGAGCCTATAGCTCTGTTTATCTGTAATGGCTCCAAAGGTCAGAGCTATAGGTGACCCCAAGAGGGGCTGGCGACGCTGACCACAACAGCAAGCGGGGAGGGAGGTCACCGAATCCTCCTGGCTGCCCAAAATACTTCCCTGCACTGAAACGGGGAGGCCACGTCACCCCGAGAACCACAGGAAAGAAACTCCCACCGTTGGGGGGGATTCGGCTGCAAGTCATCCCCTTTCTCCCCCACCGGGTTTTTGCAGAGCTCCTTCATTAAGACAGGGTGAACAAAATGCTCATTGCCAATATCACCCTGTTTGCAGAACTGACTCGCCTGTTGCACCCCATCCCTGCTCAAAAGGCGGCTCTGCAACGTGGAGCTAAACGTTTTTCAACCCAGAGGGTCTTGTTTGCCACCAAAATGTGCCCCTGCACGGATAAAAACACCTATTTCTATGCCCAAAAAGGAAAATGCCCAAGCGATTACCGCCACGAAATTCCAAGCAGTTTGAGGTCAGGATAAAACAGAACATGCACCCAGGGCCACGAATACTGGGGGTTTTTTTGAAGCCATTTAGCTGCTTTCACCACAGAGAGCAGACCGATAATTCAGTATTTTCCTTGGCCAAAGCCTCCTGACAGCACTTTTCTATTGATTAAAACCACGTTTTATTTGTCGGGGCGAGCGGCGCTCAACTTTGCTGCCTTTGCCATCCAGTCCGGCCAGACCCTGCCTGGGGCTGCTGTAACCTTCTGGCAATGACTCCACCTCAACGACTGGTCAAAGTCATCAAGCTATAGGTGGCTTAACAAACATGCAAATCTCTTGATTTAATCAGACCTCTGACGCACATTGACTCGAGCCTCAGCAGACCCGAGCCTTATCCCCAAGTCTACCGCTGCCGGGTGGCTGCAAGCCCATCCCTTCAGGGCCCCGTGCCTCGGTTTCCCCAGTGATGACGGGCATTACGCTGCTCCACCAAACTCAGATCTACTGATTAATAAAGAAAACCCCAACAACTCTTTGCACACAAACCATCTATTATTCAAAACACGATGGAGCCACGTGCGCACGAGAAAATGCCCTGCCAACGCGCTCCACCAGCACTTTCCACCACACATTTCTTCTCCGTAGAAATGGGCTTAGCTCTCTGTTTCAACTGGTCAGAAGCCTGAAGAGCAGTCGCTACATGTCTATACCTTTAACGGGCTCTACAGGCATCCATTTCAGAGAGGAAGAAACGCAAACCACGCATCAAACGGCTTTTCAATGCCGAATTCTCCCCTCTCTGATCGAGCATGCTTTGCTGCGGCAGTGTTGCCAACCGTTCTTCCCCTCCCTCCCTGCTAGGGTGGCACCTCCAAGGGACACGAGAAAACCACGCCAGCTCCCAGGTCCTTCAAAGAAACCTCACGCAGTGTCACTGCTGCCACATGGCCATCTTGCAGGCAGGCTGGCCGGGAGGGACATCCACGGACTGCAAACAAAGCCATCAACTCTGTTGACAGAAGAGACAGTTGAAATGAGTGCTTGAAGGGCTCCGTTTACACGAAAGCCAGCTGGAAGGGGAGCACGAAGCCCGGATGGTGACGCAAAATGAAGCTCTGGACCATCCCGACACTTTTCAAACGCTTTGGGGGGAAACTGTTCCCAGTTGCAACACGCGACCGCACTGGCGATGCCCCTGTAACCGGATCCCTCCAACTCGTTCGAAGATTTTAAAGAACACAGACCCCGGCTAGAGACCAGAGTGAGCATAACCTTCCTCTCAGCAGGCCTAAGGGGCCTCGACAAAGGACCAGTCTTACGCGGCAGCAACCAGCGCCGTCCTTGTCACTGCAGAAGGCACACACATTTGCACCAGCCCACTGGTGACAACATGATGAGCACCCAGGGGTGAGACATGGACACACATCCCTACTTGCTACCCTTCCCAGAGGGGCAAACAGCCGAGGAAGAGGAGACTTCAGCTGCTCTCCATCGCCCGATGGTCCTCAGCCTTTGGGACACGCAAGGGCAGGATCTGGTGCACTGCTTGGTGCAATTTAAATTAGTCAGGCCCGTGCGGTGGGTGTAGCCAAGAACCCAGCTATCTCTGGGCATCTCGGCCAATCCCGCAGTTAAAACGTTTGGACGCTTCTTATCGGCACTTGGAGAGGATTAAAATACCAGGCCGTATATTAATGAGGGAGCAGGTTATAAACCCATCACAGCTTGACCACCACGTTCACGTCAAGAAAAGCAAAGCAAGAACAGGACAGATCAAAAGAGAGCCATTAAAGGCGTGAGAAAATGGTGCTGCCTTATAAGGAGCTAATAAAGTTAGCAGCTCTCCAGTTTGGAGAAAAAAAAAGGGCAGGAGAATCAGAAAACATCCTTGGGGTCCACACAAACAGCCAGAGACAGCCTCACTTCGAGGAGGAAATGTCAATAAATAGAAGCGAGCAGACAACGCTTGAAAAGGCAAGTTCGTAGATTTTTCACATGGCGTCTTACCCAAGTGGTGGAGCTCGCTGCCACGTGTCGCCAGGACTGCTTGCCAAACATTTAAAAAAAGCAAAGATTAGATACCGAACAAGGACAGCAACCAGAGCTATATTTGCTAAGACTGTAACTTCCTATACTTGGTTCTGGCTTAGCAATAGCTCTGCGTTTTGTGCTCGCAGCAGCGCAGCTGGAGGTGGGGAAGGGAGGCATTACGCCTCTCCCTGTAGCTGGGGACACTGGCCAGCTGCATCAACTGGGGACTCACATGGTTCAGAGCGGTCGTGTTAGTGGCACGCAATGATTATCCCCACCAGTGTCCAGTACACGTCCAGCTTGCTTTGATTTTTACAGAAAAACAGTAGGTTACCCGGACAAGAGCCCTCAGACATCACCAGAAACACCCTGAGCTTTTCTTTGTTCAAGCCGGCCAGCTCCAGCCACCATCTTGTCATTATAAAATGTATTTACGTGCCTTTCCTGCTCATTGACTATATTTATTAAAATGACAGTATGGCAGCCACATATCAAATTGCCAGCTAGGCTTTTATCTCATTTTTAAGCCAGCCTGAATTACTGGCCTAATTTTATTGCTTACCCATTACGTTTTATGCAATGGATAATTTTCTCCAAGAAGGAATTGGTGCTGTTTGATATTTGGGCTCATTTGTTGCCAAGACAGAGGATATTGGCTTACACACTGATAACGCTTTGAACACGAAGCCTGGTTTTGGATCCTAAGCAACACAAAGTATAGGATTTATAGGATTAATAAAGCTATCGATTTCAGTTCTTTCCTCTTTGAGGGTTAGTGCTCCAACTCTTCATGACGAGATGACTCTGTCCAGAAAACTCCCTTCATGTTTTTGAAACCCAGTATTTAGTAATTTATTTTCTAACGCTCTTCCCCGCTAGACTTGGTGGTGGTGTTACCCACACAGTACTGGGGATGGGAGCTGCCACAAAATACCGCCACTGTAGCCAGTGGGTTAGCACCAGTTACCTTCTGCAGCACAGGAGCCCCCTGGAATTCAGTTTACACTGAACCCATTTGTATATATATAAAAGCACACTTCTGTTTTCAAAATACTTTGCTATACAAAAACAGACGTTTCTTCAGCAGCAGAGTACAGTGTGATTGCTGAGCCACGCAACCAAAACACCATGTGCCATCACAGGACTGCAAAAGAGCTTACTCTGGCTTTCGGTGTAGTAGATATATTAGAATTAATACCTATTTTTTTGCCTGTTCTTGGGAAAAATTAGAAATATCACAGTGCTGGCTTCTGGCCTGCTTCCCCTTGCCCCCCAACTTCTGTGCGACCACGTACTGAAGAGCTGTACCTGCTCACCTCGCAAGGGTTTTTCCCAAACATGGGGCATTTCATCAGCTAGACAGAGAGGACTTCGGTCTTCCAGGCTGCAAAATACTACATTTTAGGGGAAAAGCAAAGAAAACAAAACCAAAAAAAGCCAGCCCCAGGTGACCTGACACCCGAACATGACAACTGCAAAGGATATAAATCCCCTAGGACTGGATAGATCACCATATCTTGTACTTTGCCATTTTTAACACGCAATTGTTGTATTACCTCTACATAAAGGCCCCGCGTGCAATGCCCAGGAAAAATCACAGAAATTACGCCGGACATGTTGCAGGACAAGGTTTTAACACAAAACCCACAATGCAAACCTGTGAGCTAAAGGCTCACTCCCCATTGGATTGATCGGCACACCCAGCACAAAATAAATACCGAGCCAGCCACCATCCGCGCTTTTGTTTCATGAAACACCATTTTGATACCGAAGCAACTTGACAGTGTTTTAAACAGAGCAGACTGAATGCGCGTTTTCATCACTCTCACTTCAGAGAAAAGCATAAAAGAAAAATACTTGTGCATCAAGACCTGCTGCACTCAAAAACCTCTCCAGCGATACGGTGCAGAACAGTTTCTCAGCTAGCTTTGGCTTTCATTTTACCTCTGCAGATCTCACAATGCAGCTTTTTAACTCTTTGGGAAAATAGGAAAGCTTGAAAGACTGCAGTTTCCCCCCTTACGGAGGAGGAGCGGAGGTTTCTACCGCTCACTTGCTTTTTGGCACCGGAAATTCAGGTTTTGTTTAGCTTGGAAATCTCATGGATGTAGTTCTAGTTACTCTTCAGTCCAAAGCAGAGGGTGGTAAAAGTTCAGCGCTCGCAAGGTAATTCTCACTCGTTTGTCCTGAACTGCCAAAGAAAAGTAATTCCGAGTCCCATAGGGTGTGCCAACCTGAAAAATGTGGAAACATCCCGAACAGCCAGCTTCTTGGTCCACCGTACCTCCATGCCAGTGATGAGCACGAGGCATATCTCCAAACCAACACATCCCTAATGAGAGAATAAAATTAATATCCCTGTCCACGCTGGTTTATTTCAAGTATAGAAGAGGCTTTAGGCACAGCAGCTATTGACAATTTTCACATACACCACACACCAACTTTCCCCAGCTCTCCACCACAGGGAGCACGGTATGAAACCTGGCCCAGACACCTCATACTTACCCTCTGCTAAATTTTTGCCAGAAAAGCATAAAGTCATAGGTGTGCTACAAATCACAGCAGCAACCAGACTGCCTCACCGGCACTGAAATCACTGCATTTCTCATAAGGTGCTGCTCCAGCTTAGGAGGGCAGGGCCTCTCCGCTGGTCAGCCAGAGGCATTTATGCAACACCGATGCCAATATTCTCATTAAGGGAAGCTAACGAGAAGTCACCAATACGTAACACTCCTTGCGCACTAATGATTGCCAGGACTCTGCGCCTTGAAGTCACGTGTGACCTAGGAGAGACCAGCACCAGGTGCATTTTATTACCTTTTGCAACACAACAAAAGAAATTGCACCCAGTAAGGAAGCATTTTCCTTCTTCCCCATGAGCGAGCACGACTTTGAGGAACCAAGTAATAAAACAGCAGCATCTCGTGGGAGCAAGTTCACAGAAAAAAGAAAAAAAAAATAGTTCAAGGGGACCCTGATCTTCACCAACACAATTTAGCACATTGCAACGCTCCCTCTTATGTTTGCCCATTGCCCTTGCCTGAGCAAAATCAAGAGTAATATACTACCGTGTGTGGGGCTGTTTGCTTGTAGGGGAAGGGGCCCCACAGTTTTACTCCCTGGAGGCAACCATTCTCCCCACCCCTTTTGTGTGTATTTTTTTTTTTTTTTAATGTGCCACACATCAGCACAACGCTGACAACTGCATTGTATGTTTTCTGCCTATGCAGCAGTTCAACAGCACACAACTCTGGAAGGTTTTTTGAAAGGGGAAAGGGGGAGGGAGCTGTCCTTTGCTTTACCGTTTTAATTGCACAGCTTGCTCTTCTACGTGACCACAGAGAAGGAAAAACCCACTAAGGTGTAAAAACAGTACCATTTTTAGCATCCAAAAGGGTCAAACTCAGACTTCTCAGAAGATACAGTGGAGCTTAGAGTAAAAGCTACCACAGGCAAGAAAAAAAATACTAATCACCAGGGTTTCTTCTGTGGAGTTGGAAGTGACCCCGGCAGACAGCTCGTTTGTCCTTGCTTACGGTTGTTACAGTCTTTATGTTTCCACACCCGCCAATGCAGAGATACCAGCACTGAAAAAGGAAAACGGAAGGAAGGTATGAAAAGCTGGACTGTCAGTTTTTCCACCTGCCAGCAGCAGCTCGATTGAGCCTCAGTGGCACCGCTCCAAAGAGCAGGGACCAGAGCACATTACCAGCCTTCACAAATAAAGCTGAGTTAATATCTCACACGCAACATGCATTATACAGATAGCACTGGCAAACACAGCTTCCTTTAAAAATAAGGATGACTAATCCGTAGCAGTTTTTCTTTATTTTTTTTTAAAGGCCACAAGGCAGAGCTTTTTCCAGAAGCACCAGCCTTTGCTTTTGTGAAATAGTAAGCAGTGGGTAGGGGAAGCCCTGGGACCTACTCATGCTATCCAGACAGAAGTAACCACAGAAACATTGTGGGTTTCTGTGGCCCGTGTACAACACACACAACCAGAGCACTGTGCCTTACGGTCCTCAGCAAGGCCAGATCTGACTGCCCAGACAGTTCTGAGATCGCCGCGTGTTCACAATACTTACAAAGAAGGTATCTGCTGTGAAGAGGGGTGACACAAACAATCCTGTATTTCCCTGGGAAAGAAAAAAAAAGGGAAAAAGATAAGGCATAAGATAGTTTTCACCCACAATATTGCAACATCCCCCTGCGCTTCCTGGGTCAGGGAAGGGATGCGCTGGAAAAAAAGCAGCATGCAGGGTTCTGTAATCGAAGCGGAGCATCTGCATTAGCTCGGTGGGCCCAGTCCCCCATGCAAGGTCACTCGGGCTTGCAGGGAGACACATTAGCACTACCAAGCCTGCTTTAATGCAAAGCTGTGGTCAAACCACAGCCGAGCCAGCACTAAAGGAGGTCACTTGGGGACTACAAAAAGGTAATGAATTAAAAAAAAACCCACCACCACCAAAAAAACCCTATAAGCAGATGTATACTGACAAGCGGGCAAGTCAACAGCTTCGCTCTGGCAAGCTGCGTGGTCATCTGCATGAAACAGGCAGAGAAGTAACAGCCCGGTTCCCAGGAGGCAGCAAAATACTCTGTATCTACACAGAACACTGAACAGATTTAGGTTACAGCTTTTAGCCAGCCCCACTTACCAACCTCTCCCCCTCCCAGCTTTGCAGCCCTAAAACCCACCAAATCTGTCATTTTTTTAAGCACTCAGAAATGGAGATTTGCCACCGATGTGATTTTTGGTGGTGGCACTATTAAAATACTTACCCACCTCACAGACAAGGGCTGTGAAATCTTAAATTTGTGAGTGTTTGCAAATGATTTTGAAAGCCTTCCAAGGAAGGTGCTGTAGGATTGTAAATCCTTCCCATTATTAATAAAATGAAGCTATTGTTCCAGCTCTAATCAAGACTTGTCTCCAGCTGGGCAATTTTAAAATGCAATTCAAAACACACACACACACACAAAAAAAAACCAACCACCATCATGAGGAAGCTTCAACCCACAGGCTACTAGGAAAAAAAAATAAAAATCACTGAAAGAGCTAGCTGTTCTTTTAAGGGGAAGGGGGAAAGAAAATAAAAAATAACAACCCTGCTATTTAAAATGAATTCCAAGCAGGATCATGTTGGGGGGGGGGGGGGGGGGGAGCCTCCCTCCCACTGCCTGGGAAAGGTCACTTCTGCCATCGGTGCCCTCGCTATGCCAGATCAAGGCTGCGGCAGTGCGTGCGAGCAAGCAAGCGAGTAACCCCATTGCTGCGAGCCCAGCCTCATCCATTTCCATCAGGAGACATCTCTGCTTTTAATTTATTTAGCAAAGGGGGAGGAAAAAGAAGATTAAAAAAACAACAAAAAAAAAAAACAAAAACCCCCAGAACCCCCCTTGCAAACACCTCCTAGCACCCTTTTCAAGGATGGGGAAATCTAGCAAGGGGGAGAGGCTTGGAAAAAGGCTGCCAGCCGGGTAGGGAAAGCAGGCAGAGGTGGTGCATCCTTTGCATCCTCCTCCTCCCCCGGCGGCAGGCGCCACGCCTGCCCGGCGCTGCGGCAAAGGCTCCGCAGTGGGTGCTCCCCTCCCCCGTAGAAACTTCTGGAATAAGCAGACAAGCTGGAGAGAGGGGAGAAACCTTTATACCCGCAGCGGAATAAAAAAAAAAAAAAAGAGAGAGAGAGAGAGAGAGAGCAAGCAACAGAGCACATAATAAAAGGGAGAAGATTGCACAAGGATGGGATGCGTGCAGGGAAAAAAAATTAGATATATATAAAAATTAAGCCCATGAGCGGCTTTGGCAGCCCTGGCTCGGCGGGGTTTTGCAGCCTGCTTGGCTTTAAATAAAACGCCCCAACACAAAGCACACACACAAAAAAAATGGTGGTGTTTGGAGCGCTAGATGGTGGGATAAAGGAGCTGATCCCTCCTCCCGGATCTACAGCAAAGCCCTGCCATTTCAGTTGAACTAATTTGTCCTCTCTTTTTGTTGCAATGAATTGTCTGATCCGGACTATTTGATTGCATTTGCAGCTTCAGTTACTGGGGTTTGTTTTTGTGTGCTTTTTTTTTTCCTTTTTGGTTCTCTTTTATTGTTGGTTTTTTTCTGGGTGTATTTTTTCCTCTTTCAATTTAAAAAAATCCTCCCCAAATCTCCCAAGGAAAATCTACATCTCTGTGGAACAAATAAAACATTCAGGCACAAACTTCCACCATGGACTGTAAAAAAGAGATGGGTTGCTTTTTGTTCTTTTTTCTTTTTTTTTTTTATGGCATTTTTTTCTCCTGCTTTTAGGATATATGGTAGTAGAAAACCAATGGAGGAAAACAAAGGTAATATATATATATATAAATATATAAAATCAAACATATATATGGGCCAAAATTACAGTGATTATATATAATTAAATCATACTGTTTCAGGTGTGTGGGTTTATTTTGTATTCTGTAATCAGTCCCTGGAAAAAGGAGATAGATATAAAAATATGTAGTAAATACATAGAAATATTTCTGTATAGGTAGAAATAAAAGAGCATCTATATGGGCCTAAATCTGTAATTCCAGGAAAAAATAGCAGTATTTTAGGCATGCGGTTTTTAATAAAGAAGGGGCAATGTTATAACGTAGCCTGTAACAACACTGTGGTACAGGAAAAGGTAAGGCAACATTAAAAAAAAATATTTAAAAAAAGCATACGTGGTACCTTGGCTGCAGCCTCCAACAACGAGCGTTTGGATGTTACAGGGTATTTTTTTTTTTTTATGGTATTACCACGTCTGATCACACCAAGTTATGCTTTTAATTAACCGAATGGCGGGCAGGTCGTTGTGGGGAGCAAGGCAAGCAGCAATGGCTTCTTCCCCACGCCACTCCGGCTCAGAAGATAAATCAATCCTCAGGTGTTTTAGGTTTTCTGGTGGTTTGGTTTTTTTTTTTAGTGCATTTAGGTATTTTCCATGCCGTGAGGAGAGTGGGAGGTGGTGGTTTCAACCCCTGCGAAGGAGAAAAGCGGTGGAAGAGAAAGAATTAGGCATAAAACTACCCACCTTGGGGTGCGTGTGGAAAGAGCAATTCTGGGCCAAAAATCTTCACGCTATGTGGAAAAAAAACCCAAACATTTCAGGGGTCGGTGCCGGCGAGCTGTGCCGTGAGGGGAACGAGGGGACGATGTTGCCGGGGGGGGGAGGCTGAGGCGGCGATGGCGCCTGGGGCGGGGGGGGGGGAGGCCGAGGCCTCCGCCACCCCCATGGCCGAGTGGAAATGCGCATTTCTGGGCATTTTCGCATCCTTCTGCAAAGGCGGCGAGGAGAAGAAGGGGAGGGGGATGGGGGAAGGTCAGGTTTCACCCGCAGCGCTTTCGCCGCCTGCCTGGAGGGGATACGCACATCAGGAGGAGCCCCTCCACCGCGCTCCTGGCACGGCTGAAGCCCACGCTCGCCGCCCCGGCCCCCGCAGCCGCCCATCGTCCGTCCTTCCCCCCGCTGCCCGCCCGGCGCCATTTTGTCGCCTCGGCGTCGCTCGCCGTGGCCTCGCCGGGCGGCCATTTTGTGAAACGAGCGGCGGGGCGGGGGAGGGGGAAGTGGCGCAGTTCCTGCAGTACCGCGGACGCGGCGGCGCTGTGGAGCCAGAGGCGGCGGGGCCGGGCCGTGAGGGACAGCCCACGGCCGCCTCCTCCTTTTGTCAGGCAAATACCCTCCCTTTTCTTGCTTGTATCTCTTCTTTTGCCACAAAAAGCGTGGTGCCCTTAAAACACCTGGTGGAGGCCGATCGCCTCAGCAAGATTCACCCTCGGACGAAGCAATCCGATAAAGGAGATTAAAGTCTACTCCCCCGGCTGGGCTGTGAGGGAAAGTTAGCCGCACGGAGAATTAATATTTATTTTTAGGAGCTATTCCCCCCCTCCTCCCTCCAACTTTTTTTCCCAGTGATAAATCACCGAGGTCAATAACCCGCCTTGACAAACAGGACAACCTCTGCGACAAATCTCTCTTCTTTTTGTTTTTAAACCCCTCACCTATAGGCCCTAATGGACACTCCAGCAAAATAAAGATGTAACGTAAACAGCTTGAAGCCAGGTCTGGGTGAAAATTGTTAATTTGGGGGAAATAGGGTTGCGGGATGCTGTAGTCACTGCTGATACGATGAAGGAAAGCTAGGATATGAAATGTCAAAGCCCTGCTTGCAGGCATGTGCCGTGCATCTATTTTCAGAAACAGGGTGTGTTGGGGTTTGGGTTTTTTTTTTTCTTTTTTTTTTTTTCAAATTTTGTAAATAACCCAGTGTATCACTTGCAGCCTGGTAACACACATTAACTGTCTGCATCGATTTTGCCTCATATTATCAAAAACACATCGTGCTTTAAAAATAAATTGTGGCACTGGGTGTTTCAGTTTTGCGGGGGAAAATGGGACAAAAAGGAGAATACTGCATTTTTTTTTTAATACATCCTGCCGGTGCTGCATAATGAAGCTAGAGAAATTCAGGGCTTGGGCTGGTCCCAGAGTAATCCCTGGTTCCCCACACCCCCCCCCCCTTAGCCAGCAGGATCAGTCCACTTTTCATTTAAGAAATAGTAGTTTTTTAGGTTGTGTCAAAGGCAGGAAAGTGCAGAAAATGGGTCCGAACACTCTGCAGGGAAGGACAATGCTGCAGCAAGCCAGCTGGGATATGGTTGCAATTAACCCGGGTCGACCAAAGGAAAAACCCAGTTTTCCTCCAGCTCTCTCCATCCCATTTGAAAAAAAACAACAAAACATCATCAGCACTAAGCACCTGACCCTCCTCCCAGAGCATTTTCCAGCCAGCAAAGCCCTGGCAGCTGCTTCAGCCTCAGTTTCCCCTCCTGCAGCATTTCCCTCTGCTCAGCCAGCTCTTTCCCAGCTCCTTAAAGGTAGTGATGGCAGAGCGAAGGCATGCGAGGAATCCGGCTCATCTCTGCTTTTTGCATTTCTCACGGCTGACCCGGGGCGAATGCTGAGGAAAAGCATTTTCCAGCCCGTTTCCCTTTACGGGCTTGCTTTCCTTGTGCCATGCCAAAATCTTCGGCTTGCAAACAAAACCTGCAACAAGGCCTTATATATTACAAAGCAACACTTTGACTACTGATTTAAAAATACTATGGCCATGCCTGTCAGCTCCTCCTTTAATTTAAAAGCTCCTTTTAAAAGACAGGCAGTCCTTTGAGTTGCAAGGAAGATTAACCTTTGGGTTTTTTATGGGATACACCGTTGTATTCCTGGGAGCAAATTGGACTCGCAGCAGGGTACGGTATTGGATGCCTTTGCTGGGAAAACCCAGGGAAATTTTATCCCCTGGCCGCACCCAGCCTGAAGTGAAGAAATATTTGCATTTGCTTCTCCTTGGAGGGCAGCCAGGTCCCTCCCTGCTCTCCTTGGCCTGCCAAGAGGGATTGCAAGAAAAGATGGGCTTATTGCAGCAGCTGAGGGAAGGGCAGGGCCCGGTTGGTGTGATTCAGAGGTGTACAATTCTCTTTGCCCTTTTGCACTGCCATTGGAATAAGACACGAGACACCTCGAGTGGGTTTTATGCCTGGGTGGTCTCGGGGGGCTCTGCAAGGCTTTGGGGGGCTCCCAGGGCAGAGCAGGAGCTTCATATTGCTCCGTGTGTGCTTTGTATTTGTTTTATTTTTGCTAGCAGACCCAGGCGCTTGCAAAAGCACTTGCAACAGGGCAAGGAGCCCAAGGACAGGCTGAGCCGTCACAGCCCATGTGGGCTTGCTCAGCAGCAGGATAGGACCCAGCTCCCACAGCTTCACCCCTGCAAAATCTCCTCCACGCGGCTCAGCCAGCGCTGGAAATTCCTCGAGATCCTCCCGGGGGAAAATGCGGGGCTGTGCTTTTCAGGCATAGCAACACTCCCCATGCCTCAGCTTGTAATGCTTCTCCACTTATCCGAGAAGAAAATGGCTTAAATCAGTCTTTTATCCTCTTACCTCCATGTCCGTCTATCTCTGTCCCTTGTCATCCTCTGCTCCTGGAAAAGTATGCCAAATCTGACCACTTCTGCGTCCCTTCACCGTGCCACCAAACTCTCCAGCTGTACCTTGTCCTTCTCCTCACCCTCCAGCATCTTCTCCAAAGCTTCACGTCGATAAAAACATTTCCCTGCCTACCTCCAGCCAAAACTTGCCGCAGTCCTGGTGCTAACAGCCCATCCCGGTTTGCTCTGCAGGGGAAATATGCGAACCCTTCCTGCCATTAGCTCTGCGGAGGGGTAGCATAGCTTGCTGAGCACCCAAGGGTGCTGCCCGGAGGGTTTAAGCCAGTGTGCAATGCGAGAATGCATCCAAAACGCCACTCAGTATCAGCGTTTCCATCCTCCCTGAAAACCTCGCTTGGGAAAATACCCGTATTGCAAAAAAAACAAGCAACCCTATGCTCTCTGGGGCTTCCCTTCCCCACTCCCTTTGGCCACCACCAAGTCTGCCCACGTCTTTTTACTTCTTCAGCATCATTTTGGTGCCTGGTTTTCCCCACGAGGCAAAAGACTTTAGAAAGCGAGAGGTAACTTTGAGCATGGGACTTCCCCAGCATGGGACGCAGGGTCCCCACCCAGCCGGACCCAAAGCCACCTACTTACGTGACCGAGACAGACCGCAACTTTACATTAACATCCTATTTATAAGTAAGTTTATAGCGAGTTATGACCTGATTGATGGGCCGTAGACGCACATTAACAAACGTTGAGTAATAGGCTTTGTAGATGGGGAGAGTTGGCAGGAAATAATTGTGGAGTTGGTGTGATTAATCAACCAGCCCACTGGACTCCAGTGCATACATTAACCCTTTCATTCATAAATACAGCATGTGCTGGAGAGACATTATACAACATGACCTAGAAGCATATGGCTGCTGGTTTGGTGATATTTTTTTTTTTCAGCAGCTCCCTTTTTTCCATCAGGAAAGCATTAAACATCATCTCAGATGCTCTTGCTATTTTCTGCTCTTGATTTGTGGCTTTCAGTTAAAAAGAAAACCCCTCTTTCTCTGGCTGGTTTGCAATGCCCTCGCAAACAAAACCACTAAGCACCAGTGACATCAGTTGCACAGATGTTGGGCACACAGAAAAAGAGTCTAATTTCTGCTGGTTTGGAGGTTGGACCCAGAGAAGATGGAAAAGCTTCCGATGGCGGAGTGATGTTGTCTTGGATAATGTGCAATAACGGGGCTATCGGATATAGGAGAGTGCGTTTAGCTGGAATTTTTCTGCCTGATGGAGGAATTTGTGCTCTGGCTGCCCTCTGCCGGCTCTGGGACTTGGTTGAGATGGAGCCCAGAGAGCACAGGCTGTCTGCAAAAAAATCCCCACCACCAAACACCCTTTGATCAACACCACCGCACATAGTAAAATCCCAAGTCCGGCCCCAAAAAACGAACCTCTGCTCTCCCCTGGGGCGACAGCGGCATCTGCCAAATCACTGCACCCCGAAATCAGCTGCGTTATTGTCCTGAGCGACCTGACTTTTGCCATGCCTATAAAACCTAAAAAGTGGCTTTTTTTTCTTATTTTTAAACTTGCATTGTATGGGTTTGGAATGCAGGGCGGATGAAAGAAACAAGGGTTTTTAAACTCGGGGTTTTATTTAACTGTGAGTAACTAAATCAGTGCCTGCTCTCTGCATCACCGCAGAGAGAAATGTTTAATTGAAACCCCAAGGAAGCTCGAGAAGAAAGAAAAAACACCCAAGGAAACCAAACCGGCCTCGGAAAAGGAGTTTAAAAAAAGAAATAAGTGAACGAAACCTCAGCTCCTCCACCACCACTGCTCTGCCAGGGCTTTTTACGTTTGTAACAAGCACAGAGCCGTGCCGGGACACTACATCTGTGCTTCTCCACTTGGCCAGCCCAGCAGGTTGGGGTCCTGGGTACATTTTGGTGATGAAAATGCCAGTCATGCAGCTATTTGGGGGTGCAGCAGGCACCCCGGGACCAGCTGCAGGGTGCATCCTGGTGGGTGCACCCCCTTTTTGGTGGCTGGTGCTGGAAGATGGAGGCTGAGCCACGGGGTTTTAGCAGGACGACTCGTTTCGCCGACGGACGTGGCAGGACTTGCAGAGGAGGTGGTCGTCCAGGGGGTAGCACCCATTCTCTGTCGGCTCCGGTGACAAGGGCGTCCCGCAGCTCTGGGGGCGAGAGGGGAAAGGGAAGCCACGTTTTAGGGGTCCCCATGCTGCATTTGCATGTGACACACTGTGCCATTGTATCCCACCTTTCCTGCAAAATCCACCAGCACTTGGAAAAAAGCAGCAAACTATATCAAAAGCATGAAAAGCTGAAGCTCTCCTAGCCAAACACATTGTCCTTTTCACCTGATTTAACTGTTTTTCCCCCTCCAGGTCACTTGCAAGATAAACTGCTGGCTAAAAAATAACCCTGGGCGCTGTGAGCCCCGTGGCCATGCTCTGCAAAGGCTCGGTGCCAAACACCTCAGCTTTTGGGGGCCCATCAGGACTGTACCTCGCAGCGGTAGCAGCTCTCATGGAAACTGCGTCCCAGGCACTCAATCTTGTAGGTGTCCTTGTCCTCGCGGGGGACAATGGGGTGCTCGCAGGCACTGCAAACTGCAGCATATTTCCTGGTGGGAGCAAACAGGGGCAGCATGAGCCCTGTGGGGTGACGAGGATGAGCTGAGCCCCCCCAACATGGGGGATGCTCCCCTGTTTCCGTGCTCACCGACCTGTAAAAGTCAGCCACACAGTACACCTCGTCCCGCTCGTCCACGGCAAAGCTCTCGGCGCCGATGGCCCGGCCGCAGGCGGTGCAGGAGAAGCAGGCAGGGTGGTAGCCCTTGCCCAGGGCACGGACAATGCGCTCCGCAATCAGCCCCCGGCACTTGGCACATTTCTCCAGCGTGGTCTGGAGTTTGGGGACACACACTATAAGATGGCAGCTCCCACTCCAAGAAACTGCATCTGCCACTCCTCTGAGGGCGCTGGTTGTCCCCGAGGAAGGATGGGTACCTGGTAGCAGGCATCGCACATGGGCCGCCCGTCTCTTTGGTAGTAGCGCTGGCCGGCCAGGAGCCGGTGGCATGTCCGGCAGGTGAAGCAGTCAGCGTGGTACTGCTTCCGCATCGCCTCCACCGTTGGCTCCCGGGGTCCCACCACTTTGTGGCAGAAGGCACAGATGTCTGTGGGAAGAAGGGAGAGGGGTTCGGTGCCGTGTGCCTCAGTTTCCCGAACTGGGAACAAGCCCACACTGCGCAACTGGGTCCCCCCCTTACCTCTGGAGCTGTCCCTCTCCGGGTAGCCATTCGCATCCTGCCACTGCGGCTTGCCCGCTTGCTCCCGGCAAAATTTGGGCGGCCTCAATTCAGCGGGGAAGGCAGAAGGAGCCTGATAAGCAGGGAAAGCAAAGGCATGCTACATTTATGCTCTTGCAGGTGGGGAAACTGAGGCACTGGGGCAATTGCACCCCATCGTCCTCACCTGGAGGGTGGCAGGTGTTGCAAGGTCCAATTGCTGCAGCGCCGGACCCAGTGCCTCTGCGGACAAGGGCTGGGGTGCTTCGGAGAGGACAAGGACCGGCGGGGACGAAGGCACGGGGGCCGCTGGGCGGATTTCTGCAGTGAAAGCCAGACATGGCAGGTTTAGGAGGGCAATAACATCCAATAACGCCCTGTCACAATAACGCCCCAACAGCTTTGCAGCGGCGCTTGCTGACCTGCCCCAAAAGCAAACGCTGTCCCAGCCAGAGTGGACAAACAGCACTGATAAGCGCCCGGCGATGGAGAGCAAACACAGCCCTTCCCCAGCAGCCGGATCCATCCCGGGATGGGTGCAGGGATTTGGGGAATAGCCCCCCCCCCCAAAAAACCCCATCCCTCCCTGCCTGAATGCGCATCCTTTAGGAAAGCATCTCCGCAGCATCCTCAGCACCATCATCATCCTCCCAACACCACTTGCAGCCCCCCTGCGGATGCCCCTCACCTCCGTTGGGCAATGTGGGGGGCTGTGGCGGTGGGGTCTGGGGGTGATGTGCGCCTGGGACCTCGGCACCGTCCGGCTGCGGCTCTCTTTGGGTTTTCTCCTTGGTGAGCACCTCCCTCCGCGGCGGCACCAGGGTGATGAAGACTGATGAAGCGATCCTCTTCTCCGCTTTCCCTGGCAGCATCGCTGAAGTCATAGAGGGGCCAGACCTGGGTTCGATTTTAGGGAAAATAAGATAAAAGAGAGCAAAACCCACGGGCGCACCGGCAGCTCCTGCAGCCACACTGCCCTTCGGCCTCAACCCGCCTCCCTCCTCACCCTCCCGGAAAGGGAGAAGGAACGAGCGTGCCTGTCCCACGTCACGGCAATAAATGGTCTCATGCCTGGGACGACACAGGGTAAAGGGTCCCAGCAAAGCAGCAGCCGAAATCTCCCATTTTCATGCCTCTGTGGCCAAACCCCACCCTTTTGTAAGCATCTTAACCCCCTTTATTTCCTCTTATTGTCCCCACCTGGGATTAAACTTCCTGCAGGCAGCAGGAAAAACCCACCTTTCCCCTTAAAAATGGGGTTGCAATGAATCTGCTTTTGCAAACTCTTTTTTGGAGTGTTTCTAGGTCCCCTAGCTCCCCATTGCCCTGCTAATCACTTCCAGCTCAAGGCATCCCCCCTTTATTTTTGCAGATGGGGAAACCAAGGCATGATGTTACAAATCACCGCATCCCCGTCACCGAAACAGCCCCCGAGCATCGCCTGGCGGTGCAGGCAGGATGCGCCTGACCCCGATAAACCCCGCTCGGGAAGGAAAAGGACTGTTTATTCAGCTTCCCAACGGGAAAAGCAGCTGGGGCGAAGCTTCCCCTTCCCAAACGGGATGGTTTGGAGGAGGGGGGAACCCCGAGGCTTTAGCCGGGGTGTCGCGCCAGTGAAGCAGGATTCATCCTCGAGATTAATCGGCGGCCTGAAAAATACCTGTGTGACGAGTTGCCCGGTCTCATGCCCTGGTGCAGGGTGGCTCTGCTCCCCCAAAATCCCGCTCAAAGACGCCAGTGCATCCTTTCAGGGGCAGCCGGTCCCCCCGTGGTGGGGGAAAAGCTTCAGGACGTGCACGCTGGTGATTTCAGCCTCTGACTCAAGCAGGGGAAGGGATTAAATAGGAAAAAACCCTGAGCGGATTCGCTCCCTCCTTCCCTCCCTCCCCGCCGGCAAAACCCCAAACGGGCTCCAGCGCTGCCAGCCTTTGCCCAGCTGCTCAAATCCTCGCCCGCGGGAGCTGCCGGTTTTCCTCCTCCCTGGCTGAGCTGCAGAAAATAGGGGGGGCGGGGGGAGTAATAATCATAAAAAAACAACCCGAAAAAGAAAAAAAAAATCTCCAGGGCTAATAGGAACCATGTGCTCATTGCATTCCTCTTTGTGCCGGGGCTGACGGGATCCCAGCGGCCCCATCGCGGCACCCCCCGGTTCCCCCCCCCCAAGCCGGGGGCCATTCAGGTGGTCAAGGCTTGTGGGGTGCATTAATGGGGTTCGCCCCCCCTCCCTTTTTTGGGGGGGGGGGGTGTCTGCCCCCCCCACGTAGCTCCATCCTGTTTTGGGATGGCTGAGGCCACGTTGGGAAGGGCCCCCCTGGTTTCCCACAAGCATCACCCCAAAATCTCCTGGGGTGGGAGCCCAGGTGGGACCAATGGGGATAGGGCCACTTATGGGGCACCCCCACATGCCCCCCAAAATTGGGATGGGGCATTGCCCTCCTACAACTGTCCCCCAACTCTGTTCCCTGTGCTGGGGACCTCTTGGAGAGCTCTTTGAGGATGCCCGAGGGAGAAGGGACGGGGTGGGGGGGACACAGCCCTTGGAGTCCCCTTGTCCCTTCCCTGAGTGTCCCTGCTGTCCCCTTGTCCCTTACCTGGGGGGTGGCCTTGCAGCCCCCCCGCAATCCCTTATCTCCCACCGGCTAGCCCCGCAGCCCACCGTCCCCTACCTGGGGGTGCCCTGTCCCCTATGTGGCGGTGGCCCCACCGTGTCCCCCCCAACCTGGGGGCCCCCCATCCCCTACCTGGGGGGTGTCCCCAATCCCCTACGTGGGGATGTCCCCCGCCCCATACCTGGGGGTGGCTCTTGGTCCCCTTGTCCCATCCCAGGACGGCTCTGCGGTCCTTTTCCCATTACCTGGGGTGTCCCCTGTCGCCTACCTGGGGGTGGCCCCTGTCCCCTACCGGGGGGGCGGGGTGTCCTACCTTGAGGGGTGTAGGTCCCCTACCGGGCGGGGGGTCGCCTGCCCGGGGTGGGGGGGGCCCTAAAACCCCGCTTGCCCCTCGAGGGGTGGCCCTGTCCCCGTCCCCGTCCCCGTCCCCTACCTGGGGAGCCGGTGCGGGTCCCTCCGTGCGCTCCACGGGCGCGCCCTGCCCGGCGCGGCGGGGGCAGCGGGGAGGCAGAGCCACCCGGCATCACCGCCCCTTCCTCCCTCCTCCTCCTCCTCCTCCTCCTCCCTTCCTCCTCCCCCCTCCCTGCCCCACGGCCTCGGGTGGGGTGGGGGGCACATGTCCTTAGGGTGCCCCATGCACCCCCCCTAGGATGCCCGGTATGTTCTTAGGGTGCCCTATGCACCCTGGGGTGCCCCGTGGGCCCCTCTGACTGCCCCACGCACCCCAGGGTGCTCCACGGGACCTCAGGGTGCCTCATGGACCCAAGGGTGCCCCATACGGCCTCAGGGTGCCCTCTGAACCCTCTGGCTGCCACATGCATCCCGGGGTGACCCATGGCCCCTCGGGTCCCCCTATGTGCTCTGGGATGACCCGTGCTCCCACACCCCCCAGGTTGTCCCATGGACCCCCGTGATTGCCCCAGGCACCCTCTGGGTGCCCCATGTCCCCAGGGTTCCCCACACAGCCCTGGATGGCCCCCAGCATCCCCAGGGTGCCCCACGTACCACCCCATACACCCCCAGAATGCCTATGTGCCCCTATACAGCCTCAGGTGGCCCCCTGAGCCCCCATACACACCCAGGATGCCCCATGTACCCCTGTTAAAGCCCCAGGTGGCCCCCTGTGTCCCCATACACCCCCAGGATGCTCCATACAGCTCCATACACCCCCAGGATGCCCCACACTGCCTCCACATACCCCCTATCCTCCCATGTGTCCCCATACAGCCCCAGGATGCCCCATACTGCCCCAGCCCCTCTCCTGCTCCCCCCCCTCCAGGGGCTGCAGGTTCTTGCCCAGGCAAACAGCCACCTCCGGGGCCTCCCTCCCTCCCCAAATTGCACCCCACCTGCGCAGGGCCTGTTGTCCCATGGCATGGCACAGCCAGTTGCAGCCAGGTGGGGAAACTGAGGCACAGACGCACCTCTCAGCCAGATGGTCACCCCCTCCCTGCCTCAGTTTCCCTTCCTGGGGAGGAACTGCACCACCCACCTCCTCCAAAAAGCTGCACTGCAGCCATCTCCGAGTCCCTCTCCAGCACAACAGGACCCCAGCTCGCTCTGCCCATGGATTTTGCTGAAAAAAAACCTTTATTTTCTGAGGTTTATAAGTCCCCAGAGGCCCCTGCGCTGTGACAGCGTAGCCCCGCAGCCACCGAGGACAGGGACGTCTGCCAGCATCCCACGTCCTTGGTGGGACCAGAGGGCAAACCCCTAGCACTGCCGCAGCATCGCGGGGTCCCCCCAAGAACCAGGGGCTGCGTGAATGTCCCCCAACCTCCTCCACCCTGTGGAATGGGGTCAAGCATCTTCCGGGAGGCCTTCTTCCTTTGTCCCCATGGGGGATCTGTGATGGGGAGAATTTGGGGGGGTGCCCGCGTTTCAGGGAGCCAAGTGAAGCCACCCTGAGTTTCTGATGCCTGGTTACACCCCGCAGCTTATCAGGACATCTCCTCTGATCTCGATCCCAACCGCCTATCCAGCCGAGACTGCTGGCCGAAATCCTACGGGAGATGGAAGAAGAGAAGCAGAAAGGCCCCTCACTGTGGCCTCAGGGCTGCTGCCAGCTCCTCACCCCGACGTCCTGGCGGGGAGGTGACCCCGTCTCACCTGCCTCCAGCACGCCTCCAGCATGACGCCGGCACAGAGCAAGCACCAGAGCTCTCCCAGCAGCGAGACGAGGACATGGAGGACATCAGTCCAACGGCCGACCGTAAGGAGGAGGATGAAGAGGCCGCCCATTCGTACCAGCACTGTCTGGTAAACCGGCTGCCTGCCAGTGCTCTGCCGCGTCTCCTCTGCAAGGACGTGGTGTCGGGGTGGCCACCGTGGGGGGGACCCTGTCCCCTCCCCAGCCCCACAACCAGGGGACACCATGGATTTCAGGGATGCTATGGGGGGGCTTCGCATATAGCCCCAGGTGACCCTCTACAGCCCCAGGATGTCCCCTGTGCCCCCGTACGGTCCCATATACCCCCAGAATGCCCCATATAGCCCCTCTACAGCTCCAGCTGGCCTCTTATCCTCCCATGCAGCCCCCGGATGCTCCATACCAGGCCATAACCCCCCCCCCCAAAAAAAAACCCCACAACATAATTGGGGGTTCGGTCCCCTTCTCACCTTGCATGTAGATGACCAGCAGTGTGTAGCAGATGGTGAGCGGCATCCAGAAGCGGACGGCCTCCGCCGTGGAGAGGAAATCCCGGTTGATGAGCACCACGGCAGCCAAATCGGCCACGGCAAAGGTGATGGCCAAAGCATTCCAGAGCAGCCGGGGGATGCCATGACCGGTGGCGAGAAGGAGGATGCAGACGCCGCAGTAACGCGCTCGGCTGTGCAGCTCGTAGAGGGTGCAGACGTGACGAGCCAGGCGCCGGGTGTAGGCGGCCAGCAGCCCCGCCAGCCCTGCTGCCAGCACCAGGTTGCAGGTCCTGTGGGGAGCCCCTTCCAGCAAGAAGCTGAGACCGCAGGACACCCCACAGCCCAGCGAGTACTGGCACAGCAGGTAGAGCTGGCTGCTGTGGGTGCCCTGCGAGAGCGGGACAGCACCATCAGCTGCTGTGGAGGTTGCAAGGGGATGCGTGGCTGCAAAACGATGCATGGCTTCCCTGTGCTGCAGCCTCCCCGTAACCCCCATGGGTGTTACAAGCAGCGAGGGGATGCACGGCTGCAAAGCAATGCATGGCTTCCTCCATGCTGCACCTCCACAGGTGTCACAAACAGCAAGGGGCTGCACAGTTGCAAAGGCATGCATGCATGCAAAGCAACGCATTATTTTCCCCATGCCAGCCATCCTCATCCTCCCCACAGAGGTTGCAAAGCAGCAGGGGTATGTGTAGGCTCCTCCATGCTGCGGCTCTCGTATGACCCATGGGTGCTGTAAGCAGCAGGGGGATGCATTATTTTGGGCATGCCGTAGCCCTTATCCTCCCTGCAGGTGTTGCAAAGCTGCAAGGGGATGCATGGTTGTAAAGTCATGCAAGGTCACCTCCATGCCACAGCCTCTGTCCTCCCCATGGGTGTTGCAAGCAGCAAGGGGCTGCAAAGTTGCAAAGGCATGCATGCATGCAAAGCAATGCATGGTTTTCTCCATGCCAGCCATCCTCATCCTCCCTGCAGAGGTTGCAAAGCAGCAGGGGGATGCATAGGCTCCTCCATGCCAGGGCTCCCATGTGCCCCATGGGTGCTGCAAGCGGCAGGAGGATGCATTATTTCGGGCATGCCACAGCCCTCATCCTCCCTGCAGAGCTTGCAAAGTCATGCATGGTCTTCTCCGCGCCATCTTCCCTGTCCTCCCCATGGGTGTTGCAAAGCAGCGAGGGGATGTGTGGCTGCCAAGTGATGCATGCTCTCCTCCATGCCGCAGCCCCCATAGCTGTTGCAAATCTGCAAGGGATGCACAGCTGCAAAGCAATCCCCTTGCAAATCTGCAAGGGATGCACAGCTGCAAAGCAATCCCCTTGCAAATCTGCAAGGGATGCACAGTTTCAGGGCTCCCTCCACAGCACTGCTGTGCTGTGCCTCAGTTTCCCCATCCCATCTCACCTTGCCGAGGGAGAGGATGGTGGAGACGGCACGCAGGGAGAACTCCAGCGCCACCAGCGCAGCCACGCGGGAGCCCACCAGCGCCAGCACGCCTGTCAGCATCACCACGTGCAGCGACTCCAGCACCCACCGCTGCGTCCGGATCGCCTCCTTCTCCGCCTGCCTCTCTGGGTCACTGGGGACAGTGGGGGGGACATGCTGAGCTGGACGGGATGTCCCTTTCCTCCTCCGCCACCCCAAAATGGGGCGACAGCCTCGGAGACCTCCCCTGTGCTTTGCAGCAGGGAGAGGAGGGTGCAGCCCCTGCCCTGTACACCCATGGGTGCTGAGAGCTGCCCCTCCGCCCCGACAGTGGATCCCAAAAGCAGCTCCCCAAAACAAATCCCCCAGGGGAGAAGCAGGGCCGGCGCTTACTTCAGGCACTGGATGTAGAGATAAACTTTCAGGAGGCTGCAGAGCACCGAGACGGCGCAGGCACCCACCAACCCTGCAGGGAAAAGGCAGCAGCGGGTCACCGGTGTCCCCCAGGCTGACCCCAAGCCGTCCCCATGCCACCCCCGAGGGGTCTCACCTTGCAGGAGTGCATCCAGCAGTGCCCAGCCCCATGCCAGCCCGGGCAATGCCGGCAGCCAGGACCCCAGAGAAAACATTTTTGGTGGAGAGAAGCCGCAGCGTAGCCAGGCCCCAGCTCCAAGGTCCACGGGGTGGAGGCTGGGAGCGGCCCCCCCCGGCTAGTAAATCATTGCCGGGGCAAGCAGGGGCAGGTGGAGCCCTGGCCAGAGGACCTGAGCTCCAGCTGCCCCATGGAGAGGAAAATTAGGGTGGGGAGAGGGATGCAGTGATGGGATTCACATGGTGGGGCTTGGGGACCACCAGCATCTTTAATCTCCCCCCACCCCGGCACCGCCATTATTCTCTCCAGCCCGATGCGTCACAGCGTTTCAGGTCCTGGCTTTGCAGGGACGAAGCTCCCCCCCCATTTATACCACCCCAAAGACCCTGAAACGACGCCAAAAATAGAAAAAACCCCTTTATTAGTGTCCACAGCGGGGCTGGGAAGCCTGTCCTATGGCCCTGGGGGCTGCTGGTGCTGCACCATCTTCCTGAGTTCATCCCAAAAGAAGAGGCTGAGGACGGTGTGGGGGCCGAGGCGGAGGTAGACGGCGCCGATGCCCTTGTACAAGCCCAGCAGCCCCTCTTTGCTGGAGATTTGCAGGATGCAATCCAAAAAACCCCTGTAGAGCTTGCCCTGGGGAGAGAGGAGCCGGCTGCGCACCCCTGCCGGATGAAATCCCGGAAAAAAATGTGTCCCCCAGCTCCCCGTCTTTTGCCAAATGGCCTTACCGTGCCGTCGGCATCCACCGGCTGGTTGTAGAGACGGGTGCTGACCACGTCGAAGGGCGTCATCGTCACCGCCACAGCCACACCGCTCACCATGCCCCCCGCCAGCACCGCAGCCCAGCTGCCCTCCCTGAACCACTGCGGGAAACGCTGGTCATCAGCTCTTACGCCCCCCCCCCAAAAAAAGGGGAGTGAGAGGGGCTGACGGCGACCGGATCCGGCGCACGTTCCTCCTCACCTGGCGCTCGCAGACCCAGTCCTTGGCAGAGGTGAAGGTGGCGAGCTGCGCAGCCGAGCCCACGGCCACGCGGGGCACGGCGCCCGTCACCCCCCGCCACAGCCCCGCCACCCCGTGCTGCTTGTAGATGCTCTTGAAAGCGCCGGAGATGCTCTGGGGGAAAAGAGGAAATTTGGGAAAAAAACGGCAATAGTGCATCCCACCCCGGCAAAATTTCCCACCCCCACGTGCAAAACCCCGTTGCTCGTGGGTGGCACGAAGCCACCGTGGCTCCGGCCAGGTGACACCAGTCCTGAGGGGTGTCAGAATTCAGTGGCACATCTCTGTGTCCCTGTCACCCCCTCCCTGTCATTGCGCCGTTATTTATAGCATCTATACAGGGCCGAGCTGCCAAACAGCAGCTTTAAATAGCCAGTGGCCAAAATAGCATCGTCCCTGCCGGGTCCCGGCGCCTGCGCGGCCAAGGTGCCACCGAATCGTGTCGCCCTGTCCAACCCCCCCGTCCGCCCTCACCTCATGGTTGTGCTGGTGGCCCACGGCCACAGCTGCCAGCGTCTGGGCTTGGAGGTGGGTCTTGACCTGGGGGGGAGACAACGCCAGGTGACGAAACCCCCTCAAGCCCCCCCTGGATGGGCTGTAGTTCCCCCCATCTCTTCTTAGCAGCTTTTGGGGGTGTTTTGAGCCTCCGGCAGATGTGGGGTGCCCAGATGTGTTGCCAAAAGGTGCTTTCAGACCTTGAACCCTATTTTTTTTCTCCCCCCCCATGTGCCCTGGGGCAAAGGGCCCCCCCAAACACCCGCTGCAGCCCCCCACTTTGAGCTCTGCACTCCCAAAACCAGGAGACACCCCCCCAAAAAGGGGGGAAAACCACCCCAGTTTCCATATGTGGGGCTTCTCTGCTCAGGTTTCCGGGGGGGGTGGGTGGGTGGGGGAGAAGGGGGTGGTGGTTGGCAAAGAGCATGCACAAAGCAGCCCCCCATTTTTGGAGGTGAAGCAAAGCAAAGCAGCGGGAGAAGGGATGCACCGAGCCAGCGTTTACAGCATGCAGCCAAAGCTTCTGGAAGGGGGGGTGTCCCCCACAACGCCCCCCCCCCCCCCGCGCCCCGATGCGAGGGCTTCTGGGGCAGAGCGGCACTCACCAGGTACGCGGGGCTGCCCACGAAGGCTCCCACCGCCCCGGCCACGGCGCCGGCGGCCACCGTACCACCGGGATACCCGGTCCAGCCGGCGTCCTCGGCGTGGGAATAGCAATAAAACCGGACGCCGTTCATCAACCCCTGATAAAGGAGGCCGGCGGCCAGACCCTTCTGCAGCCCCCGTAGCCCATCGGCCTGGCACACGGCCCCCACCGCCCGCAGCACCCCTCGGTAGGGTCGGGGGTAGGTACCGGGGGGCTGCAATTCGCCCTGCAGCTGTAGCCGCGTCTTGACCACCTCCAACGGGTTGGTGAGGACGCAGGCCAAGCAACCGGCCGTCGCTCCCAGCACCAAATCGATAGCCGGCGGTACCCCCCCGGCTGGGGAACCTCGTGCGATGCGGGCTCTGCTTTGGGGGGGATAAGGGAATTCATGCAGGGAGGCGGAGGGGGACCCGGGGAAGGGTGCGAGGGCCCCGGTACCGGCCGCCATGCGGCACCTGCTTGCGGGGATGGCCCCAGGCTCCACCTTCCCCCCCCGCCCCCCCCACTGCAGGGAAAAATAGCGGGGGGGGGGGGGGAGAGCGAACACCGCCTCCTGCAAACCAACACCCCCCCCCCCCAAATCCAAAGCCACCCCCAAATTTGGGGAAGGGATATGGGGCAAAGGTCAGGCCTGGGGGTGCGTTTCCCCCACCCCCACCCCAGCACCGATGCACGCCTGGCAGCCAAATCCCGGCCGGGCGTCCTTGTCTCACGTGACTTGGTGGCGTCCCTGCGCAAATAGGGAAAAAAAAGGGCTGTTTCTGCAAAAAAAAAAAAAAAAAAAGGCATGATAAAAGGGAAATAAAAGCTGAGGAAGGGCAGTTTTGGGGGGCACACACAGCCATGAGCCCCCCTCCACAGACAGCTGGACAAACCCCAGGGAGGGGTGGAGGTATAAGGACTGGTCAACTCGTTGCACTTTTGACTGCGGTTTGAGGGGGTTTTGGGGGGTGTGTCACCCTCCTCTCCCAGTGCCAGCCCCTCACCGGGGTTACCAAAATGTTTTGAAATTGGAGTTTCCCAGGCCAAAAAGCTGCGGGGGAGAGGGTGGGGGGTCTCACTGTCCACCTCCCCCATGGATTCCTATTTTTAGGGTTGCACAGTGACCCCTCGGGCCCCAGGTTTACATCACGGCATAGCCGTGGCCAGGCCACTTCAGTGATTACTGGGGGGGTGGGGGGGAACCCCCAAAGTCCCAAACTCCTCCCCATGGCTGCCCCATCCCCAATATCCCCCCAAAATCACCCCCCTTTGATCCCCAAAGGCAAGGGAGGGTTAATGGGGAAGGTGGGTGACGCTGGGGGCTGGCCCTCTGGTTGTTTATTCCTTGTCTAGACTGGGAATATCTCCAGGATCCAGGGATAAATGGGGCCAGAGCGTCGGGACAGATAATTCAGATAATTCACGGTTGAAGCCATGAACGTGCCCCGCTGCAGGGTTAGCGCCGCTGGGGTTCAGTGAGGAGCCAGGGTGCACGTCCTCCCCTTCTCTCCTCCCTCTTCTCTCCAGCCTAGGTATCTCCTTCTCTCTGCCCCACAGCGGAGCTGCGGGCTCCAACATCACGGAGGGGGAGGAAGAACAGCAGCCCCCAGCGTGGGAATTTGTTGTAGGGCCAAATCTTGAGTTACCAATGAATATTTATTTGGGGAGGGGGAAAGGAAGCAGATGTATATACATATACATTCAGTCACGCACGTTTCCTCCCAGAAAAAGGCCCCGTGAACATATATTACATGAGAAGGTCTCCGGATTATTATTTAAAAGCTGGGGTTGTGCCCCAAAGGGCTTGCTGTAGAGGGCAAGCGGCGACGGGTCCTCGCTGGCCTCGGACGCAGTGAGCCGAGAAGATGGGGACACGGTCGGTGGCAGCTATGTGACAACATCCCTTAGAACACCTGAAGAACATCGGACTCGATCTCTTCTCTCCCCCAGCACATGGGGCCAGCGTCCAAACCTCAAACCAGCTTCCGAGATCTCCTAAAACCGTGCTGGGGTATTTAAGGCCAGATTTTTGGCCCCGGTCCTTCTTCCTTAGCCTCAAATCTCATCAACAGGCTGCAGGCTGGGGAATGGTTTTGTGATGTCCGGAGGTGCACGGCCCTGGGAAACGCCAGGAGAAGGAGGAGGAGAAGCAGTGTCGTACTCGGTGATTGTATTAGCAAGGAGAAAACATGCACAGCAGCGATTTAGTGTTCCCATCTCGCCACCTCCGCGTACCTACCCTGTTCTAAAATGAACAAGTCCTCGGTCCCGCTCCCTGCCGCGACAGGGGGATGCTCATCCTCAGCGCACCCTGCTCCCACCCTCTCCCTCACTACTAGTGGGATATTATTCCATGAAAGGCAAATTATTTTGCCCCGTGGCAGCTGGATGACGAGGAGAGCGCAGGCTCGCCTGCATGGCTGTGCAAGGGAAACAGCCGAGCTCGGCATCGCCTCCAGCGTGGTGAAGCGTCCGGTGGCTCCCCAAACGCGCTGGACGTCCCCGACTCGGTGGAGAGCATGGTGGGGGACGGGGTGCGGGGTCCACGCCCGCAGGCACGTTCCTTGGTGGGGACCGAGCGATGGCAGGAGGGTTTGGGGTGCCAGTTGGCTGCGGGGCAGCCAGATACAGGTCCTGCTCTCCAAAAATGGGCCCCCATCAGTCATCCTTCCCCCCCCAGCTAGGGTTAACACCAGGGGTCCCGCTCCGCTCGCCCGCGGCAGAGGCTGTCACTGCGCTGCCAGGCGCTGTCGATGAGGCTCTGAGCGTCTTCGCATTTCTTCTTGATGGCGGCGTCCAGAATGGCCTTGTGCAGGAGGTCGACCTGAAACACATACACACACGTGTGGGGCAGTCCGGAGGGGAACGAACGACAGCCGCTTCTCCCCCTTGTTGTAAAACCACCTCAGAAACAGATGGGCAAATCGCCTGTGTCATAAATACAGGTGATGGAGGGGTACGGGGCTGACCCAGGTTCCTCCCCACTCCCCTCACCAACCCTGGATGCTCGTGGCCCGCCTTGCCAGGGGACTGAAGCTCTGAATCCCACATCCCACAGTTATATGGACACAGAGGAGCTCCATCGCTCTCCTGCCCTTTGTGGGAAAAATTCACCCATGCCTTCATTGGAGGGCCCCGTTCGCCTCTCCTGACCAGAGGAAAGGTGTGACACAGCCTTGCACGCTCACCTGGTAGATGTTCCTCCATGCGGCGTTCAGCGCCGAGAGGAACCTCTCCAGTTCTGTAGTGCAACTAAAATAGAGGACCCAGGGGGGCAGGAACTGCTTGCTGTCCTGAGCAAACTCCTAAACACCAAGAGAGAGGCCGGGCATTACCATTGCGGTCCTCACCCAGCCCCGGGCTGGCTGGTCCCGAAGCAGAATGCTTACCAGGATACAGTACTCCTTGCCGGCCTCCGTGGAGATGGCGGTGATGTCCGTCAGCTCCACGGTGCCCAGCGAGCGGAAGAAGCTTGTCTGGCAGTCCTCGTGGCAGGTGAAAGCCTTCTCGTCCGTCAGCACGAGGCAGCAAGGGACGCAAGGCGTAGGGGCGACACCCTGGGGGATCACCTGCATGGAGAGGGGAAGGGGGGGTTAAAATCTGGCATGAAGGAGCCCCATCTCCATGGGGTGCCCCACGGGGAAGCCCTCTTGGCCCAGGAGAAAAATGCCTGCTCCATCCCTGCCAGACATCCCCGCTCCTTTCGGCAGCTCTGTGCCGGCTGGGCTGTGCCCCAAAGGGGCTCCACGCGAAAGAGGGCGTCGATGCACCCGTGCTTGGGGGGCCTGTCCCTGGCTCACCCCTTTGGAGACAGCCTGGCAGAAGTACTGCATCCAGTCCGCCATGTCTTCCTCGTTCTCGGCGCTCAGCTCCAGGGAGGGCCGGTCCGTCAGGATCACCTGGAAGGAGTGGGGCCGGTCGGTGGTGTTGGAGCGCCGGCATCCCCCACACTGCTCGCCGCTGGGAGAGAGGGGGGAGGATGGAGATCAGCGGGACAGACTGGCCAGCGCTAGCCTGAAAACAGCCTCTGTCTGCCCTCCCTGCACTGCATGTCACCCCTTTTCCCCACAAGTGCTCGTTCCCATCCGTGACATCCCTTGCAGTCACTCCACGGATGGCCTCTGTCTCTGCACATCATGGTAGAGCCGGAGCCGAGCATGGTGGGTTTGTGGAGGTTGCCTGGCGTGGCTCTTGGAGGGGTACGTCAGCCCTTCAGAGGCAAATTCCCCATCAGAGGGTGGGCTCGGCATGCAAAAACCAGGAGGAAATGAGCCCATCCATGTCCAGCTACACGCATCAGAGCCAAAGCAAATAGGCATCTGTACCCAGCCAGGAGCAAGCAGGGAGTCCTGCAGCATGGACTAAATCATGCTTTGCCCCGAAACACCTCCCTGAACATCCCAAGGAGCTCCTGATCCTCAGATCCCCGCCAAATCTGGGCGCCGCATCCTACCAGCCACTTACCCCATGTTGATGGAGAGCAGAGGGGTGACGTCCGTGCGGTCTGGGTACTGGTACAAGATGCCATTGCTGCCATTTGGGAAGATGAAAGAGGTGGTAACTGGAGTCAGCTCGGCTCCGGCAACTGCACAAACACCCTCTGCCTTTGGTCCGCACAAACAGCCGCTCCTGCCCTGCCCTCCACCCACGCAGCCCCGTGGGGTTACGTTCCTGCTGCTGGGCAGCCACAACTGGTAGCTTTAGCCTCCCAGGTGACAAGATGGGTTCTCTCCATCTCCCAAGCAGCTCCTGGGCAGCAAACTGGTCCCAGCACCTTCTCTGACAAGCCCTGGCTGACCCCAGTCCCGACCCACAGCCCCAGTGCCCACCTGAGCACCACAAAGCAGGTCTTCCACTGCTCCTTGCCCAGGTAGGAGGTCCCCGCCTTGTAGTGCAGGATGCCGTCCTTGGTGACCGCGTTTTCGGTGGAGGTGTAGCTATTGTTGGTGGGTCCCAGTGCCTCGTCCATGGGGTCTTCCCAGTGAACGAGGCCATAGAAACGCACAACCACGTCGCAGGCCTGCGAGAATCAGGCGGAGCAGTCAAAGGGAGGGTGTCTCCCGTGAGCCTCCGCCACGTGTAGCGATGGCCGCGGTATCCAAACTCACCTCGCACTTGGACTCCTGTGCCACGAACTTTGCGAGTGCCAGTTTCTCCATGGTGGCATCTGTGAGGATACTGGGGTACGGCGGCTCCCGGCACCCTTTGATCATGGCTGACTTCAAGGAGACCAGGAAGAACCTGAGAGGGAGACAGAGATCTCTGATGAGGCTGGGGCAAATAGCCCCTCATCTCCCTCATGTGCTCTGATGCTGAAGGGGCTTCCCTTCAATGTGGGCCTCTGGTCTGGAAGACCAGAGGGTCTCAAAATCAACCTACAGACCAAAGGTGACGGGAGTTGCCAAGTCTGAGCTCCGGGAAGGAGACGGCGAGACTGCGAGATGGACACCCATCCCAACATAGATCCCAGTATGACCATCCAGGCCCTAATGAGGTCACCTCCCTGAGCTGACAACACGCAGAGACCTGGGACGTGCCTTGAAACTCAAGACCTTATCCCTACTCATCCCAAATGACACAAAGGGACAAAGACACGTAGTCTGCATTGCCCAGAGCCCTGAGGCTGTCAGCCTGAGGGACAGGGTGACTGCTGTGTATATCCAGGGAAGATACCTTGGACTTATCCATGCTCAAGGCATTTCCAGCTGCCTGCAGGGTTTAGCCGGTGGCATCAAACCAAACCCCAAACCCCCACTGGTGGCAGGACTTGGTTGTGAAGAGCTGTCATTGGAGTCTCTTGCACTCCCGAAGTCACTCTGGGAGTCCAAGGTGCTGGCCAGAGGTCCCGCACCCCAGGGGGAAAGCGCCACGATTTGCCGCCCGGTCCCTGCTTACTCGGTGAGAGCCACGTCTGCGGTGTCCAGCAGGAACTGCTTCCTCCGATTGGTGCACACCAGAGTCACCGTTTGCTGATCCAGCCCAACCTGTGCCACATAGGGTAGTTAAGGAAGTTGGTAGTTAAGAAAACCAGGTGGGGGACGAGGGGTGGCGAAGCAGGGCTGAACCTGGCTTCTGGCCCGGGAGGAGAAGGTCAGCGGTCGCTCTGCTGCCCATGTGAAGATACAAGCAAGCTGGGCACCTGCAGAAGTGGCATTTGAGGGGGGATCACTTCTAACTCTCCTAGTCTCAAAGATTCAATGGCCAAACCGCTCCCTGTGGACAGAGCGCCCCACAAAAACACCCCACCGTGATGCTCCTGACACCCCTGCGGCTGGAGGGGTGAGGACCAACCCCCAAACTCACCTCCTGCTCCGCCCAGGAGGGCTGACCTGACCCGGGCTGCACTCACCGAAATGTAGTCCAGCTCATTATAGGAAACTGCCTCCTCCACCATGTATGGCTTCTCCGCTGCCCCTGGGCACAGACACAAAGAGCCACATGAAGGGTGGCAAAGGACCCCAGCGCTGCCCAGATCCAGGCTGCTGCACAGCAGCAGCGACAGACCTGCAAACCATGCCGTGTCCTAAGCAGCACGGAGCTGCGGGGCACATGTCCCAGGGCTTCCTGGGGGACAAGTCAACCTGACCTCCCTACTGTGACTGCCACCTCTCCAGGGGACACAAGGGAACTGGGAGGAACTGGCAGTGAAGTTAGTGAGCTATGGTGCCCTGATTTATGGACAAGCCACTGATCAAGCAAGCCTCCCTCCCTGCAGCTGAGCTTAGAGGCTGTTGGGATGGGATACCTTTCCGGATCAGGTACACGTAGCAATCTGTCAGCAGGACATAGATCAGCTGCAGGTTCCCCTCCATGTGCCCAGTGCTCATTCGGATCATCTGTGTGGAGAGAAAAGAGCTCTCAGCCCGTGGCTGATGCAGGCACAGAGCTGGTCCTTCATGGGAGATCGATGGTGACCACCTTACCCTGAACAACTGCTCCTCGTTCTCCCGAAAGACGTGGATCATCAGCAGGAGGAGATGGTTGTTATCCACCCTGTGAAGAGAGACAGTAGAGGATGGACATAGATGCGGGGCTGGGTGAGTCCAGGAAGGGCAATCCCCTTCCTTATTGAACTTGTCCATGATTTGGGCATGGGTTGGCCCCCCAAGACCTTCTCCCTCCTGACCCCTCGTGCCTCATCTTCATCCTGGAAAAGGATGGTCTTTGCCCCCCAAACTGAGGACAAAGGAAAAAGTGCCAGCTTGAGCTCAAGATGGTTTGGAAGGTGCTGTCCCTGCTGAGCAAACCCAGCCTCACCTGAACTCGGAGGGATGGGTCAGCTCCGAAGGGCTGCCCTGCCCTTCTTCCACACCAGAGTCCTCAGCACTGCTTGGGGAAGGGCTGGGCTGCTCCTTCTTCGGCTCATGGAGAGCCTGGGGGTTGGCAGTTTCTGTCTGGTCAGTTTGGGGTTCATTACTCGCCCCTCTAGACTCCTCTACTGCCCCAACTGCTTCTCCCTCTCTGCTTTCTTCTTCTTCAGGAGCCTCAGGGCTACCAGAAACATGTGGCGGTTGGCCAGGCCCTGGAGTGTCATGGTGGCCACCACCTGGTGCAGCAGTGTTTGGACTCTCGACGGTAAATCGGTAGAAGTCCATGGGGGCTGAAATCCCCGCACTAAAGTCGCCAGAGGACGATCCATCTGGGGTCTCCCCTGGCGTGCCAGTCCGAAAGGACTGCCCAGGAGGCTCGAGGGGGGCGTTCCAGCCGCCGGGATCCAGCTGCCCGTTGAGTCTGTCCATCACCTTGCTCAGCGGCTGCCCCACGCTCTCCATGGATGTGTCCTTCATCTCGGGGATGCGTAAAGCCAGCTGGCTGAGGGCAGAGCGCTCGCGACCCTCCTCCTGCCCGCCTGGGCTTGGTTCACCAGCCGGGGCAGCGAGACCATCATCCCTCTGCGGGTCTTCTCTGTCGCTCAGCCCATTCACGCCGCTGTCTCCGCTGGCCTGCTGGGTTTCAGGCACTGTGGGCGCAGGGGTGTTCACCGGCTCCTCAGGCTTCGCTTTCTTCTTCTTGCCTGTTTTCTTCTTCTTGGCTAACCTGCATGGTGAGAGACCAATAGAGATGTCACTCATCTGTGCCTGCTTAGACTTGCAGAGGGGTCTGCAACCCCCTAGAGAGGGGTGCCACCCTTTCCCAACAACCTTCCTTTGCAATTTTCCTATTGCGGAGAAATCCTTATATCAAGAACATCACTCAATGTGCGGCCACATAGAGTCCCCGTCTCCATGCCAGCCGTCACAAGAAAAGCAGGGTATGGACACTGTTTCCTACCTAGCCAAAAAAGAAAAGAGGCATCGGCTGCTGGATGCAGCATCTTGGGCTTCCTTTGGCTGCAAAGGGGATCACAAATGGATGTGGAGCTAAAGTGATGTGGGAGAAATCCCTGTCTGAGAGCAAGATGCTGGGAAGGGAGAAGGTTCCAAGAGGATGTGGGAATGCCATGTCCCCATCTGCCAGAAGAGGGAGATGCAGGCCGGAGCCCGCTCCAGCCGAACAGCACACCAGGATGCCGGCTGCAGAAGTGTTCAGGCCTCCCATGGCACCCAAACTGCTGCCAGGTCACACTTGTTTGGGAAGGGAGTGCAGTGCTTCTCTTCCCTCATGTCTGCTGGAGAGCTGGGTGTGACGTAACCCAGCTCCTCTGCTCCTCCCAGGAAAAACAGGGCATGAGAGTAAACCACAGGCCTGCTGGGCTGGTTTTGGGGTGTCCCCCCTCCCCGGGTGTGAGCAGACGGAGCCTTGAGCTCTTTGTCTGGGTTAAGGGCTCTGAGGGACCCCTGGGGATCTCCTCTGCAAGGAGTCAAACACAGGCCAGCAGGTCTGCAGAGGCATCTCCCTCAACAGGTTTAGCCACAGCTCATTGACAAACAAGAGGAAGGACGGGAGAGAAGATCTGAGACCCGGAGTTACTGCAAACCTGCCACCAGCTGGAGAAAGCTTCGAATAAAAGCTCACAGTTTCCTCTGAGCTCTCTGATACAGATTGTCAGGCAAAGTTGTTTACGTTGAGGCAGCTTGTAGCACTACAGGCCCAAGGGACCAGCTCTGTTGACACCTACAGAGCATCAGTTGGTGTCTGGGGGTATAAAACCACTCTCTCATGATTGCATAAAGGCTACACCACAGTTGCTGTCTCCATTGGGCTAGAAGGCGTGGCACATCATCAGCCTCTGGTGATAGATGACACTCAGGGGGATGTTTCCAGGCCAGGCAGCTCTGTCCCTACCTGATGACCTCCAGCTCTGTGCAGCTCTCGGACTGATCTGTTCCTTCAGGGGTGGCTTCTGCCTTCTCCTGGGAAGCTGAGTGCACCGGTGTGGTCTCGGTGGAGGACAGCACGTCGGCCTTCTCTTCATTGAAGGGGTTGTAGCGCTGCGTTGGGCTTTTCACGGAGGCCTTGCTGCCATTGGCCTCCGAGGCAGTGGAGCGCGGGCAGCTGAGTGTGTCTGTGAGGTCTCCGTCTGCAAAGACAAGAAGGGAAGAATGGGATTAACATCAGCTCGGGCACCTGGATCAAGTCAAATCAAGCAAAGCTGTGCGCTGGGGGCTCGGGGCACTACATGGTCACTGTACTGCTCACAAGTGACACCACCCGGGCACCGGCAAAGCGCTGTCGGACCAGCTTAGCTTCAGAGATTGCTGCGGGCAGCAGGCTCTTTGCGAGGAGGGACAGAGAGGCCAGCACGTAACCCAGCATCGTTCTGCAGTTTGCACCCACTGCAATTTAGATGATGCCTGGAAATAACAGCTTGGTCACCCAGGAGCCAGCAGCCGGATTAAGAAGTAGAGGTAGCGTCCTTGGGAAGGAACTTGAGGGGTCTTGGGGCCACGGTGCTCCTTAGCAAGATGACAGCGAGCTAACGAGGCTGCAGCCCCATACTGCTGCTTCTC
Organism: Harpia harpyja; assembly: GCF_026419915.1. Taxonomy (NCBI): domain Eukaryota; kingdom Metazoa; phylum Chordata; class Aves; order Accipitriformes; family Accipitridae; genus Harpia; species Harpia harpyja. The sequence goes on from NC_068946.1 coordinate 8,626,214, forward strand.
CCCTGCAACTGGGTCTTAGGAAGATGCTCGCTCAGCTAGATGGGCAGAAACAGAGCCAGCCCATAAAGCAGCGATCATTACAGAGCCAGCTGCTTTTCTCTGCTTGCACGAGACACACATGGTGGGCTGGAAGTCTGGTGGAGGGGGGGGACACAGCATTCACTGGGGTCCAAGGACAGCAGGCTGCACAGACAGGTCGTGGCACAACTGGCTTGGCCCATGTTAGTCTTCAGAGGGAAAAGGAGCAACGGAGAAGGGCTACAGGAGTCATGCTCAGAGTTATCCGTCCACAAAGTCATGGTTAAAGGAAGGTTACCCATGCCCTTCTCTCCTCAAGCACCCTTCATTTTCAAAGCCAGCTAGAAACCTCTTGCTAGGCAGGGAGACCCCTTCTGAAGGAAACCACAACCCTGGCAGTCTGATTCGGGGGCGTAGGTTTTGAGTAGGAAAATGACAACTCTTATAAAAAAATCTAATAAAGGCAGTTTTGTGATGGCTGATTTCAAAATGCTGCTTTGTTCCTGCTGAAGCGCCTGCCCTGCAGCGTGGAGGGTGTGAACTCTATCAAGGGAAGTAAATCGGGTAGATTTTTAATGTCTACATTAAAGGGAAAATAAGATGTTTAAAAGCTATTTCAGCCCCAGGCTTCTAGCCTGCATCACCAAAATGAACATCACTTCTTTTGCCTAAACCCTGCTGGTTCTGTTGAGACAAAACAATCTCTGTCCAAAATACAGAATTTTACCCCAAAATGCATTTGCTGAAAACAGGGAACTCCTCCAAATTTCTTAACCTCTTCCTCTGTGTACAAATGACAAGAAATGCATCAGTAAGCTAAGCTGGCGGGGGGGGTTAGGATGAAAACTTTGCTACAGCTGAGGTTTGCTCAGCACACAGTAACCCAGCCCGGAGCACTGGTGGATCACACCAGCACCACTTTGCAACCAGGACCTGCACACAGGAGCCGTGCAAGCCTCCAAAAACCGGAGGGATCTGCCCCCAACCTCCCGTGCCTTCTCCCAGCCTGCACCCAACACCCAAGGTTAAGTTGGTTGCTGGGTGTTGGGTTTGGAAACATGATTTGTACCCTCTAGGTGTACGCTCAAGCTTCGGGGACACGTTAAATCATCTCTGTGAGCATTTCTGTATGTGGGGTAGGAAAGAAGATGAGAGGGAGTGTGTTAGAGCCCAAGAGCAATCCACATGGAATTCAGGCAGAATTTCCCCAAATATTCAGGTGCTACTGCCCAAGGCAATTCAGACCCAAGGCTCCAGCCAGGTTTTAGCTGCAAAGGACAGAACGTGGGTGTATTTCCTCCAGGGGTAAAGCAGAGAGGTCTCCTACTCCCATGAAGTGCAAAGGATACACACAGGGACTGCATGTGGAGGAAGGAGAACAAGTTCCTCTGAAATGGGCACATGCTTTTGACCTTAAAGGCCAGACATAGTGGACAAGTTGGTTTTAAAAGTGGTAAAATAAAAAAAAAAAAGAAGCGTAGTGACCCAAACTGAGCACAGCGATGTGCTGGATGTTGTGGCTTCAAGAGAGATGTTTTGACAGAGGAGAGCAGGGTCCAAGGAAAACAAAACCTCCCAAATTAATCCCTGCAAAAGGCCAAAATTAAAGAAAGCAGAATTAATTCAGCTGTCTTCCAGGGCTTTCAGGAAATCGATGAAGGTGGATCAGTTTTTCAATCAGCACCCTGCGTGCTTCACCCCAAAGAGGAAATCTACAGCCTAAGGTCAGCTGGCATGATCAGGCTCATTTTGGACGGCTGCTGATCCCTGCCTGCCAGCTTCACGGCGGGGGCGATTTTGCAGCTTTTCTTTTGTAACCTGGTATAAAGGCTCCTTTATCAACACAGGCCGTAACGTATCGAGCAGCCACAGAACAGCACTCGGAACTCCAGCCTCACATCTGCTATGCCAAGCGCTGGGGCAGACACATTTAGGAGACACGAAGGCATCGTCAGAGGCAGGAAAACATCCCTCTGCTCCAGGATATACAGCCAGGTGAGTGTGCCTGCATACACCAGGAGTTGGGGAAAGCTTTGCATGTGGTCTCACAGATGAGACACACAACTTCCCACCTTGGGGGATATCTTTTCTGCTCCTTTCTGTCTCTACCGAATTCCATCAAGATGTGGTGGTTGCTTGTTAAAGAAATGAACCAGGAAGCATGCAGCAAGCTTCAGGTGGCAGCAATGCAGAGAGAAAAACAAAATGTTGTAACAGATGAGTATGTCCCACCTTCCCAGTCTCTGCTGGGCATGGTCTGCATTGCTGGAAAGACATCTCCAAAATCATAATCTACAAAAATGAGGGATAAAACTCAGGATTAGAAATACAAGTAGTGGGGAGGGAGGGGGGACAGGGGAGAGTGTGAAGGGGATTTGGGGAGGGAGATGGGAAAGGAGAGAAATAAAACAATCTTCCACTGGTATCTGAAACGCATGAGAAAATAGTTAGGGAACATGGATGCAAATGGAAACCAGCTGCACTAACGGTTGTTCCTGCTGGATGTTTGTGTTATGGGAGCTACAACGGGACCAGCGAAGGATGAAGGCCCCATTATGCAAGCTGATGGAAAGCTAAAACAGAAAAACAGTCAGTGGCATGTACCTAATCAGGGATCCCCTTTGTGAACGAATTTAATCGCTCTGTGCCTCAGCTTCCCCACTTCACACTTACCTCCCATAGATACTGTGATGTTTGGCTCATTAATGTTTGCAAAGCCAGGGGTCTGATTAAAGGAAAAAACTTGTCCTCTGATCCTAAAATCCCCAGCTCCACCTACACTCCCAGGGTAGCGAGATGCTCCTGTTGAAATGACGAGCAGTGAAATAGTTATTGAAGTTAAATTCCTCCATGCCAGAGGAACAGCGACAATGCCTGCCCTCCTGGGCTCCACCTTCACCATCCTGGTCCCACAACAGGGGATGGCATTTCTACATCAGCACCAAACCCCTCTGTGCATGGGGAAACCGAGACACAGATCACAACTGCTGTCCGGACACATGGAATAGCTTGCGACGATACCAAAACCAAAACCTAGCTCCAAAATCTCCTGGATCTCTACTCCAAACCCCTCTTCTCTTGAGCATTAAGCTTCCATCCACCAGTTGGGCTGGAGAGCGTAGCCAAACCCAAGTGACCCCTCTTGCCCAGTCAATAGGGACAGGTAGGAGATGTGCTGGCAGCAAGACGTGTTCTGCTGAGGGAGGAACAGGAATACAAGCCCAGGGGGTGCAGCAAGTACTGAAACAGCTGCTTATGCCAAACCTCTGGGGACAGAGAAGCTTCTTCCTGTGACTTTTATTGCTAGGCTCCTCGTGCTGTCTCCAACTTACCTGGGATGCTGGAGGTTTGGCATAGACCCCGAAAGCAAACCCTTTCACGCTTACAGCACGAGTGCAGATGCCACGGGTGAGACCAAAACGGTGCTGTGCTTTGCTGAAATGATGCTAATGCCCATCCCAGGCTGCTCCTTCTCAGTATCTTTAATGTCTGCAGTTTCTATCTTGCATATAAAAGGCAACTAGTGGACCCTTGTCTCAGAGGGAACCCGTCTGTATGCAGACTCAGTCCTGAATTCACTGCATCCAATTAATGGCATGCATCACCCCATCTATTCCAGAATCTCCCGATCTTGTTTTGTTCAAACTGACATCAAAAAAGGAACGGGGTCAACATATTTTGGATTAGGAACAGCAGCAGCAGAGCTGCTCCTTCATGTGAACATGCTTTGTGCCGGATAAGAGCTCCCCGCTCCAGCCTAAAGTGGGTTAAGGGGGCAGGCACAAGGTACGTGTCTTCTCAGTTCATCAGGAACAACATCCAGCCCTCTCTGATAGGGGTAAGGGGGCGAGTATGACAACTTATCAGGCTGCTCAAGTTCAGATGCACAAAGATGAAAAAACAGCACATCTGAGACCACTGGCTGCCTCTCCCTCAGACTGCAGACATGGAGAAAAGACTCTGGAAACTGTTCCCCACCACCTCCAGCATACGTGGGTCTCTGAACTGCAAAATAAGCCGTTAAAAAAGGTCCTCTGCAGCGCTGCGTACCTGCTCTGAGCTGGAAGCCACATTCAGATATGGGCTCCATTTCACTCCATGGGGAGATTTCTCCAGTTCTTGCTAAAACACCCCCCCCAGGATGGAAATGTGGCCTGAGGTAACCAGCAGGGAAAGTCCTTCTCTCCCAGTCCAAGGCAAGGGGGCTGTCCACAGCTTAAATCCCAGCACCTCCCAAGGCAAGACAGCAGAGACTCACAGCCTAACTGCTGGGTCTCTTGCTTTGGTCTTTTCCAGCCCATCATTTGCTACCTTATTTGGCGCCTCGTCCGGTCCAGCAGCTCAGCCGAAGGGGATGTGGGAACACACAGCCCCGACCGCACCCATCTCCGAAAAACCACTGACCTTCACTGGATGGAGCGATGGCGCTGTCATCCCATTCCAGGTTGGTGGAAGTGACCGAGTTGAAGGAGTTGAGCGACAGGCTGTCTGAGCCGTGCACGGAGCTTGGCAGGCGGTCCTCAAAGTCTAGCAGGTACTGAGGTTTGTAGTAGTCTGGCATGTACGGGGCCAGATCCAGGTAAGGAGCATCCTGCAGAGAAGAGAGCATGGGGTGAGTCAGGCTCTGAGTCACTGCACACAGTTATTAGCACAGTCAAAACGATGGGACTGTCCTTGAATGTCCTCTGACTGTCCATTTCTGCCGCCTTTCAGAGGAAACCCAGCGGCTCCACTGCGACACCGAGGGTTAGCGAGTGGCTTTGTGTTTACCTGGAGGGATGCCAGCATTTTGTACCACACTTGCAGAGCTCAGCTCCTTTATCCCCATCAATCTGCCCTGCAGCTGGCTTCCCCACACCTGCCTCCTTCCTCTTCGGAACAGTGCAGAGGAATAATTGAGCAATAGGAATAAATCCCATTGCTGGGTCTCCAAAGACCCTAGCCTAAAGCCTTTCCTAAAAGTGGTAGCTTCACATTTTCAGCTGAACAAGAGGAAGACCAACAAGAAGGTACACTCTGGACCAAGCAGTGGGAACTCTGACACCCAGGACTCCCCCTGCTCCACATACACACGCTCTCAGAGCTGAGAGAAACAGATAAAACACTCACCAGATCCAAGTCAAAGCGGATGAACTCCAGCCCAGACACCAGTGTTAAGAACAAGGTCAGATGATCGTGACTGCAAACTAGGGCGTTCCTGCAGCATGGATAAAACAGAAGAGCTTTAGAGATGTGGGAAAGAAAAGAAACAGCTACAGGCGCCCTCTGTTTTCTTGGTGGTGTGCCTCTGAGCTGCTGTATAAATGGCCCCAGAGCTGTGAGCCCACTGTTTGCCTCCTAAGAGCAATGGCAGACCTTAAGGGCAGATATGTGTGGCTCAGAGCAGTCGGGCATCCACTACGTGCTATCCACAAACTGACCTACAGCCACGTTTCCAGGCATCCACCAGAGCTGCGTCCCTGGACAAGAGCTGAGCAGCTTCTTGAAAAACATGGAAGAATATAAAGGCTACCTCTGGGACTGGGAGTAAAAGCAGTAACTAGGAGAGATGCTTGCAGGCCCTCTTATATACGACTGCGTCCACATCTGGGACCTTTAAATGAATCATGTAAAACCTCTGCAAAACCCACAATGAAAAATCAGACCCTGATCAACTGTTCCCCACTGGCAAATTAGGGCTGACTTCTGACAAGAAGGGATGCCAACCAGTGCCCAAACGAGAAGGAGCTGGGGTACTCACTTGACATAGTACTTGTGCAGCAGGCTTAGATTCTCCTGGAACAGCCTCAAGTAGCTCTCCAAGGAATTTTCGTTGAGGGCTAGGTACAGCCATGCCCGGCCTGAAAATAAAGCAGCAGAGAGATTTATCTGTGGGGAAATATCTGAGAAGCTGCGAAGCAAGGCTAGAAATAAACACAAATCAGTTAAAACACATCAGATTGTTCATTCACATTTGTATCATTTCAAGGGAGCAACTGACCGTTGGGGAAATCTGGAAGGAAAAATGCCAGCGGGAGATGAAGAGACAGATTAATGATTTGGAGTGGGAATGGGAATAAGAGACTGCATGATAGCAGGTTGAGAAGCAGACACATAACTGTGTCTCTCTAGTGAGATGGGAGCCCTGCTAGCATTTCCAGCAGGGATCAGAAGACAGGAAAGATGGAGGGACAATCGTTGTAAATCAGCACAGGTGCAATTTGAGATATTACACAAATTCCAGTGCAGAGAGAGGTGATGGTGCAGTCTGTGCTCAGCTCCACTCTCACCGGTACAGGGCTTGGGAGATGAAGGGTGTTGGGATAATCAGGCAGAGAGGAGGTCTCTGGGCACCATCCTGCGTCAAAAACGGCCTCGATGGTCCCAAACATCTACTACAGACAACTCGCAGCAGGGGAGAAGCAGCATCAGGCAAATGACAGCTACAGTGAGACGTTCTGGGGCGAGAGAGGTGATGCCTCCCATCTGCCAGAAACCTCTCCCAAGAGCACAGCCCAGCAGATCGCTTTGGTTTCACAGCAGCAGAAGCAGGCCTATGGCTCTGACCCCAACACCTGATCCTGAGGCACGATGCAATTATTTCTAGAGCCATCATGCCAGGACTCCCACCTCCTTGGCCAAGACAAGCTGGATTCAGCGGGGAGCTGCCCGCTGGTTCCCTCAGTCTGCCTGCAGCCCCAGCCCTTGAACATACGGCCAGCACAACCTTCCTGGGCCTCCTGCCAGATGTCCCCAAACCAAGGTTTGCCCTCAGAGCCGGGGCATCTGCAAATACTCACTGCGTCCCAAGTTGGTGGCCACGTGTTGAAGCACTTCTATCTGTTTGATGGCTTCCCGGCGGGTGAAGTGAACGACCAGCACCCAGTAGCCTGAGGAAAGATCTTGCAGGCTGGAAGAAGAAAGAAGGCCAGAGGAAGGTTAAGCAAAGGCTTTGTTATCTCCATCCCAGTTACTGCCTAGATGGCTTCCCCATGCTGAGCCTACACGCTAGCCAAAGCACAGTGAAAAGCATCCCAGCGGCAGGCTCCATGCTTACCCATAGAGCAGAGCATGGTCCAGATGTTCACAGAGCCGCTGCAGGACCTTGTCATGGTTTCTGATGGCCGGTGTCTCGTCTTCACAGGCAGCAAAGTAGCTCTGCAGCTGCAAAAAGAAGAGATGGGATGGCTGAAACTCCGTTCTACAGCCCACTGAGGAGGCAGATGGAGATGCCAACACTCACAGCCAGCATTAAACAGCTTTTTTTAATCTCTCAGCTTGCTAAACCTTGATGCAGGTTACTTACAGGGTATAGCAATTGATTTCAAGAGTACCCTAAAGGCAGTAACTCATAAGGAGAACCTCACCCACAAAGATTTGTGCACTTTTCAGAGACATACCAGCAGCATGGCCGCGGCTGCACAACCAACTTCCTTGTTTGCTGAGCAAGTGGGCTGAGCTGCACAGCCTCCTCCTTTACAGCCAACACTACAGTGGGGTTTTGGTGGTTCCTCTGCAGCGCTGCAGCCATCGCAAAGCCATTCAGAACAGAAATAAATCAGAGCTCTGGGCTCCGTTTCTGGCTCTGCCATGGACAAGTCCCCTCCTCGGTCTCAGGGTCTTGCCATGGGAAACCCTGGTTGGTGAGAGACGTTGCTTCCAGGTATAAAAGATGCTCTGAGTCCAGGAGCTTCATTCTTGCAGCACGCGCGCTCTGTGCTAAATCTGTGTGAAATCTCAGCACAGTTTCAGCATCCCGGGAAGGGACAGAGGTTTTCTTGTTACAGGCAGCTCGAGTAACCACCACGATGCTGGGGATTGATGCCAGGCAGCTGAGAACTGCCCCAGACTTTCAAACACAGGCTGGTAAGGATTGCCTGGCCACACAGCAGCGGGGACTTGGAGGGTGCAGAGGGCAGCGGGCAGCGCAGGTAGGGATGGAGGCACGTGCATATGAGAGAAAGGCAGTTCAATTAATCTCCAAGTCGTTTGCCTCCTCAGCAGGGAGGAGGCTACATCACTACAACGTGTCACTTCATGTAGCTGCCCCTTTCTCAAAGATCTGGACAGCTTGACTCATCCTCAGTTAACCCATTCACAGCCGCAAAGTTAGCTCTGAAGACAGCGCTGGCCCTGTGCTCTGCTGACAGCAGCCCTCGAGGCTCGACACAGCATAAATTGCTTTTCTGCTTCTGCAAAACCTGCTAGAAATCCTAGAAATCCCCTACCACCCAAATCCTATATCCCTTCCCAGCTGACCCACCAGCCTCCTCCTGCCCCTGGAGCTTACAGATCTATTTAGGTCACCGTCTCACACATACTTGGCATTCAGGCAGGGAGATTACTCACCCAGGATGTAATCTCAGCTGTATATGCCACATTTATTTGCTCTGGCTGGTGACAAGCAAGCACAATTCAGCTGAGCTACAACAACGCATCACCCGTACGAACGTTATTTTGGTGACACAATAAGTCTTTGCCAAACCTCACCAGTTAGACGGTAGATTTAAAAGACAAAAACTTGACAGCATTGTGCTTGTCGAGTCTGACCTCTTCCCAGAAACTGGTTTCTCCTCCTGAATTATTACTAGAGCCAGAGAAGCTCCTTTAGAAAATCATCCAGTCTCAATGTAAAAGTTATCAACGGGGACAGAGAACACCTCATGGCCCCTGGGGAACTGTTCCCAACAACTCTCTTAAAAATATGAATATATCTAGCTCCAACACCCTCCTGGCTTGAAGACCTTGACTCTGTTGCTCTTAGGTAAGACGGGAGAGCCAGGCATGTTCCTGCATGGAGCAGGTCCCAGCCCTTACGTGGGAAAGAACTGCCGAGCCCGAAGAATCACAGCCAAATTCCCTCATCCGATCGCACAGCGCAGCTCAGCCGGTCCCTGTCCTGTCTAGTTGAGAAGGTAAATCCCCTGGGGAAGGAAATACGCAATAAGGTTTTGTTTGCAGAGCCACTCATGGGTGCTCCAGCGATGCACAGACTTTTTCATGACACCCAGGTGAGACCCGAAGTGTTTCAGCTCAGCAGGTCTTACCCATTTTTGGGAGGAGGCTGTCTCAGAAGATCTATACTATTAATAGGCAGCCCAGACCCAACCAAGGAGAAGAATGCCCTAAAATCCAATATTCAAGAACTATTTCAGGAGCTACCTGCAGCCAGTGTTTTAAGCTTACTCCTGCAGCGAGGACACTAGAGGAAGAAACAAAGTCATAATTTAGAGACGTAACCCTCTAGCAATAGACAGAGGAGACACAGAGGTTGCTCTCCAAGAGCTGTCTGGAGCTCACTAAAATATCCAGTTTTGGGGGAAACTGAGGCAGGAATCAAAGTCCCTGCCATATGGGGCGCGAGCCAGGATTTGAAGGCAGAAATTCCCGGCTTGTCCCAAGCAAGCTGTTGCCTCTGCAGAGAGCTGGGGTACCCTCAGAGGAGGGTTCCTGTCCTGGGTGTTTCTGCAGACTCTGTGCTGGCTTGAGAAAATGCAGCTGTGGGGGACAGCTAGGGGAAAACAAAAATAACCAGGCCCTACATTAGCTTACCACTAAAACCAAGGAGCCACTCAGCCAGCTCTGCACACACTGCTCAGGGAGGTCATCTTGGAGGGAACTTGGAGCCTGTCTGTGCCACTGACTGGAAGAATTCCCCATGACAGAGAGACTCCAAGCCTGGGCAGCGAAAGAGATGAGCAAATAGAAGCATTTCCTCTTTTTTCTTTCCTTCCTTCTCCAAAAATAACTTGGATCTTTGTTACTGTCCTTCCTGCAGCCAGTTCACAGCTCCTAACCCTCTCTGTTGCTACACGGACCGACCTGCTCCCATCATCAGAGAATACAAACTGTTAGCAAACAGTGGTTGTCTCATCTCAACATCTCCGAACATGGAGAAGCACCAGGGAATTTCTGAAAAACAGATTTCTCTTCCCTAGAAAAGCCAAATCTTGCCCCTATGAAGGCATCTAGGTTTTGAAGGACTCTTCCTGTGTTATATTAAAGCTTGGTCTTACTTTTAGCTGCTCTGCAAGGAGCATGCAGCCTCCTGCTCTGTGCAAACCAGCTTCCCCTGCAATGCAGCCTCTTCCTGGGGAGGCTGCTGGAAAACCCAGGCCCATAGCGATGTCCAGAGCAAACCTGCCCCAAAAGGCTCAAGTTTGCCCCTCTGCAGCATCAGGAGCCAGAGGATGAGCTGGCGTGACTGTGCTTTGCTCAGAGTCATGGGGTCACGCCAGCCCTGTGCACGTGGGACCCTGCGAGCAGGAAACACGCACTCAGCAGTTTTGGATTTGGATTCGGGCACTCCGAGTCACGGCTTTTTAGGAGCTGTCAGTCACAGGGAGGCGTACCAAGAACTCGCTCCTACCCGCATGTACGAAGATGTGCCACCATGTTCCCCGTATGGTGCTGCGTCAAGGGACGGTGCCGTTTCCAGCATCCCTCCAAAATAAACACAGCCAACGGCTTACAGTCCCAAGCGAAGGACATGCACAGCTTGCTGGAGCACAACAAGCCCCAAAAAGAGATTGGCCAGGCAAATCCCTGCCAAACTACCACGTGTCCAGGGAGTAAACAAGACCGAACAAGCCTCAGGATCTCCTGGATGGAGTCATCCCTACAGCGAGGCTGGGGAAAGGCTGAGATTTGCAAAAGCTCATCAGGAGGGCATTTCTGGTTTGGGAAGAAGGGTGAAGACGCACACGGAGGAAAGGTACGGTGAAATAGCTTTTCCAGTTGGGGAACAAAATCCAGTTGCATCGTTTCCCAAAACAGGCCCGCTTGCTCCAAGATCCAGCTAGCTGGAAATCTGTAGGAATTACGACCACGAGCATCCTGGGGCAGAGGCACAGACTATGGACGGTCCCAGCATCCGACCCTGACTGTGCCGCACAGGCAGAAGTGATGTGGCACTGCCCTGAAAAAACAGCATTTATACAGAGTGTTTACCTCTCTCCTGTAAATTGCTATAAAACACAAACAAATAATTTGAAACCAACCTCTCCCTAATCACGGTGTGGTAGATGGACCTGTTTGGGAGGTGGTGACCAAACTTTATGAAGCATCCACAAAGCAGCTCCCTGACATACCTGGGCAGTGAGCCGGGCTGGAGCCAGGGAAAATCAGGAAGGAGGCAAGCAATAAGGTTAAAAAGCATTAACTGAATGCAACACTGCTCATCTCTGGGTTTTCTGGAGACATGCTCTTCCCCTCATCTCCTCTGTGCTCCAAAACCAGAAGGAAGGGCTGAGGTTGGCTTGGATGGAGGACTCATGTGGGGCACAGTAAATGCCTCAAGCCCTGACCCTGGGCTATTTATAGACATTCCTGCGGCCAAAATAAGCACCGTCGGCATGCAGAAGGCATCCCCGCCATTCACCGACACCACTCTGCAGCTCCAACCGGGTCTGAGCACCGGTGTTGCGACAGTGTGGGACAAAACCTGCTTTGGTGAACTGGTTACAAAAGCTCCTGTGGAGTCCAAACAGTCGAGGCTGGCGAGTTAAACAGACTTGAGAAGAAAGCAGAGCAGAAGGGCGTTTGTCCAAAGGGAACAGAGAGCTGGTTTGCATGGTGGGGGCAGGGGGAAGACAGGGTTTGCACCCCTAACAATCACACCTCATCCCCACTGAGGAGAAGGTGGATTTAATTGCCATTTATCAATCACAAGTTGATTTTTTTCTTTGCAGTGATACACCACACCCCACGCTGGCATGCATGAGAAAGGCTATTCCTTGCACAATTTTATAACCTACTAATTGCAGCGGTTCTCAGAGAGTGTGAAGCTCTCCCGGCCCATTTGCAGAGCTGCTGTGTTGCAAGGGATGCCAACAAACAATCACTGGGGAGGCATGCTGTAAAGTCCATTCTCCAAACCTAATCACTCTTGTGGCGCTCCTTTGAAAGCTCTCCAGTATTTCTAAAACTTCACTGAAATACAGTCTCCTGACCTGTTTGCAGCTGGCCGCAACCCAATCGAGTCTCCATCTCCCCTCCGTAAATCTGGCACACAGATGTTTGACTAGCAGCTTTCTGACACCAAGTTCATTTCTCTTGTTCTGCTTGGTATTTCCCTGGCAGGGCAAACATGGCGAAAGAAAAGCAAACAGCCCAGTCGGGCATCCTTTGCATTCCTCCAGCTCCCTAACCACGGTGCTTGCTGTATGGGAAAGGCAAGAGGCACTTCGAAACCCACTTTCCCACCCACAGCACATGGACTGGCAAGGGGTTTTTCCCAGCTGCAGGAATGCAAACAAAAGCAGTACCACAAAGCAGCAAGCGGAGAGCCAAAACGTAACAGAAACTGCAGCAGCCTTTTTTCTGCCTAAATTCCTGTCCTCTCACCATCTTCCCCAGCAGCTGGAAAGACACCTTCTCCAAGCTATCAGGTAGGTGGTTTTCTTTGAGGGCAGTATTTCGTGAGCCATCCAGGCAGGCAGCTGGAGATGCAAACCCTTTGCTAGACCCAAAACCCTTCCCAAGCCTGCTCCCAGCACTTGCTTTTCCACCACGCTGCACGACTGGACAAGGATGGTGGCACGTTATCTACCAGACTGCACAGCCAGAATAACCTTCTGCAGCAAGAGCAAACCCACATGGTTTCCTGCGAATGCAGCTTGCAAAGCTGTCTAACAACGTGATTAAAAAAAATGCTGATTAAGAAGCCAGCTCTGGGTCTTGGCACTCAGTCTGGGGCTGCACCCGCAGCTGAGCACCCTCAGGAGCAAGCCTGGAGCTCCAGGGAGCACCAAAAAAAGGTGGCAGGAGACTGACCTTGTCCCATGCAGGCGATGACAGTTCAATCCCAAGGAAAGAGGCAAAGTGAAGGGACAGGACAGACACATAAGAAGATAAGAGAAGCAACCAGCACTCTCGTACCTGCTCAGGGGAGTACAGGCATTCGATGGCAAATGGATAAAGAGGAGGCTGAACTACTCTGCCTGGAAAACTCCTAGTCTTCCATACCACCCAAAAAAGCAGGCTGAATTTCAAGGCAGGGGTGTTATTCTCTCTTGTACACTTGTATAACACCAAGCCCTAAAACTTCAATTCTAGTAGGACGTTTTGGAGGTTGCATACATGATCTGATGCACCATTTCTTACAACAAGCTTCCAAACCAGCACCGGACTCAGCGCCCAGCTTCCCATCCCAGACTCAGTATGCCTCGCCTGGGTCTTGTGGCTTTCACGATGAAATACATCGGCATGCTCAGAGCATCAGCATGTTGAAGGCACAAGTGACGTTGGAGCAGCCTGGAGAGAAACAGAGCGTGCTTGTGATGCGCAGAGACAGGAGCCTGAAACAGGTGAAGCTGAAACCCATAGCAAAGATGCTCAGTGGCTGGAAATGCAGAGCTTTGAAGCATTTGCAATCCAGCGCCAGCAACGTTGTCAACTCCTGGGACACGGACACTTATCAGCTCCCACACCCCCAAGGCTTTTCTAGGGCTTTTCTTCATTATTTCTAAGCAGCAAACTTTGGAGCAGGCTGGACCCATGCATGGCTCAGCCAAGGACAGGATTTTTTCCAGCAGTGACACTTGCTTGCAAGTCACAGGGAGCATCCTGTTCCTCTGTCATGGTGAGCAGAGCGCATGGAGTAGGGGACAAGCATGTGGGTGCTGTGGAACAGGATCCCTGTGCTAACTGAAGGCAGACAGAAAGGTCACATGCTCGGCACATCAGAAAAAACAGATTTCATGGGAAGAAAAAAACAAGTCCAGTTGGTAAACACACCAAAAAACAAGTGAGCATGAGGTGCTTGTGCCCTGCAAGTCTTGGTAACAGTGCTGCTCTCCCAGATAGCTGCTGCTTACTCACATGCTGGGCATTTGCTGTTTTGAATCTCTCCCCATAGACCAAGTCCTCTGGCCTGCCGTTATTTCGGTTACTCCTCTTGGACCAGGATATCAGAAGTGGGGAAAGCTGAAATCACTCAACAGCCACTGAAATTGTGCAATTGGAGGCAGAGAGGCTCAGAGGCATTGCTTCCGCTCCTCGTACAAAACCCACTGCCAAAATTGAGCCTCCAAAACCAACTGCTCTCCCAGCGAAATGCTTTGTGTTAGTGGTAGGACAAACAGGATTTTTTTCTCCCCAAAAGGCTATCATAGCCTTGTCCACCAGCAGATCCAGAGCTGATCTTGAGAAATGCCTCCCGTGGGTATAAAGAGACAAACATCAGTTTAGGTACCCGCAGAATCCAATCCTCTTGCAACTGTGGACAACAAACCTCATATCATCACCAGACCTGTGCCAGGATGAGGCAATAAGAATTTCCAAAAAGAGATAAACCTTGAAATACTCGGGCAACCCAAGAAATACACAGCTGTGCTCCCAGCAGAACCACAGCAAACAGCTTTGTTCGCTCGTCAAACAGTGGCAAAGCCCTTAGAGTACCACCAAAATACGCAGTGTCAGAGTTGCAAGCATTCATAGACTTCTTAAAAGCACCTGAGCGACCTTGTGTCTTCATGGCTGACTTATGAGCTCCGTGAGATTGCTGCTAGCTTCAGCCACAGGCTTCAGGCAGCTGGCAAACCTGGTACTCGCAGTAAAGGGGCATGCCAGGACTGTGCAGGGGAGCAGCGTGAATGTACCGATGTCGATCCCTGCTGCGTGCTCCCTGCAGCAACAACGGATGTGGACTGGAGCAAACATGAGTGAGAGGAAATACCCTGGCAGAGATAAAAACCCCTGTGGTCTTAGAGCCAGCGAGGTGTCCCTCAACAGGAAGCAGAAGGCAAGGTTGCTATTTGGCTATTTTCACATCTCCAGAATTGCTATCTCTGTGTCACAGCAGCTGGGCTAAATAAATGTACCCAGCCAGAGATGAGCATGTTCCCTACGTGATTTGAGGAGGGATGCTCCAGTCCAACGCTACCTGCTCCTCTCCAGGACATGGGGGCACAAAGCCATCCCCAAATCTACCCTCCCTCGCTGTGCAGGAGAAGCGGAGGTGTTGCAAGGCAGAGTTCAGGGAGCCTGGGAGACTGCAAAGGCATTTCAATGGTACAGGGCTAAAAATCTGATCCCGAGACAGGCAGAAAAGGCACAGTATTAATTCACTATGGGGGAAGCGGAAACCTTCCCAAAGTCATGCATAAACGGAACAGAGCCAGAGCTTTTGGCAAGAACTCCTGCAACATCGGCAAAAAACGTTGCTCCACCTGATTGACATGCACCAAGGATCAGCTGCTCTAGAGTTCATGGGAATGTGTGTCCTTCAAAGCCAGCAGGAAAGCCTGAAAAACAGACAAGAGCCCCAGAATCTTGGATTCTGATCTCTTTTCTGATTTTAAGTTTAGCTCCTAGAATTGCGAACAATGAGCACTGTTTAAGGACTTTGCATTTTCGCCACCTAATCACAAGCAGGACAGCAATAAATCTCTCCTTAACCCACTGCAATGTCCAGGAGGGCATGGAAATCCAACAAGAGAATACAAAACATCTATGCTACCCAGGACCAGGTCACCTGTGATAGCTTCTAGCTACCAGGAGAAGGTTGGCCAAGGATGGATATGAAGCCGTTGGCATTTCTAGCACGCCTATCACGGCAAGAGTTCAACTGGGAGGCACCAGGTGGCAGCTCTCATCCCACTGCTGCCACGTGCAGTAATATCTCCTAGAGGAAAACAAGCACGTGAGCGAACAAGGGTCTGCTCCCCACTGGGAGAGGATGCACAGAAAGCGGTAAATGCACACTGAGCCATAACATGCCCACCTCCAGCCTTCTGCCTCAATAAAGGCCAAATTCTTTAAAAAAAAAAAAAAGAAGGGTTAGGCATCAATTTGCATAGTAATTTGTGCTGGAGCACAGCCCTCTTAGCAGAAAGCAGGGTGAGGGAGCACTGGATGGGAAAGGGGAGAAGAAACGGTCATAAGACAGAAGTAATGAGCTCCACAGCATCACTGTGCAGAGCGCATCGCGTTCTGAATTAATTTACATCTCCCAGGGAGGACAGAGAGGACAAGCTGTAAATGGGAAATCAACACCATGCCCACAGTTCCCTTGGATCTGTGTTGGAATTGAAGTAGGGACCCCACTCACTACTGCTGAGCTCTCCCAACCTCTCCTGAAGCCACCAAGAGCAGCGGCCTCTTGACATTGCTCCAGCTGGAGGGGACAATTTATTGGGCGTCTAAATCAGATGTTCTGCCTCTCTCTGCAGTTGAGGTCTGATCTCACACCTCTGCAGCCAATAGCAAAGCTCCTGCTGATCTCTGAGATATGGGTGAGGAACGTGAACAGGGCAGATCCGGCACTAGGGTATCACACAGAGAAACCCACAGGTTTATAATTACCCTTTCCAAGCAGGTTTGCATCTGCCTTTTCTAGCTGTGCTCTGTCCCTCATATATTCCTAGGAAAATAAGATAAAACCAGTCCTGTTCACTGAGGCTTGAGGAATTTGCTTGGAATTGAAGGACTTTTTTTTGCTGTCGATTTGTACAGAATTTACTCACTGCTTGTGCTCTGACCTCCCACTCCTGAAATTCAGAAGCACCCTGGAGAAACTGAAGTCACAGCCAGGTAAAGTCCCAGCCACAGGTCTCTGTGGCACAAACCCTGCCCAGGGCTGTGCTGCTGCTCGCTGCCTTCCCCATCTGAGGCAGAGGGAAGCTGACAAGTGTCCGGATGGTTTTCCCTGGGCTACTCAGTGAAAATAAGGTATTTTTTCTGCTGCTGGTACTCAGAGCCTGACATCATAACCAGGTACCTCAGCCTTCAGTGGTGGTTTGTCCCAGTCTACCCAGTCTTCAGATGGGGTTTAGTCCTGGCTGTCTTCTAAAATAACATCTGACTTGCAGTCCACTGACTGCTGAGAGTCCACAAACTCCTCTTTCGGTCTGAAGCAGAGAAAAGAAAACCTATCATCATCTGGCCAAAAAGCAGTGTCGAGAGGTGAGCACGCCACCACAAACATGTTCAAACCCTCTACAACTCAAACCTGTAGTGATGGCAGAAGTAAGGAGTGAGCAAACTACGCGGCAAAGAAGCTTTTGAAATCAGAGGCAAGACACTTGGAAAACTCCTCCACGTCCCATGACACAATCCCCGCAACGAGGAGTTAGTCAAGATGGACCCAGAGGTAGGGAGAGGAAGATGAACGAGAGCAGGATTTCCCAGCACGCAGCCAGGGCGTGGGAAGGGTGTACCTGCTCCCCGAACCTACCAGCTTACTCCTCCCATAACGCAAAGAAAAAGAGAAAAATCAAGGATTTGAGCAGGGAAGCGTTGGGAAAAATTAGCAGCTCCATAGCTGAAGGGGAGTGACGTCCCCGAGGAAGGAGAACTGCATCCCGGGGGTAAAAAGCAGGGGTGTGCCAGCATTGGGACTTTCACCATGTGGTTGAGTTTGGTTTCACTGGGATGGTATAAATAAGTCCGTCAGCCTGAAGTCTCACGTAGGTTCCTATGTTTCCCTGAGCTTTCTTGCTCTGAACAAGAAAGCAAAAGAGGCAGGATTGAAAAATCCCAAAATCCCTCTTTGCTGCTGGACCAAGACGGGCAGAGACTGACGCAGATCAAGGCAAAGGTGTAGTTGATGAGTCCTGTTCAAGTATGATAACAATTAAAATAACCACCATGTTGATTTTATAGCATTACCAACAGGGATCCCTAAGGATTTTCTGAATGCAAATAAATTATGTCCAATGAATCCTGTGTGGGAAATAGTATATCCTTACACATATGGGGAAACTGAGGCAGTAGCACTGCAGAGCATTGTAACAGAGCTTGGAGCAGGCTGAACATCCACTGATTTCCTGGTAGATAAAAGATTATCCTTAATTTTTAGAGGACAGAAAGGTGAGAGACCAGAGGACAGGGTCACCCATGGAAGAAAAGAGAAAGGCTGGGAGAGGTTTGCACATCCATCCTATGTCCCAGAGGCAATGTCAGGCCATCCCTTCCTTAATAGTGTTAGGAATTCACGTGATGGTCTTCGTAAGACAAGTTTTCATGGATGAATCTGTGTCAGGACACATTGCAGATCACAGGAAAATTCCAATTCCATAAGGCAGCAGAAACCCAACAACTGGAGAAATGTCAGCGCGTCCAGAAAGCCTTCTTTCCCCCAAAACTTGGGATGAAAACTATAACAAGACTCCCTTTACCTCCTGAAACAGAGCTTGTGTTCTTTCTCAAACGCAGCTGGAGCTCACATGTGGAGCAGGCAGGACATGTGGCCCAACCCAAAACTTCCAGCATGTCCTTACATACAACTCATGCCTGTGACCGCCCCAAACAGACTCCAGCGTCCCGGTCCCCTTCGTGCCAGCATGCAGACGCTCCCCACCAAAGGGATGGGCTTTAAGAAATGCTCTCACTGGCAGCAGATGCCGAGGGGCAAGGAGAAACGAGGGGCAAGCAGAAGGACAAGGTGAGAGATGAGGTATGATGGGACATGTCTTCAGAGCCCTCATTTTGAGGGCTCAGACCAGGGCATGGCCAACCCATGGCGTACACCTGCCTGGAGGGAGGACCTCTGGAAAGAGGGTTTCACACTGGACTCGTCCAGATCCCCCCACTGTACAGTCCCAGGACAAGGGATCCCCCCGGGATCCCCCCAGTCCTGTCCACAGGAGAAAGAAACCCCTTGAAAAGGGGTAACCCCAGTATATCCTGACCAGCAGAGACAGAGGTTCCTGGGGGTGACCCTGGCAGTGTCCCTTTAGCAGGGTGGGCCAGGGGGTGACCCCAGACCCCCAGGGGTGCCTCTGGGGTGTCCCATGGCACCAGCAAAAAGGATGCCTCCAACCTCACATCCCCAGCACAGGGGGTCTCTAGGGACACCCCCAAACGCACACAGAAGAATCTCTGAAGGTGTCCCCTGCCTCTGGCAGGGTGGATGGCAGCGTGTCCTTGACCCCATACTCCTGTCCCAAAGAGTCCCCCAGTGTCCCTGGCATGTCCCCTGCCCCCTACCTTGGGTGGGGTGGGGGGTCCCCAGGGACTGTCCCCCAGCCCCACACCTCAGGCAGGGCAGTCCCTAGGGACGATCCCTCAGCCCACATCTCTGCTGGTGGTGGTGTGTGTCTGGGGGTCCCC
Organism: Harpia harpyja; assembly: GCF_026419915.1. Taxonomy (NCBI): domain Eukaryota; kingdom Metazoa; phylum Chordata; class Aves; order Accipitriformes; family Accipitridae; genus Harpia; species Harpia harpyja. The sequence goes on from NC_068946.1 coordinate 8,645,264, forward strand.
AGGAGTGTCCCCCAGCCAAAGGCAGAAGCAGCCCCCAGGGACACCCCAGGGCAGAGGGGTCCCCACGGCTGTCCCCAGCCCCCCAGCCCCAGCTGAGGGGGTCCCCAGGCCCGTCCTAGGGCTGTCCCCAGGCCCACAGCCACAACACAGGGGGTCCCCAGGGCTGTCCCAGGCCTGTCCTTAGGCCCCCAGCCCTTGCAGAGGGCGATCCCCAGCCCCACATCCCTGTCAGAAATGGGTGGGGGTGGTGTCTCCAGGCCCCCCCCCCGCCCGGCCCCGGCCCCCCCCGCCACCCACCTTCTTGACGGAGAGGGAGATGTTCTCCAGGATGCGGTCCTTCACCTCCGCCGGCTCCATGGCGCCGCCGCCCGCCGTTGCCGCCGCCGCCGCCGCCGCCGCCCGCCGCCGCGCCCGCCCGGCGGAGGCCGAGTGCCGGCCCGTCCGCCGGGCCCGCTCGCCGCCCCGCCGCCCCCCGCCGGCCGGCTCCGTCCTGCCGGCTGCCCCGGCCCGGCCCCGGCCCGGCCCGCCGGCTGCGGGGTGGCGGCCTCCGTCGCCGCTCAGCGCGCCATGGCCGCGCCGGGGCCCCCCGCGGCGGGCGCGGAGGCGAACGGGGCCCCGCGGGGAGGAGGGAGCGGAGCGGAGCGGAGCGGAGCGGGGCCGCACTCGTGACGGGCGCCGCGCTCCGCCAGGAACTGAGGTCAGGCGGGAGGGAGGGAGGGAAGGAGGGAAGGGAACGGCGCTGCCCGCCCCCGGCACCCGGCAGCGGGGACCGCCCCGCCGGGGAGCCGCCGCCTCCCGCCCCAAATGGCGCCCGCGGGTCCCCACAGAGGCGGCGGCGGCGGCGGGGGGGAGGACGGGGACGACATGGCGCTGGGTCCCTCATGAGGCAGTGAGGGGACCTGAGGGGAGATGGCGCTGGGTGCCTCACGGCCCTGGGCTCAGTGAGGGGATGTGAGGGGAGATGGCGTTGGGGACAGTGAGGGGGTGAAGGGCGATGGCATAGGGTCCCTCGCAGCCCCAGGCTCAGTGAGGGGGTGTGGGGGGAGATGGCATTGGGGACAGCGAGTGGGATGAGGGGAGATGGCTTTGGGTCCATCGTGGCCCTGGCCTCAGTGAGGGCCATGAGAGGAGATGGCATCTGGGACCCTCATGACCCAGTGAGGGGACATGAGGGGAGATGGTGTTGGGTCCCTTACAGCCCCCTGAGGGGACATGAGGGGACAACAGTGTTGGTGCCCACTGAGAGGACACATGGTGGGTCAGCAGGCCCCAGTTTGGGGACACCAGGCGAGGCGGCCACTGGACCCCCAGGTCTCCTAGCCAGGGCCCAGCCTGTGGCTTTGCTGCGCTTCGGGATGCTGGCAAGGGCCAGCCTCAAAGGAAAGAGAAGTATGCAGCAGCACGAGGGAAAAATGGGGGGGGTCTCCACCTGGCACCCCACCACCAAGGGCTTTAGCAACCCTGAGACAAACAGAGGATCCGCCTCTCTGCTAAGGTTCACGTGCTTGGTGGCATGGCACCTTGGAGCCAAAAATGGGCCAGATAAGTGTTGCTCAAGCCCAAACCTCCATCGGTGGGAAAAGATCCTAAAAACCCCAACTACGAGCCCCACTTGCCATCACAGGACAGAGCTAGGAGCTGGTGCAAAGGCTTAATAGTGGTGGTGGGGTGTTAAAGAAATAAAAGATAAAATTAATAATAAAACCCTCCTCCTAAGATTCAGGTGAAAGGTCCTGATGCTGGAGCTGTCCCTCCAGGCTGGCTTATCACCCTTGCAACTTTCAACACTGATAACTGAAAATGGAACCGAAAGTAAAAGCAATTAAAAAAGGCAAAGCCAGAAGCTCTCAGGGAGCACATTCCCTATGCCATTCCCACCCCTTCCTCTGTAAATAACCTGCTGGCAGGGAAGGGAAGGGCTGAGCCAGGACTTGGAAGAGAAAACTCACCAGACCCAAGCCTGCTCTTTCCCTGCAGTCGCATGAATGGCCCAGCCAGTTTAACAGCTTTGGAAACTATGGGAGAAACTCCCAGGGAAAGGAAGAGAGTGCAGCTCCTTAGTGCTTGGATTAAAACCGAGCCAAACCATAAAACTCTTCTCAGCTCCCCACCAGTGGCTGGAGAAGCAGAAGTGTTGCATTGAGTGAGATCCCAACAAGGATCAGAGCTTGTCTCGGCACCTGGGGAAGAAGGTAAACCTCTCCTGCTGAACTGGGGGGAAATTAGAGGAAAATGACCCCACTAAAATGCACACACAACTACTTAGTAGCAGCCCTGAGCATGAAACATTCAAGCCTGATCCCTGACAAGTCACTGGAGGGACCAGCAAGCCAAAGTCAGCCCCTTTTAAAGAAGCCCAACAGATCCAACACACCATTTTATTCTTTACTGGTGAATTTTAGGATTTAAAGCATGCTCAGGGTATAAAGAAAACAAGCTGTACAGCACCAGCCAGCAGGTAAGTGCATCTGTTTGCATTCTTCATTGCTCTGGAGGCACTAGATGCAGCATATACACCTGTGTAATCCCATGGTACGGCAGACTTCCTGGTCTCCTACAGTTTTCCTGATGTTTTGAATGCCTCATGTCTTGTTTTACTTCAAGTAAAATGAGTTGGTTGTAATCCCTTAAAGCACCCACCACACAATTATGGGTTTATATAGGAAATTCCCTGCTCCCAGCATTTAAAGACATCTCCCATTCTCCCTGGACAAGCTTAGAAAGAACCATCCCACTCCCACCACATGATAATCTGCTTCCTACCCTCTTCCCAAGAGATTTTTAACTCTTTGCTCAGTATTTACAGCCTGAAGTTAGCATGAAGAACATTATCCACAAGGAGAGGAACCATCAGGTCAGGTGTTTGTCACAAAATGATAGCAAGGACAGAATGAGTCACTGAGGTGTATCTCATCTCCTGCAACAATGTGTGCTAAGTGCAAGATACCATCCTCCTAAGATACACGCCTTATCCTGCAGGGCACTTCAATAATGTTGCCAGTGATCCGGAAGGAAATTAGAGAGACAAAAGAAGCATTTCAGGAGGTAGTAGCATACATTTAGGCAAGAAAAAATTTAGTATTAGGAAAAATGCAAGGAAGAAACCGCAGGCTTTTCAGGATAAGTGAACAGTGAGCCCTGCATCTCATGACCAACATGCAGCCTTGCGAGCACACCTCCATTTCCACAACCAGGCACAAGTGTTTTGATTTTAAAACTCTTCCCATTTTCATTTGTTAACAAAGGGACTCAAGACTAGACACTCCTTTGGCAGCTGCTGTTGTGAGGGATTTCAACCACCAACCACTCACATCCTTGTCTGCGTGACTCAATGCTTTTACTGGCAATCACGACAGCACCTTGTAATTAGTAAGCTTGGTTGTCAGAGACGATCATGTCATAGTGGAGTAATTACACTTCCGAGGGGGTCCTTCACCCCATTTATCCCTGAGGAAAGAAGGGGTAGAGAAGATAATCAATGTAAGGCTGGAGTGAATCAAAAGCCAGGCTGGCCAGCATGATTTCCCAAATCCTATTCTGGTGACAAATCTACCCAAAAAGTGGTTCACTTGGCAAAGCAACGCCAGGCACATGCTAAAACCATGAGACTGCAGAGAAGCAAGGCAGTGGATTTAAGTGAGTGGCACTGTGGAATTCATGAGTGATGGCTCATCCACGTTTCTGCTGTTGACCATTCTCTGAACTATTCTTGTGCAGGAAGTCGTATGACACAATACTGACCCCTCTGCATCCAGCTGCTGCTCTTAATGCAGCCTCTGCACCCACGTGACTACTCAAAAAACCTTCGTTTATAATTTTTAAACTCTAGACCTCTGGGGGAATCCCTTGTCCTACTCCTAAAGCTTCCATAAAAGATAACAAAGGAAATACACCAACTTGCAGTAAGCTTTACATTTATTACACAGGGCCTGAACCTTGGCCATACAAGGGGCTGCAGATTTAAAAGTGCTAATGTCCCGATTCAGACAGACTGGGACAATCCCTAACGTGAACCACGCTGTTATGGTTGTGTTAATTTGCACTTCTGTACCAAATACCACCTTCATAAAGGAGAAAGAATAAGGCCCAAGTACTCAAAATCATTTTCAAACAGTCAGAGCATTAAATTCTTAAATCATCTCCCAGCAGAAGAAACTGCAAACAACATTTTGGATGTATGAAAACATTGAACAGGGCTGTAGTAGCCCACGCGTTAAAACCTTCCCCTTTCCTACCCCAAGACCAGAATTCAAAATGTAGTTTTGCCCTCCTAATTAATACCCACCTTAATGACATAACTTCGCTATAATAGTGACAACAGCATCGCATGTAGAGCTCTGAACATGTGAGGAGAAAACCACTGTCCAAGAAGTGCTTTGTCACAGCAACTGATTCATAACCCTTTGTGGTTTTGTGTCTCTGGTACCAACACTGACTGCTCTCTGGATATCTGAGATTTAATGGTCAGTGCTTGTCTCAAGGAAAAGTGCATCTGTTTTTCAAGATAGGAAAAAGGAATTACTGCTCCATGGAACAAATGCTGCCGCTTAGGGTTAGCTGACTGCACCGCAAGTTTCAGAGGCGGAAGATCCTCTACTCCACCTTTCGAAAACATGTCTATTACATGACACTAAGAGAATGGGACTTTTAAAAAGTTATTTCTAACGAAAACTGTCATGAGCTTTCTAGGGATATAAATGCCAATTTTTTTATGTCCCAAGAGAATAGCTTTCAGCTCCAGAAAAATAAACCCAACCATCTCCTAATCTGGCTGGAAATGAGGTATTTACACAGGAGACATAAGGAGTGCCTCATTCATTTTTCCAGCCGACAGTGCTGTGGCCATGTGCTATGTTTTGTGTGGTACTCTAATGCTCTTCCAAATCCTGCCTGAAGGATTCAGCAGCCGATCCCCATAGAAGGGGAATACATGAATTTCTCATGCCTGTTCTCAGGCCCTGTCAGCTGGAATAATTTTAGCCACAGATTTCTACTTGTTATGTTCAAAATGGCAACATTTATGTTAAGGAAATTCTATCTGCTTTGGAAAAAAAGCCAGAGAAGGATTTGATTGCAGAGATGCTGACCTCAGAAACACAGACAGACCAATCAAGCAACATTATGATAAAGTGTTTATTCATTTTTTTTAAATATCAAATTTTTTTTACACATCAATTTTGTTGATAAACAGTCCCCCAATATTAAAAAAAAAAAAAAATCAAAAAAAGAATCAAGTGTGTATTACTTTGGGCAGAACCACATCCCATTCTCTGATGACACAACCACTCCTCCCTTCAGCCACCTGCAAGGTCAACCGCAGTATGTTCAGCCCAGAAGAGTAAATGACACAAATGCAACCAGCTTTAGGATTCCTGAGTATTAATTCCCTCAAGTTCCTTAAGTGAGTTTGTAAAACTCTTCAGCTAAAAAGCATCAGTCAAAGAGTAACCCAAACCGCTACGCATTTGGATCACGGACTAAGCCTCGTCTACACAGTGCAGGAAGAAATCTCTTGAATGCTGCAGAAGGGAATGATGTACACGAAACCGACCCCATTTCCCAAGCTGACTTCCAAAAGAGGTAGGCAAAAATACCTCTCGATTTCTCCTCTTTGAATTCATGTCAGAGTTCTGGGGAGCCATTTGGCAAGAAGTCCAAGTCTGGTGAAGAAACCTCTAGGATCTGTTCCTCCTTTTATTTGTAAATGGCATAGTGTTTTAAAGAAAACTTATCTGGAAGTTAAGCATTCAGCAAGTACACTTAAATATTGCTACTTTTGAGGAAAGGAGACAGCAAGAGGGAGAGACAAAGACAGAAAGAAGGGAACATATCTAGGAGGTACAAGGTTAACAGTCCTGGAGACCAAGTGTCTACGTAGAAAGTTGAACATACGTAGCAACAAGGCAGAGATTGTCATGATAACGCAGCGTAGCTCAGCTCTGTCCAGCAGCAGGTAAACATGCCAGGAACTGTCACCAGGAAATAATTTCCTCCTCTTGTCAGAATTATCTGTGCCCAGCAGCTTTCAGATGTCAGTATTTCACTAAACATCACCTCTAAACTCACCCAGAGCCTTATGTACGGAAATAGCAAGAGACCAAGGAAATTCCTTTAGTATCTTTAAGGAAAAGAATACATCTCGGAAATGAACAGTGAGGTACATGACCACAGTGGCTTCAGGAAACACCCAGAAACAAGCTCTACAGACCCACAAGGGTCCCCACAGGTGCTAGCATCTTTATGAAGCAGCTTCCGAGCGTTGCTTTATTCTCTATAGATGGACTTTTCATAGTGAAATCATTCTGCTAAGCTGATGTGACATTAGTACATTGGAGCAGTGATTAATGAGAAGGGGGAAGAGAAAACGATGAAAAGCCTTATTTTAGGCCAGGGTACGTGGCTCCTTGGAAACCTGAGCAGCTTTTGGCATTAACATTATCCCCTGCTAGAGCCAACAAGCTGTAGTGGTCTGCCATCCTGCTTAAACAGAAATATTCCCACTTTGTGGGCCAGGTAAGCACAGAGACCAGTTAAGGGATTGCTAAAGGCTGAGCAAAGGATGTGTGCATACAGCAGAGAGGACACACATGCACATTAAAACAGAAGACAACTTTAAGATGGCGTTTGCTAAATACACATTCTATTACATTTTATTTTAACCTTAAATACTCACCACTGCCCCAATTTTCTCCAACATAAGTCTTGCTCCTAAAAAAACCTATTCTCTAATTTAGCAGCACGTAGCCATTCACTCAAAGCAAGGCTCTGAAATTAAGAGATTTAAATCACCAGGCTTGGACCAACTTAATAAAATAGTTTTACAAGTGTTTATCAGTTGGGGGTCAGGCTTTGTTCCTAGCAGTTCAGAGAAAGTTACCCAGGAAATTCTAGCACTATTGATAAATGCTTCAGTACAGCTTTGGCAGAAGGGCAGATTTCAAAAATTATATTGACAAAGAATAAAACTGAGCATTGAAGCAAATTGGCTGATGCTCTAAAGCTTTTATAGCATAACTTCTGTATATGCAGTCTAAGTAAATGTGGCCATAAAACTAGAGCCTTTAACCAGTTTGGTGCAAAGCAGCAGTACTTCGTCTAGCTATTAGCAATTGCTTCTAAAAACATAAAGTGTAAATATGAAAAGGGTATAACATTGAATGGCTAACATCTGATGCTTCAAGAAGCTGGCAGTAGGTCAACCTGCAGGCTAAGGGTGCAAATTCAGCTCTTGTGCATCCAAGAGAGCCTACCTGCAGCTGGGACCTGCGTACCAGATGGGGGCTTGCTCCCAGGACCACCTCACTGAGACCCGTGGCATGAATCGGGAGCAGATTCGGCCATTTAGACTGATGCTCTGGCTCTGAGAGCCTCATTCTTGTTGCTGCTTTTGATAGTGAACCAGATGTAGATGGGAATGGGTCTAATATATCTTATTTCCTAAGGCTTCTAAGGGAGAGATCTGATGACATTGTACTCCTGTACCAGCCCAAGCGTTACCCTTTAGTGGGGTCTTTTGCCGATTTGAGGTGCTCATTGCAAGGAGAACATAAAAAAAAACTTCAGCAGGGGTAACTCTTACCACCTGCCCCATAAAGATCATAAAGCTGTCATCTTGCCTCAGTAACTCATTTTGAACAGACCCTCAAGTGAATTACTCGATGCTGCTCCAGCAAGGGGTTCCCAAACAGCCAAGCACTGCTTCCTACATACACATGGAGCAATGCTTGCTGCCAGCATCACAAGTAGTGGGATATGAGCTAAATGTGTCTGGGAGCCCCAGGCCTAGCTGGTACATTCACAGCTCATGCAAAAGCTCCATTCAACAGAGGAATGCCTTAAAGCTCTTCGTTATTCTAAAGGATCTCCAGGCTGCCCAAGTGCCTAAGAAAAATCTGACAACCACCGCTCATTGACATCAGAAACTCCTGCAAGTTCACAGATGAAACCAAATTTGTGTTATTTTTAAATGCCACCCTGCATGGAGAAAAAGCCTAGCATACATGTAGGCAAATCTGCTAAGCAACAGTGAAAACAAAACACCCGGAACACAGGCCTGAGACAATGGTAACAACAAACGAAAGCCATGAACAAAAACATGTTTCCAGCCACTGCTGACCCATCACTTCAGGTTTAGCTCAAAACAGAAAGTTCAAGATGAACACTTGACACAAAGCCACTTCTGAGATTTGCAAGTGGGACTAAATAAAAGTTCCTACTTAAAATTTGGTATCATGTTTCAGCCACACTTTCCTTCCCCTTCCCCAGCCCCAACAGTGTTCTGGGGCTTTGCAGAGCATCACAAAGTAGTTCATCCCCAAAAAAAAGCATCTGGAAAGGGCTTCCTACAGCACAGCCTCGATGTGAGGAGATGAGTGCTCACCATGCAGGCTACTCACCAGGGACTTCCCAGAAGGCCACGATGGTTATAATGCAGAAGCCATGTCAGTGCATTTGTTTCATAAACCCTACTGGGGAGCCCTCGCTCTTTAAGAGGTATTAAATTAGTACCCCACCAGCCGCTACAGGCTTTCTGCAGTTTGCATTTCCACAGCTGAGAGGCTGATCATCCCCAAATATCCAGCAAAACTAGTGCAAAGCAGATTTCTTCATTCTTCTGATCATACCCCTGCTCGGTGCATAGAGAATGCATCCACTGAAACAGTTCATTCTTCCCCAGGCAGAGGGGGGTTAAGAGCCGTAACACATGGTTGGTTGGTTAAAACAATTTCATCATTAAGGTTTTGCCTTAAAGTGGTTGAGCTTGTTCTTTTGTATGGGGGAAACATGATGTGGGCAAGGCTAGGAAAAAAATAAAGTAAAATACTCCTTTTCCCTTCCCCCCCGCTACAATTAATACCAGCACATCTTCAAATAAGTTAAAACATCTCTAAAGTTTTGGTAGCACCAAATTCTATCCCTTCCCTTCTTCTATCCCCAAGTTGTAAACTTGAACACACTGGCCCAAGAGCATAAAAGGGTTTGGCAAAAATAGGCATCAGCCTTCCCCGTGCACACACGAAAACGCACACTTCCAAAACCCCCCTCCACCCCTCGCTCCTCCTGCAAAGTGTTACACATCTGTGGGCATCTACATACCTTTAGTAGCTGCCGTAATAGTTTCACCAGCGTCACAGATGGACATTGGGTTACAAAGCGCAGGAGAACTAAAACAAATCCACAAAGTCCATTTGGACAAGCGCTGTTTTGTGTCTGCGCCATACCGAACTCAGCGTGCACCTCCTGTCCTGTGCACACACACGCACGGTCAATTCACTTCATAATCTGCTTTGTGCTGGACAGGGCGGTGATCTTAATGGCTTCTGCTTTTTATTCGTAACACTGGAGCTTATTCTATAATTGTACATTTAAATAAAAACATTAATTTTAATCCAGTATGCATAATTAAAAGCTATCCTGTCCACACAATGCTAGGACGTTTTCTTTCTTTTAAAAGGCCAAATCTAACGAGTGAAACAGAAGAGACAAGTTACTTTGGCTGCAAATAATTAAAAAATCTGGCTCAACATTCTGCTTGTACATTATGGTGTATAGTTTAGATACGTCCTTTAAAAGAAAAGACACCCCAGTCAGCTACCTCTTCCATAGTTATGTAGGAACAACAATACTCTTGGCTAGCAAAATGAGAAGAGCAAGATCTGTGTTTCCATCTGCTTGTTCCAAAGCCTCGAGAGCTTCCCGCGTGGTAAAACCAGCACCGAGGATCCGATCAACATCAGCCGCAGGGAAAGCAGGTGGTGGAGAAGCACCCGAGGTAGGTCCAGTATAGCCAGCTGGTGGGTTCAGCAGTGGTTCCTCACACCCACCCAACGGCCACGGACCTTCAGGAGCAGAACTACTGCTTCTCCCAGGTGCTGCTGTGAACAGGCTCCGAGTATCTTGAGGTGCACCTCTGTCCAAAGCAGGTGCAGAGGAAATGGATGTGTTTTGCTCCGAAGTCAGACTAGTTGGACTCCGATAACCTTCTGCCAAAACCTCTGCCTGCTCAGAGCCCTGTTGCTGGTCAGATGTTGCTGCAGAATTCACCATGATCAAATCACTCTTACCTGAAAACTTCTGAATCTCTAAAGCACCTTCTCCGAGAGCGGACTGCATGTGACTGATAGACCCAGTGCTGATGTTTTCTATGCCAGAATCACAAGGCTGTTGCCCCTCTGCTCTTCCACCTTCAGACCTCACCTCATAGAAGGAACAACTCTGTTCCTGGCTGGCTGGATCTGAGCCTTTCTGTTCATCTTCAGAAAGCTTCTTCTGCTGTGCTGTTGGCTCTTTGTGAACCATTTCCAGCTGAGAGACTTCTTCAGAGGCAAGGATTTTACATTCTCCTTTCCGACTGATTATCAAGAGTTTGTGAAGCTCTTTCAAGGCTGATGCTAAAGAGAAACATGGCTCTTCTGAAGGTCTTCCTGGATCTGTGTCCAGCTGATGGATGCTGGAGGGGGAAGAGCTGTCTTCAGCCGCCAAATTAGACAACTTGTTATACTTTGCAGGAGTTTCACTAGTGCTTTCAGACTGCGGGACATCACCGATGGAAAGCGGATCACTCAAGGAGGATGCAGACTTCAGCGACTCCACCTCCATGGAAAAGGCATTCATGTTCAGGTCAGATACACTTCTGTTCTCAGCCTGCCGCTTCTGCTCGCTTGCTGAGCTGTGCGCTTCAGCTACAGACTGCTCAACTACATCTATTTCCATGAAGGCTTCCGTATGCATACAGCTACAGGAGGCTGACACTTGGATACTCCCTTTTGGACAGGAATGACCTGCTTTCTCCTGTCCATCTCCTCTTGTTTCCGTAGGAGGATTTTCTGGCTGGCTGGCTTCTTCAACAACAGGTTTCTGAACCCCACCAACATGGCAAGGAGGTTCTGGGTCAGTTGTCTCAGTTTGCTCCTCCAGATGTTCCTTTTCTGGTTCTTTGCACGTCTGATGGTCTATGGGAAGCTCATGCCTTTGCTCCTGTTCCGCCTGTTCTGAAGACAGACATACATCTTTATTTTGCCCGTGCTTAGCAGCAGTGTCAGCCAAACTATTTTCTTTTGTCACTTCCAAAGGGTGTTCCTGACCGCGGTCTTGTTCTTTAGCGTTACATTCCTTTAGACTGTCAGCAATAAAGGTTTCTTTGAGTGTCTTCTGTGAAAGGCAAGCTGGATTGCAACAGGTTACCTCCCCGGTCTGGGGAGAAGGGTCGTTATTTGCCAAGGAAGCGTTATTGGAAAGATGCTGTAATAAGAGAGGATGTTCTTTTTCTGGGGTTATCTGGCATTCAATTGAAGACTCAAAGGACTTGACGGCTCTAGGATCAATGGGCTCTGCAAGGCTAGATTTGGATGAGCAAATTGAAGCAGGGGCAGAGACAGAACGATCAAGTAATTGATTTGTGGGATTACAGATCTTGGAATTTAGTCCTGAAGACCGGACTGGATTTTGAAACCCATCAGAAGCTGGTAATGAGGGCATTTCCAGTGAGGTAGTTTCTTTGTCACTATTCTCTAACAGAAGACAGAAAGAAAGAAGTAGTTAGGACACAGGAGAACCACTGTTTTCACTGTAGTAGCAAAAACTTATAAACCAACGGCTATAAATACCTGGTCTGTGGCCCACTCCAGCTGCAGTAAACACACACTACATGCATCAAGGCTTCTGACGTTCTGTTTGGATTAGGAAACAAACACACCAAACTTGTGTTAGCATTCAGAGCACACCACATGCATGGTTATAGTCCTGCGACCTCGCAGCTCCCCTCCCGACTGTCCATCAAGACAGCGTGCAAGCAGCAGGAGCTCCTCACGTTCACTGCCTTCCAGAAGGAGTTCTCCCTGGGAACTTCGTTACGTCAAGTCAAAAATAACTCTGCTGGAGAACAATTTAAAGGCTGTTCTGTAATATCTACGCTGCAGAGTGGTCCGTGGGTGATACTACACACTTGGTAAAATATACGCAGCACAAGGCACGTGTCTAGCACCATACTGGTTTGTTCCCTGTACGGCTGAAGATATTCAGGAGGCACATTTCAGGGAAATGAGAACTGAGATGGCAACACAGTTCTTGGACTGTGCTCCCAGCAATGCCATCACAGGCAAGAGAAGGTGAGCAAACACCAGCTTGCTGCAAAAGGGAAGCATAAAGATCCTAGTGTGAAAGGCAGAAATCTCCAAAAGGAACTGGGAAGAGCAAAGCAAAGGAAGAGACAGCCAGAAGTCAAACCCAGCTCACTGTTTCCTTCTCCACACGGAGAACGGATGAATTGCAGATCTCTATCAGTAGCACCAAACACTGGCTCCAGTTATCAGGAGAGATTAAATAAGTGAACTTATCTTGCTAATAGTCTAATCTTGCTAATGTATCAGCTCTCATGCTCTCCTTAAATCACTAACATGACCTTTTACTGTAAGAGTGCCTGTTCTTCCATTAAAGCCCTCCTCTGTCCAGTGTCAGCTATCCAGATTTTGTGCTGCGTGATTTGTTGCATTAGTTCCCTTTTTCCCTTCACAGAGGCCTCCAAACTCAGTAGTCTTAAACATATACCACTGTTCTACCTTAAGTCTTTCTCTTTTTACAGATACCCAGGTGTACTGGGGGACAGCTAACCATGCTCACATGTACAGCCAGGATTTCCTTTAAGTTCCACGACATGGAAGAAATCTGCCTTTTTCACCTCAGCTACTTGTTTCTTTTATTCTCCATTAAATAAAAATGGTGCACCTACATGCTGCGATAGCACGCCTCTGATACACTTTGGTATAAAATACAGCAGCTGTTGCGCAGAGCAATCCCTTCTGTTCGCTGCACATCTGGTCTTAATGCAGCTACAACAACTTGGTGATGCTGGAGTATTAAAAAGCCAGAATTATCCTGCAGATTTTCAGACTGCTCATCTTTCCTAAGGGTGGCAAAGAGGCATGTGACACAGGATATGGATGAAAACCGGAGGGATCTTTTTCTATTTCTACACGGTAGGATTACGTTCACGCTCTCTGCTCCCAAGCCAGTCCTTTAGAGAGGAAGCAGAACTGTCTTTCAACTCAGTGGATCGGTAGTAAGGGTCTGATCAGTCAAACACATCAGGGATTTGCAGTCATTTAGACAGCAGAAGTAGCTGGTATTCTGCCAAGCACTCCTCAGCGTCATCCTTCCGAGACCCATTGTCATCCTCCTCCTGGGGTATCTACAGGAGCTGAATCCCAGCCCCAACAAGGATATCGATCCACCTAACACCAAGAACAAACTCTTCTCCACAAAGTGCACCATCAGGGATAAATTCCTCTCTATATTGGGAAAAGCCTGAGTTGCATATGTGGTGGCAGTGCCTTTCTCGTATCGAGGCTGTCTGGATGAAAGCTGTATATGGGGTGAACTACCTGAATACACTTCCTCCTAAAGCAACTGTAGTTTTGCTGCCAGTTTTGTAAATCCTCCATAATCACCGAGTTTCCCGGTGGTGGTGGGAAGCACTGCATATTGGCAGAAAAGAGCAAGCTCTCAGACATAAATGAAGCAGACGAGGAGGATCTAGATCACAGTAAAACATACCAGGATTCCACTACCACCTCAGCTGCCTTGCTGTAGGTGTTGAAACACCAGCAAGTCAGCTGACAGAAATCATGAGGTTTGCTAAAGTGGGCTTCCGGGGATTAAATAAAGCTCAAGAATAATCCAGGTGCATTCAAAACAAGAACTTTAATAGCCTACAGATGTATGCAGCGATTTCTGTTGTACCATCTACCAGAAGGCAGCAAAAATTCAAGCTGTTATGACAGAACACAAGCCTTGCGGGGAGCTGAGCTTCTTTGGTCCTGCATTACATTCTCTCCCTCTCCAGTTTCCTGTTCTTTTACTTGGTTTTCCTGGTACCATCTAGCAGCAGCTAATAGTTTTGGAAGAGAGGAAGAAGGTATACATTAATATTCTGACATCTTAGTACATAGCCTGTGCACCAGAGGCTTGCAATATGCCTAAGACTTAGATGCAGTCAACCTAAACAAGACCTACCTTAGTTTTGTGCACAGGTGTTCTACAAGCATTAAGTGAATACACAAAACGAATTTCCCATTCTCATAGGTCTTTTACATTCCTCTCGGGCTCAGCACCAATGGAAAACAGTAGACTGCTGATTAGTCTGAACAAAGCCACATGGTCTTTAGAACTGTATTGGTACACAAACAGCTTTGATTTAAGTCATTTTAGGCACTTTTCATTTTAAAGCACTCGACTAAAATGCTTTTATTGTAAAGATTCACATATTTTGGGCCGAGAGGTTTGCTTTTTATTTGTCCCTTTCAGCAGAGAACTAAGTGCAACCAGCTGTGATGTCTGCAAAGTCTCATCTGAAATGGAGAGATACTGCAAAAAACAACCGAAGCTTCATCAGGCTCAAAATTTTAACAGGGAAAGAACTAGTATTTACATCAGCACATTTTCTCTGCTGGGTTATGTGAAGAGACATGAGCCCAAGCTACCGAGTCCAACCTTTAGTGATGTCAAAACTTGTTAGGGGCAAGGTCAAATCTATGTTTGTGTTTCTCTCTACTTGCTGCAGCTTCAGTTAATAAGCATTCAGATTTGGCTTTAAAAGTCAAACATGCAAACTGTTTCCTGCTGATTCATTAAAGCCAAGCCTTCCTCTCAAGGTCTTTGCATCTCTGGAAAACCTATATTCTTAGAATGGAAGAAAATTGGGCAAAGGGACCAATAAGTGCAGTCCTGTGCTCCCCTTAATGTAAACAACTTAGTTATTTGCAAGTAAGTCACTGCGTACGCTTTGGACTATCAAGCAGCAGTTGGGAAGCGTTAAAGAAAAATGTCAGTGCATTACAATTGGTTATATATATATGGTTAAATCTGGTTATCGCACTTCAATTTTAAATATGGGCATGCTAAGAGTCTTAAAAAATTAGCAATAAAAATGTTGAAGAAATCAACTTTATCAGCTTAAACATGACCCGGCAAAGACTTTTGCATGTGTCTGGGAGCGGAATCTTACTGCGTGCTTTCAGAGGAAAAATTAGCAGTAAAACTCAAAAGTCTCTACAGAACACTTGCATATAAAATGTTATCTTCAAAAATTTTGGAAAAGGCCTAAGGAATACACTTTGTGAGGTATTCACATCTTCACTGTAATAGTGGGGGAAAAAAAAATAACGAAGCTTTCCTTTAGTCAAAAGTATATGCTGAAGTTAAGGGAGGAATTAAACAGAAAATCTGAGTTTCAGACAGTTTGGCTGAGCTATGGCTCAGCTTTCAGCTATTTTGGCATCTCCACTTAACTCAGGTTTGCAGCTACCAAAATATTCCATAGCCCAGTCAGTCTGCATTTGTGCAGCTTATGGGTTCCAGAGGCACAGGGAACAAAACTACAGGGAGGGTGAAAATTCTCTTTGCAGATCACATTTAAGGCTGAGGATATACATTAGGATGTGAATTCAGCTGTTTCTTTTGAAATTTGGAGCAACAGTAATCTTCAGCAAGAGAAGTAATTCACCTTCCAAGAGCACAAGCACCATTCTAAGGAAAAAATGCTGAAATAGTACTATCTCTAAAAATTTTCATGAACTTTTGCCCAGAGATTTGTACACTGCTACAGCTCCTCTATTTTTATATGCTGCAGCTGTTAAGAACAGGATTTGCGGAAGCCTCCACAAAGCTGTCCTTACATGAGGCTGCTAAAATATCACACAACTGAACCATGTCCCTGACCAGGCACTACAACTCCACCCAGGTGATTGCGTGCCAGAGACAACTGTTTATATCCACACCTTCGAAGGCCAAGAAAACAGAGTGGGTAGGAAGTTGCAATGAGAGCACAAATTAAACAGCAAGCACCCCTGAATGCCTTCATGCAGACAAATTTTGCTGTACAGAAAGGAAGACAGAAGTGCAGTTAGAGGCCATGAGCAAGAATAAAGCCCCTTTCTCTCCACTATTTACTCGCTGGTGCTGCATTAGACTGCGTCTCCTCGGAGCTGAGAAGAGGGACTGCTGACAGACAGCCCGAGGCACAGCAAGAAAACTATGCAGATTCAATATTTCAACTGGGCTCCTCCTGGTACCTGCTTCCTCTACGGACTTCTGTATTGCTTCTGCTAGTTCCTGGTCTGCAATCTCCTCTGGCCGCACATCTTCCCGCCCGGCCCCGTAAGCCAGCCGGGCACACTCTGGGAGCTCGCCCTCCGGGAGGAAAGTGGTCTGCGAGCCAGTTGTGCCGATCACTAGTACATTCTTCTTGAGATCAATTGAACACTGTGAAAGAGCATTGAGACATTAGGGGCCTGCGTAAGAGCCAGTCAGTTCCCAGAGAAAAAGGAGACACAAGGTTAAACAATCCATTTCCAATGGGAACAGCTCACAGCAGCTAAGCGCAGGCCAAGAGCATCAGCTATAAGCAAAGGGCCCTGTATGACTTCAATTGTAATAAATCATTCAGCTGGAAAGCTCTGAGCATCTCTGATCTGAGCAAAAAAATTCAGGGAGCAGCCAGATACCCTATAGCTATCCATGATGTACGTAGTGTATTGTACTTCTTTCATAACTGGCTGGAAGGTAATCCACCATCAACTCTCCCCAGAAAAATCCTAATAAATTCACAGGCAAGGCATTTACGTTGCACTTAGCACCTAACTTGGAAGAGCCCGTAACTGTTTCAAAAGAGTTTTTGATACCTGATGCCTCTTTAGCATATCCAGTCCTAGAAGCATGTCCATGGGCTGCTCTTCAAGGATTGAGAAGGAGCATGCCAGGAAATCCCCTTCAATCTGGACCTGAGCTGAAAAGCAAGGGAGAGAAGTTACCACCTTGCAACACTGCAGCGCAACAGATCTACTTTCTGCTCTTCCATCTCCTGGGAAAAGTCTGCACAAACCTGCTGGGCAAATCTGAAACCAGAGCTCTGACATACTGTTTTGGTCACAGAAAGTCTAGCCCTGTGCAAGCTGCAGGGACTACCCAGGCCTGCCTTGGTCTCAAGAAGTTAATTATTGTAAAGGCTGACCTGCTCTAGAGCCTTAAGTACTGCTTATCTAACCCTCCAAGCTAGAGGAGCTGCGTACAGCTCATTAGAGCACAAGCCTAAGAAGCAACAACAGTAAAGAGAATCGATTTTTCAGACAATAAGGACAATCTTCTCTCATCCAGAAAACCTGCACGAGAGCACAGCCAGCCTTCTCTTCCCAAAGGAGTATGAATCACTCCACTATACTGGAACCCTTCCTGAGCAACTCATATTGCCCAACAGTCCCACCCCAAACAGGAAAGATCCTGCTATTTCACGTTAGCCCTGTTTTTTGCACCCAGAGTGAACACATCCTCTGAGCTGAGGACTCCCTCACCTAAAAGTGTTAAGGTAATTCCATTAAAAAAGGATTAAATGAGACAGAAGCCAGACTACTGTGCCTGAGACAAACGAACATATTGCAGATGCACTTTTATTTTACTCTGCAGGAGTTTCTAACAATTATAGCATTAAACCAGATACTCCTTGGTGCCAAGATTGTGGGAAATGCAGCCAAACTGCCACTACAGCTGCCCCAAGAAGAATGGCAGTACTCACCTAAGTGCACTCTGCCAATTATTTTCTGCGTCCCTACACCTTTAGCAATGCCGGCCCACCGCCGATCTACCAGTCTCATAATGTTGCACCTTTCAGCACAAGCTTGGCTCATGATGGTCATCTGGGCACCTACCAGCAACAGAATTCA
Source organism: Harpia harpyja (assembly GCF_026419915.1). Taxonomy (NCBI): domain Eukaryota; kingdom Metazoa; phylum Chordata; class Aves; order Accipitriformes; family Accipitridae; genus Harpia; species Harpia harpyja. The sequence continues at coordinate 8,662,975 of NC_068946.1, forward strand.
TGTTAAATCCTGACAGCCATCACAAATTAAAATTCTCTCCTGGAAGGGCTTAAGATCTTGCACTCAGCAGCCGGGAAGCCAACCCGCTTGCATCAGGCAACTGCATCAGGGCATGAAGGCTTCCTGTGAATCTCACTGCGTTGAATTGACTGTATACACACAGATCAGCACTGACAGTAAAGTACGTATTACTGTAGAGCTGGAATAACCCCAAGTACTTTCCTTTTAAGGCTGTGGATGGGAAGCACTGCATTAAAAGCATGTGAAATCCCCCATCTGTAAACTGAGATAAGGCACACATGTGGCAGTGACCCTTCTGGCATCAGAGCCCCAGAAATTCTCACAGGAGCCTTGATCTGGGGTGTTCAAGCACTCACGTGTGCTGCTTCTCACAAGTTTGCTCTGTTTGCCTTAAACAATGCCCAGGCTGCTTTCAGGTTTTAATTAGGTGCTTCAAAATCCTGTAATGCAGTGCTTTATTATGGAATTTTTGGGAAAAACTTCTGGAGCATTTACAGTCTCCCTCAGTGAAGGAGGGTGCAAAGAAAGAGATGAAAATGGGGGCAATTCACCTGAGTCAACAAAGGCTTTCACAGGATGTCCATTGACTTTGCAGTTAATATACAGCATCACCACCTGGCCAAAACTCTCGGGGGCCTCTTCCATTGCTATCGTCATATTTTCTTCAATGTTTTGTTGCCTGAATTTATCAGAGAAGAGAGAGAAAAATCAGACCTTCCATCAGCCAAACCTTATAAGCATCCCTCCGACTTACAAACAGATCTGGTAATCCCACCCGTTGCAGCTCACCTTACAAACAGCATGTTTAAAACACAACAAAGACTGCCTCATTAGCTAAACACAGGCTTCTTGGCAGAGGGATTGTTAGTAATGATCTTGGCTTAATCCAGAGACACCAAGTCGCTCCCCAGCAGCCATGAAGACTGCTCCTTCCAACACCTTGCCTAACTCGCACTCCAGCTCCTGACAACCTTTTGTTTGCAACAGAAAGCTGTCACCATACAGTTAACCTGGAAAACTTGTGAGTAAAAAAACCTGCGTATTTATTAGTCACTCTAAAATAAAGCACTGAGGGCACACGATGAAGATGTTGCCAGTAGCTACAATGCTGGAATCCCACACAGGAGCTGAACATTAAAATCCTCCAACGTTTCCCTAGTATCTTTCCTTTTCCAGGCATAGGAAGGGAGGGAGGGGAGCAAAACGGCAGTGAGAACACCACCATGAGCACAAGCCCTCGGTGCAAATTCAAGCCTACAGAAGAAACACTCTTCAGGAAGCCCATCACGGCCCCTACAGTCATCTTGGAAGTGATGGGTATCCGTAGCGACTGCATCCAAAATAGCTTTATCTACCAAAACGGGAAAAGGGCTTCCAATTTTGATGCCATTTCATTTTTCCTTCTCAGTAGGGGAAGAGAAAAAACCCCAAGCTCCTCTCTTATCCATCTTCTGTACTGTGGTAGCCTTCCCACAACAAGATGGGTAGACATGGTTTCTTGGTGGGGGAGGAAAATGGCTAATGGCATCCAAGACCTGGCTCACTTGGGAGCTAAAGTACCCTGGTGCCCTACTGCCAGTCTGTCCCGTTTCATATACTCATGAAACAGAGCCACACATTGTCCTACCTTTATTATTTAAGCTTAAATCAGATATGCAGTGGTTAATCTTCAGTTTCAGTTCTCTTGTCAAATCTATTATTCTGTTTTCTCTGTGCTCTCTCCACTGGAAGGACAGAGATGTGTCTCAAAAAATACGATGCTTGCAATAGCTTCCAGTCAATCTTTGGCAGAGGGCATCTAATTAAGCAAGGAGTTCAGAGAAACTAAGTGGGGTGTGAAATCTGGGGACTGCTAGATGCCCAGACTGTTCCCTAACAGCTGCACAGCCTTGGGCACATCACCTTTATCTGTCCCCTCACCTATGGAAGAAGGAAAGCGTTCCTGTGCCTCCGAGCAATGTTTTGCTATCTACAAACGTGTATTTTTCTGCATTGCTAAGCTAAGCATTTATCCAGCACCAACACCTTGTCAGTCATAACGCAAGAATGACTCTTACCACAAATGAATTTTGGTTATGATCAGCTATGAGCCTGTATCAGAAAGACATTTTGTTATTGGGGAAAAAAAACACCAGTCGTGTTCTGACTCAAGGATTTCTCACTAAATTTAAGAAATCAAGCCTCAGCCCAATGCAATTACATTTGGAAGACAGCAAGAGGGAGCAAGTGCTAATGAGCGGAACATATTTCTATAGAACATCTCTTCTGACAAGTGATGTTCAGAGTCTGGAATTCGCCAGAGAGGCAAAACAACTAGCAGTACGTGAAACCAAATCTCAAAGGCAGCTGGGAGAAATGACGCCACGTTGCTGTGCAAAGAGCTCAGCTTAGAGACTAGCACAGGCCCAGCTCTCCAGTTCAAAACACGTCCGAGGCACCCAAGTACCACCTCTCGAGGATTTTGGCTAAGTGCTTTCCACAAGTGTTCTTGCTTCAGAGCGGACCAGCTTAGACAGCTCTGGGACATCACATGCGTGGACAGCGGTGCTGCCACCTCGTGATCTGTGCTCAGCTGGATACATCTAAAGCATGGGGTGCGCCTACAGGTCGCTGAATCCCAACCTTCCCACGTGCAAAGGTGGCTCAGAGCATCGCCCTGCAAGCAAATGTGTGTCTTAAGGCAAGATCTAAACACACTCCTTGCATCCTCCAAGGAAAAAGCACCATGGATGGAAGCACCCTGTGGAAAAAAGAGCCGTGAAGACCTCCAAAGCCTGCAAGTGACTTTGGTTTGTGTCCTGGTTTCAGCTGGGATAGAGTTAACTGTCTTCCTAGTAGCTGGTACAGTGCTATGTTTTGAGTTCAGAGCAAAGAATGTTGATAACACTGATGTTTTCAGTTGTTGCTCAGTAGTGTTTAGACTAATGTCAAGGATTTTTCAGCTTCTCATGCCCAGCCAGTGAGAAAGCTGGAGGGGCACAAGAAGTTGGCACAGGACACAGCCAGGGCACCTGACCCAAAGGGGTATTCCATACCATGTGACGTCCCATCCAGTATAGGAACGGGGAAGTGGGGGGCAGGGATTCGCCGCTCGGGGACTGGCTGGGTGTCGGTCGGCGGGTGGTGAGCAATTGCACTGCGCATCATTTGTACATTCTAATCCTTTCATTATTGCTGTTGTCATTTTATTAGTGTTATCATTATCATTATTAGTTTCTTCTTTTCTGTTCTATTACACCGTTCTTATCTCAACCCACGGGTTTTGCTTCTTTTCCCGATTTTCTCCCCCATCCCACTGAGTGGGGGGGAGTGAGTGAGCGGCTGCGTGGTGTTTAGTTGCTGGCTGGGGTTAAACCATGACAGTTTGCTACCTTATGTCTTCTTCTATCTTGGCCTGTGCCTCGAGATCAAAAGGGTCAGCTGAATAGAGTCGGATCCTCTCCTGCTCCCGCCGGGCTCGGTCCTGCTGTTGCTCCAGCAACACCCTGGTGAATTTCTCTGCAGTGACAAGGAGACACAGAGATGCTTTTTACTGGAAATTACTCTTACAAGTCAAGTTCTGGCACAGCAAACTGTTCTTTTTATGCCAGCATGCACTCAGGGGTAGACTCAGCAGCACAGGCAAAAAAGGCTTCCTCTGAAGGCAGCAGGGATGGACCTCAAAGGATTGGTGGCAAACTTGGGAACCCACTGAGATGAAAAGCAACTGGACAGAGCTCTTTCTCCTTGTGTCTGCTACCCAAACTCAGCACAATCAAACTCAATTTCTTTGCACATACATTTTTATATGGAAGAAAAATGGAAAAAACATGAAGACAACAATATTTAAAACAAAGAGCTGCCATTAAAACAGGAATTCATTCTTCTATTGCAGCAAGAATTGCCTACGCAATACTTCAAAAAAACCAGCTGCAAGAACAGCAGATAAATGAGACCCAAAGCAGAAATCCAGACTACAGAACCTGCACAATTCAAACAAGAAGCTTGAGTGCACATGTATTTTGAAAAAGCTTCAGACAGAGCTAGAAGCGAGATTTCATAGCTCTCAGTGAGATGCCCCATCTACAAGAACAGCTTGCAAAATCTATCACGTTTTACACTCAGCAATCCCTGGAAAAATAACAGCCTGTAGATTCAGCAAAGAGCAAACGCAAAATTGTAAGACATAAAAAGGCTAACAGCAAAACTTGCTTTAAACCCAAGCAACATAGGCAAAGACAGAGACATTATAATCCCTGAAGGTGAATACCTACCACTGAAATCAAGAGGTCCTAGGTGGGACACCTGCTTCACAAAGTCTAGCCGCATGTTTTAAGGACACAGATTTTAGATCCCCACTTTTTGGATGGCTTCTGTCTAATTTTTACTGCTTGGATGTGATCACGTACGTTCCCAAAAGGACTTGGCAATAAATTAAGTTCTGTAAACACAGAAGGTTGTGGGTTTGCTTCCAGAAATGCAGTTCCCATGAAGAAGCTCTCTGGCTCAAAGGCTGTTGTTATATATTCAGGAAGGCATTGGGTATTTTCTTGTTTGGTTTTTTTTTTTTTCAAATTAGGCTTCTGTACAGCAGGTGCCTTCTAAAGTGCTTGCCGTGCATCCAGCACAGTCATGTGGCATGTATCTATGCATATATTTGGGCATCAGAGCCAGAGCTGAACTGGATCTGTGCCCAAATACTGACACAGTAGCAGTACAGAATGATGAGAGCATAACCAGATCAAACCACTTCCTTCTGACAGCCCACTGCGGCGATTTGGGACTAAAAACGCACGTCTGATTCAAAGTCTAATGTGCACAACAAGACAAGACAGATCAGCAGATAAGCCAGTTCTGGGTGTCTTGGGCTTAACCTCTCATTTTCTGTGCCAAGAGCAGCACATCTTCTCAAGGTGATGGGAAAAACTCCTGCACTACGGACACAGCACTTACGAGAAGTGTGAAGAAGCTTGAGAGCACAAAGGACATGGTTTTAAGTCTGGATATGAACTAAAGTCAGAATTAAAAAAATGAAATAAGCTGACAACATCCATGCAAGTTCCATTCTAGCTCCCTTTGACTGAGAGAAATCACTAGGATGTAACCTTGAAAGAGGAAAAAAAGTCTCCTGCTAGAAGCTCCTCCTCTTCATTCATTTCCCCAAACTCAACAAGATTTATTTCCTAACTAAACATCTTGCAGAGGTTTAGAAGCACATCTTCTGATGCCCAAAATACCACTCTGTTTTCATCCTGAAAGGACACTAGAGTTCAAAGCTTTCATCACATGAAGAATGAGGGACAAACATCAGCTACTCACCTGCAGAGGAAGTGAAGGACATGACACTACACTTCAACTGTGCCCAAAATACATGAACACTTTCAAGATTAAAAGAAACTTAAACATTTATGACTTATGACATTAGACACTATTTGCTTGTTTCTTTTCCTCTCCCTTTCTGACATCCACTTCCATAGCAGCTAATCATTATGGACAGAGTTGGTTTTATAGTGTACTGCTCTCTACTGAGGTCTCAGTGGGTTCTGGGATGCAGCAAACACAATACCATTACTGGAAAATGTGCATTCAGAGAGTCTTGGCATAAAAATCAGGAGCTGAACCACTTGTGTTCCCAGAAACTCGACTTATCTGTGCATCTGATATTTCAAAGTAGGAGATAGAGGATATTAGAGAAGGTAAGCAGGAGAAATACGCCCAACTCGCCAGAAACGGTCTTATTAGAAGGAGAGGTACTCTGCCTTGGGTACTCCCAACTGGCACCTTTTATCAGCATCATCAATGAGTTGGCAGCGAACATCCCAGCTAGTTAAAAACCTGTAGCTGCCTTTTATTAGAACTGAGCTCAGACAGACTTAAAACCACCTCCCGCAGATTAAAACCCCAACTTACCAAGGTCTCCACTGAGCAACGCTTCCGCCAAGGGTGGATTGCGCTCCTTCAGCAGGGACAGCTCGTGGGGATTCGCAAGCAACATCTCCCGTAGCAGCGCCGGATTGTCCAAACCCTGAGGGAACGAAGGTGCATCGGGAGGTGATGGGCGAAGACGCTGTGCTGGTGGCTGGTGCTGCTGAGTGGATGTCCCAGGAACTGCGATGCTGCTGAAGTCTATCCTCGGCAGACCTTGAGGGAAAAAGAGGTCAGAGGTGTTGGCACTTCATGTTTACAATTCTGCTTGAGAAACACAGTGGAAAAACTGTGGGAAGGATGAGCCGCTCTTAATGCTACAGCATTAGACCGGATTCTGTGAATAGCAATTTGTGTCGGAAGCACGGCCACATACTCAGGTTACTGGGTTAGGAATGCTAGCACGACTTTACGTAACTGGTCTAGCCTTCTATCTGGCCCATTTTTTTATCCCTTGAAATGCACTTACTGAATCGCAGACTAGTTATTTCCAGCTTCACAAATGTGAATACCACACGGAGAGATTGCAAGGCTAAACCCAGTGTCTCTAAGGCACTTCTGAATCTCTCGGATTAAAAAAAAAAAAGCAGGGGAGAAAAAAAAAAAGTAACATTTCTGCAGACCTGCATTGCAGGTACCCATCCTCCAGCTGAGGCAGGAGGATGAAGACCTCAAGCAATGCTCCCACACCCTTCTCAGCCAGCAGTACCTTCTTTTCCAGAGATATTTTATGATGGGGATTTGCTAGGAATTGCTGCAGAAGGCAGGACAGAGGAGCAGGGCTCCACTCAGACGTTATCGGAGGAGTCTTTCACACATATGCACGGTTGCTTAACTGGGTTTGTCAAGACATGGCTTCTCTGGGTATTTGTCACAGCACAGATTCAGAGCATTGATACAGCCTTTTAATGTGTCTGAGCCGCACAGACTGCATATTACCGCGCCATTACTCCAAGCGGGAAGGGAACCAGCAGTCGTATGAAAATTCACACACCTTTACAAAAACTGCTGTTCTGAACCAGTTACCTTTGTTGTTTTCTCTGTATTTCCCAAAAGTAACAGTAAAACAGTATTCGCTTCCTCAGAATTAAAAACCCCATTACATAACAAGCCCTTTAGCCAATTTTAAAAGCCCCCCGCCTCATCCCTAGCTGCCCTCCCTTCCTAAGTATTTTGCCTAGCAAGGTACTAAAGGAGACTGACAAGAGATGGAGTCGGTGTTTGATAAATATTGAGATCTTTGCACGCTCAGAACAGAAGGTAGCACAAATCCTTTCTCACCTGGGAAACGGATGGACGGCCGTGGCTCTACGGTCTCCTTCTGTCGCAAAATCACCACGTCCCCGTCTTTCAAGCCATAGGAGGCCAAAGATCTGTTGTTGTCAGTTAGAGGCCGCTCTGCATAGACTATCTGTTCATGGAGAGAGTGCAATGAAAAACACCATGTGTGACAAAGCAGACAACATCTTGCTTTTAATTTTTCTTTTTTTAGGAAAGCGTTCCAGTAAATCCTCTGGACACATCTCAAGCTTCAGAAGGGAAGGTGTGCAATTCTCACCACAGGCATGGGCAGGCCCTGCCAAAGCACCTCTACCTCAGGCACAGGAAGACCTCACTCAACCAGTAAGTGGCTGGACAGCAACACGGAGTTGGGCTTACCGAAACCCAGCAATGGTTTCTTGAAACCCAGCATCTCAGAGAAGGGCTGATCTCTCCTAATTAGAGGCCAATATTATTAAAAGAAAGCAAGCCTTGCACCAGGGCTGTTTGCCACACATTTCCAAAATCCAATCTCTACGATTACACACGTCACGGACAACTTCTACAGCGTTACCTCCCCCCAAGTCAGCACCTATTGACCAAGGACTGACTGCACACGTGCAGGCAGCATCGATCAGGGTAGATCCATGGATGATCCAGTCCCATATCAATGATCTCTGCCTTTTCCCACAACATGGTTCCCCAGAATAACCAGTTTTACAGGGACCTCAACAATTAGCTCAGTGATTTCCAGCTTACTTCAGTGATGAAACTCGAAGGTTCAGCACCCAAAGACACCACTCCCAAGACTGCGGTCAGTCTATGGCAGGGTATTAACTTCTTTTGACCATAAAACACAGTCACATCATTTTCTATTATGATAATCTGACTTAACAAGGGTTCCGCAGATTAAACATAAAAACATATTGAGATAAAAATGAATAATCACCACAGGAACATTTCTATTAACATTGATCTGTAATACCTACAAGATGTCCTAAATTACAGGCAAGCAAGAAAAATAAAATAAAGACATGCTTTACAGGAACAAAGGTTCCCAGAAATGGTATCTGCTAAACTTTAAGGTTTCTGTGCCTTCATTGGAGTGCAATGAGACTATGCAGATGGGTTCAACAACCTCCTACCCCTGGCAGGAGTCCAAAGCATGAAGCACTGGAGAACTCGGCCTAAACCCCTTGGGCATACGATCGAATTTCATGTTTACCACCCCGTCTAGCAAGACCGCGTCTCTCTGGGTCTGGAAAAGGCTGGTTCAGCAGCAACAGGTTTGCCGCAGGTCGGGACTGGCAGAGCCGCGTGGGAGAAGCTTTCGCAGTCCTTGCGTGGATGGGCTACGGCTCTACCCGATGCTATCACAAGTAACAGATCCAAAAAGAAGATCCCAAAAAACCCCAAACACAATTACTATGCGTCTTAAGGTCTGGAAGATGTTACAGACTTTCACTGCTTTACTCCAGCAACTCGGAAATATTACACAGAATCTCGCTAATGCATTCTAACAGTGGAGATGCATCGTCAGCAGTGGTGCCAAAGTAAGGTAAGACAGAAAAAGCAAAAATAACAAGAACCACGTACGACAGCAATCAGAGCCATCAGAATTAGAGAAACACACACGATTAGAAACAAGCACGAGCTTCCTACCTTCTCATTAACGACACACTTCACAGCCTCAGCAGTATTGCACCAGACTGGGTCCCTTCCAAAGCAAACACAGGTCCGTTTGCAAGCTATATTAGGGCGTGCGGTCTCTACTCTGATGGTTTGCAAGACGTTACTGGCATAATTAAGGTTAGCTTGTGATGGAAAGAGTCCCAGCGCATCCTCTCACGTTACTGGGCGCGTCCCACCCGGCCTAACTCAGTGATGCCGCTGCCCGCAGAGAAAGCAAGCTTGTAATAAATCCCAGCTGCACGCGCAAATCTTAAATGGCAGTTTCCCTGCGCAGACGCTCTGGAAGAGACAAGTTAATCAGTTTAAGTGAGGTTTTACCTCTGTCATCTTGCTGGGATTGGATTTATGAGCGTTCGGCCTTAACACCTCAGACGATGAATTAAGCGCCTGGCTCTTACTCTACATCCATTATCAGCATGGCTTAATACGCTTTTGACCCATTCTGCTCTGCTGTTAAAACAAACTGATTTAATTTTGCTGCATTTTCATTATCTGGTTTGTAGCATATTTTTGTAGGCTGGCCAGGCACTGGACATGGACTTTTCTGGAGGTGACCTGGGCAGGGATGTAGGCACCAATACTGCATGATGGTTGGATTTTGCATGATGCCATAGGGTAGAACCTCCTCGTGGAGCAAGGAACCCCAGTCAAGAGGGCTAGATAGCACCAGCAATCGTAAATCAATCCAAACTCAGAACCTGTTAAATCTTCCTGTGCATGGCCAGGCACAGCCAAGGACAGGAGATGCACAGCGTGTAAAGAGAAATGAAGGAAATAAACGGTGCTGCCAGAAGAACGCGGTTCTGCTGAGAGCCTTCCTGTCCCCTCTCCAGAAAAGCCACCACCTCGATGCGTGAAGGAAACCACAGTCAGCTGAATTATTTCCCCTCTCCTCGCCCAGCTCCTCTTATCACCACAGCCCGCCAGCAGCCGTCGCCGTTATCTCATGTCGCCCTCCCCGCCTTGAGACCACAACCATCCCTCGGAAACCTCGCAGCCCCCTGCTCGCCTCCACCCCAAACTGCAGCACCAGGAATTAATTTCATGAAACAGCAGAGAGTAAGACTGGGATTAGCCCTCCTCCACACGCAGCCATGGTTTACTCCGCCCTGCACAATCATTACTATTAAATTCATCCTCTCTTTTGTGCCAACGTGACATCTTTAACGCAATGTACGCCTTGGTTATGGAAAAACATCAGTAAACCACCAAGTCTGGTAAATGTAATACTGCCTATTTGTGGAGGATGGTTTAAGCACGCAAAATCCTTCTATGCAACAAGCTGCTTCACTGACAGCTTGTATTCTTATAACTTTCTCCCCACTGAAGGTCCTCAAACTACTTCACAAACGCTGGGCAGAAACAGTAGAGAAAGAAAAAATAAGTACACAGCTAGAAAACATGAAAAGAAATGAAGCAAAATGATGCATAAACAGCAGATGGGTGAGCAGAAGGAAAGCAGAGGTGGCTACAAAAAGCACAGCGCTGATCCCTGTTACCTGCAGCTGACATAATCACAAAGCTCCGCAGCAGTTTAATTGCAAAGGCAGGGAACTCCCAGGAAAACATAAGCAGAAAAGTCTGTGACCCCTCATGATCCTAAAATAGACCCAGAACTGGCGGGTTACTGTGACGCAAGGGGGACAAAGCTGACAACAAGGAGTTCATGCTCCACGCACCCAGAGATATTGAAGCCACTGTGTGCTCCTGGCATCCCACGTGTAGAGGCTGTCCCCATTACTGGCTGCAAATTTGGGTGCCTCGCTGGTGGCTGTGATGGAGACATGGGGTGTTTGCTGGAGTGTAGCAGACAGGAACCTTTATATGAAGTGGTTTCTCTCTTTCTACCTACCAAAACCCAAGTTTTTCCCCCAAAGGAAAATCCACCTCATCGTCATGTTCTACCCCTGCTTTGGAGACTGCTTCCCACTCAAAACCAACCTCTCATCCCAAAATAAAAGGCTCGCCGAAGGCAGAGGTAAAGCAAAACGCCGCGGGTGAAGTGTCGGGAACCTGCTCGGTGAAGGAACACGTCCACCTCAAGGGCTGCCAGTTCAGCAGTTCTTCCATCGCTGACTAATATTTGCTTGACTGGAAAAATACTTTATTAATTTACACTCGGAAACGGCTCGGGAAGCAAAAGCGATCGCCACAAAACTCCGCAAACTCTGCCAGAGGTGGCCAGCACCCTGAGAAAAGGAGCTGACATTGCCCTGTCCAGCAACGCTTCGCCCCTGCTGAAAAACAGGTAGAAATTGCACAGGAGGAAAAAAAAAAAAAAAAAAAGCAGGACTGAACCCAGAACACTGAGGAAACCCCAGACGGACGGACAGACGGACAAGAGCCACCCCCACACCACAGCCTGCCTCGTGTTTTGGCATGCTCGCGATGATCGAGCCCCGAATTTGGGCCGGAGGGGGATCTTTGGTGGGGGAAAGCAGGCGGACACAATGTTCGGTCCCCGCACCCATATGGAAAAAAAAAGAGGGAGGAAAAAGCCTCAATCTGCCTTTTCTGCCTCAGACCCGGACAGGAATTTGATACAGTAAATAAACCCTTTTCTGAACACTTCAGCCTCATTCCCTGTGGTTTGAGGAGACCACGGGCCACCACGTTCCCTGCTCTCCGGCTCCCATTCCTCCCACTCCAAATCCTTCCTCATCTAAACACGGAATTCCTCTGAAAACTCAATAAAACCCCCCCTTTTTCCCCTCCCCTTCAGCTCCACGGCGGGAGGAGACCGAGCCTTTCCCGGAGGGACCCCGGTAAGACATCGAGTCATCGGGGACCCGGAGTCCTCTCCGGAGGGGAAGAGGAGGATTTTAAGGGAAAAAACGACGCGTTTCTCCACAAAACCCGAAAGTTCGGCGCGGGGAGGGCCAAACCCTCCCCCAAATAGCCCCCGAACTCCGTGATCCCGGCGGGGCGGAGGCCCCGGGGGCTGAAGAGGGGACACGGGGACACACACACACACACGCATACAGTCGTTCCCAGCCCAGGGGACCCCCACCCCGGGGGTGAGGGGAGGGGAACGACCGGACCCTTCCCCGGTCCTCGGGGCGAGGGGGGGGCCGGTCGGCGGGCAGGGCCTGACCTGGCTCTCGGCCGCCGGGATACCGGACTCCAGCTCGCAGAGAGCTCGGAAGTTTTGCAGTTCGAAGTCGGCGTCCACCTGGAGGGAGAAGGTGAGCTCGCTGCGGTCGCGGCGCAGGCAGAACACGGTGAGCAGCATGGCCGACCCGCCGCCGCCGCCGCCACCACCGGCCCCCGCCGCCGCCAAGTGCCGCCGTCGCCGCCGTCAAGCGCCGCCGTCGCAAAGCGCCCGCCCCGCCGGGTCAGACACCGGCCGTCAATCAGGGGCGCTCGACCAATCGGTGGGCACCTGGCGGGAGGGGGGGCGGGGGAAGTGCCCCCCTCTCCCTGCGACGGCTCGTGGGAGGGGCCTGTGCCCCTGCGCCGGGGGGGCCCCGCCCCCACCCCCTTATTCACCCCTTGTATTCATCGCTGGCCACTAGCGCCCCTCACCCCGCAGCATGGCAGGGACGGAGGAAACCCCAGGGCCATTTGCCCCTCTTCCACCCCAAAACAGCCCCGGCGCACCCCAAAAGCCGCTCGCTCTGTCCCCCACCCCTTCGGCTCCTCCGCTGCACCCTGGTTTTCTTGGGATCGCATCTTCCGGCTGCTTTTTCCTCCCCAGACCCCTCCGTGTGCATTTTGGGGTGCTCCAAGGCCCTCGGTGAGTCCTTAGAGGTGTCCCTGCACCCACCCGTTTGCATTTTGGGGCACAGGGTGTGGCTTTTTGGGGTGCTCCATCTTCCTCAGCGTGCCTTTGGAGACATCCCGGACTCCTCGGTGTGCTTTTTGGGGCGCCCCAAGCCCCTCCGCACGGCCCAGACTCCCCGCTTTTGTCTCTCGGCGCACTCTGGCCTCAGCACCGTCCGACCGTTCCCTCGCAGCCCACCCCACAGAACAGCCCGAGCTGGCGAGGGAGATGCGGAGACATGTCCCTCAGGTGCCACCCGCGAGTCCAGGGACGCGGGTGAAAGCCCCACGCGGTGAATTCACTTCTTTCAACCCAGGGCGAGAGGAACGAGACTTTATTTTGAAAATGGAATTAATCTCGAATCGAAATCATTCCACCGCGGGGGGAGACAAACATGGCGAACTCGTCAAGGGAAAACACCAGAGGCGTCACAGTTCTGGCTCTGCAGACACTTCAGCAACAGATTTCCCCCAAAAATTTCATTTTCTTTCCTATTAATCCCTCTTCCACGTGTAAAAATAAAAAAGACCAAACGCAAATCCACAGCGTGTCTGGCACCTACCAGTTCTCGCACGGTTACCAACGAGGGTCCCGAGCGCTGCCTGTCCCTGCCTGGCGCTGGGGAAAAGGCTCTTCCTCCCACAGGGAGCTCAGTCAGATTTCTCCTTCTCCTTCATGTGCAGGAAGACGATGCTGAACATGAAGAGGCCAACCATCATGGAGAAGGCGCCGGCGTAGTACGGGTACGCCGAGGGGATGAAACGTTCGTACTGTGTGTGCTGGAGAGGACGGACAGACACCTGGGAGGGGAGAGAGCGGGCCTGTGAGTCTGGCAGCCCCGGCACCCTTCCCTCTCCGGCGATTAATTCCCACCGCGCTTACCTGGGTGGAGGAGTAGAGGTGGGTATAACCCAACCGGTTGTAATCCACTTTAAACTGAAACACTCCGTAGACGTCCGGCAGCTTGAACCGCACGCTGTATTTGCCACCTGAGAAAAGAGACAGCGGTGACATTCGCGACAACGCTGCTAGGCTGAGCGGCAAAAACACCTGCCCAATGCAGAGCCAGGGTGGCGAGGGAAACCCACCATTCCTCTTCAGGAAGGTCCGCACGAAGGGATCGATGCGGACGAACTCCAGCTGAATATCATCTCCGTCGAAGGGGACCCACTTGCCGTCAGAAAGCTTTTCAATTATGATGCTGTACTCCTGGAACGAACCCACAACGTGTGAAGTTAATGAGCGATAGCTGAAAACGAACGTCGACCCGTACCCAGTTCAAATTTTCCCCAAGTTCCTTTTTCAGCTCCCATGTCCCCTCCTGCCCGCACCGCAGGCCCCAAGCAGGCAGCCTTACCACGAGATCGGTGACAGTGTAGGCGTGGGGAGGCGCAAGTTCCCCCACGCGGTGGTGGGACACCGCTCCGACGCGCAGCACTCCCTCCTCCTTGAACACCCAGCGGGACAAGGCAACAGCCAGCTCGTAATTACCCGTCTGCGAGTACCTACAGACAAAGGAAGGCTGAGAAAGCATGGCAGCCACGCCAAAAAAAGACACCACACGCCAAAACCCAAACCGTTAATAGATGTGAAAGCAACAAAGAGCTAGCTGGGGTTAAAGGAGGGAATTGCTTCCCAAAGCGCTTTGCTCCACAAGGCCAAAGGAACGCGTCACCCACGATTTAATTCAAGCTTTCTCCCATTTCCTGTAACATGGGTATTTGTTGCCTGTTTCCCAGGACTTTCTTGACCAAACAGCTCCCCAGATATTCCTCAGCCAGGGACACCAGGAAGTCAACGTACCTCTTGGAGCCAGGGGCAGCTTTCTGCACAGCGGAATTGAAGAAGGCATCGCTAAAGAAATCCAAGGAGCCACTGAAAACAACACGGGCGTTGTTCCGGGCTTGGAGTCCCGCGATCAGCAGGGTGTTCTTCCCAACCGCGTGCGGGTACTGAAAAGGAATGTATTTAGGAGAGCGTTTAACCCATTTAGGGATGATTAAAGAAGAGTTAATCTCCGGTTTGCTGCAGGGTGGAACAGTCTGACTGTAGCCAGCACAGCCTGCCTTTAAGTAGAAGCCAAGAAGCTCAGAATAACCAGTAACAGGATTCACAGCTTCTGCCCTCTCCGACGGGAATGAAACCAGGAGATACGCTTTGATCTACGCTGGCCTTTCTTCCAAAGCATCCCTCACACTGGACGTTTTCCCACCAACGAAAAGCAAAGAGGAGGATTCCCAGGGCAATGTCAGAAAGCAGATGACAGCCTGACCCTTTCAAAATCCACCAGATTAAACACTCCAGCTTTTTTTCCCTGCAAGGTGCCGATATTTGAGGGACTTCATTGTAGTAGTGTAGCCCAAAAGAGAAGAACAAGTAACGGACCGTACCTGAGTAATAGGCTTATCTGGGAAGAAGGAGTAAGAGGTAGAAGAACCGGTCAGGATATCCAGCACCAGTGGGTTGTCAGGATCAGCCACCATCCTTGCAGGGAGAGGCACGGTGAGCAGCACAAAGACCCCCCAGGGCCCCCCACACCCAGAGGAACACGCAGGAACCTCCTCACCCTTTGGATGTGGCAAGACAACCGCAGAGCTTGCACACACCAAGAAATGAAATATTTCCTCAAGATACAAAGTCAAGCTTCACTAATTTATGTTAAGAATCATTCCTAAGTCAACAACTAAGCTGCTTTGGAGATTTTTCTTTTTATTGTTATCTGAAATCAAGAGAGATTGCTCACGTTTAGTGTCACAGCCCCTAACCCTACGCTTACCTCACAGCACCACCAGTATTTTTGCTCTGCTTCCCCAACAACAGCTACCTCACCCCCCTTCCCACGCCGCGCTGCAGGTCGCTTACCCAACTCCTCGGAAAAGGATGGGGTTCAGTGCCGCTTTACCCACAATGGTGGGGGCCTTCAGGAGATTTTCAGCATCTGCAACTATGAGCGTGTGCTGGGAGAAAGGAGAGAGATGGGCGTGAACGCACTGTAGGGGCAGGTGGGTTGATGTTTGTTAGGTTCTATCGGCAAGTAACAGCTTCTCTTGTTATTTGAAAGTTAACTTTGTTTTTACAGACGATTAGAACTGAGCAGCTGTCGGATGAATGTTACAATTCAATTAAAAAAGCAAAAAACCAGCATTTTTTTTGTGTAATTATGATCAAATTAAATTAACAGTGATACATAAGGAAATGTAAACCACCTTTTGATAAAGATAGCAATACCTACAGTATTTTACTGTCCCATATTTAGCAACTTTCATCCTTAAACTAGGACAATGTCCATGTACTATTTCAACGGTTTAGTTTCAATAAGAATTAGCGGAATGTATTTAGTTCAGACCTTAATATAGGTTTTTATTTTAAAGTACGGGGTGACACTGGGGGGGGGGGGGAAATCGTAGAAACGTGTACATTTCTATACTGATCTCTGGGACTGAACATCTCCCTTCCCACATCCGAAGCATCGCACTCAGTGTCTGACGGGCTTCACCCACCAGCAAAATTCCCCCCCACACAACACGCTTCGGCGTGGTTCAAAGCCGCCATTAATTGTGGTGTGATTGCTGGAGACACGGTGGCAATCTGAAACTACTCAGGGCAGTGGAAAGATCAAACCCAGGAAATTCAGAAAGATGGATTTGAGGGCAGAGACCCTGAACGTGCACAGCTTTGCAGTGTTATGTCACACTATCAAGCAGAACTATTTATGACTTTCTTGGGAGGAAGCTGAGAAAACAGAGAATGGATGGAGGAAAAAAGGGAAAACAAGGACAGAAGATTCACGCCCAAACCTTTACACCTAAGTACTCATTAATAAAACCCAAAACGTGCCGATATATCCATTTACCTGGCCGGGGTCGGATATATCGTAGTTGTGATGGTCGATGACAGCTGTCCTTTCCTCATCAAACTCGATCCCACACTCACTGCCCAGCTCTCGCAGCGGGTCGCCTGGAAGGACAAAATGGATTCTTGGTTACATGGCGCGTTCAGGACACAATGCCAGTCTCAGCGCCCAAAATAAAAAGTAAGTTCAGCTTAGAGTCACGCATTCGGCACTCTATGAGCCAAACCCTGAGGAGCAACACAACCTCCCCCAGCTAAATTCCTATTCAAAATGTCAATAAAAGCTATTTACCACCCATTTCCTTACAGTACAAACTTTGAGGTTCCCAATGAGAAACTGCGTTTTCTCACCAGTTTTGTTGCAGGAACTCAGAGAAGGACGAATAAACTATTTGCTCATTGCAGAGTGTAAGCAGTGTAGGTGCTGCCTACAAGGTTTCAGCCACAAGAAGTGGCTGAAACACGCCAATTTGCTCTGACAAGTGTTTGTACTTACCGATGTCTGAGCTGGCGGCAACGAGGACGCTACCGCCTCCATCGATGAAAGCGGTGATGGTCTCCACGTTGATGTTTCCACCAAAATCTGAAAGTGCATGCCAGAAATTCATGACTTGTTCACAGAAATAATACCACGGCAGAATTAAACCACAGCAAGACACCACATAATTTCTATTGTAGCTGCAAGAACCACCGTTAAGGGCCTGGATGTACCTGCAGTTTGCCACCAGGTACAAGATGCAAAGGATAACATCCAAAGTGCAAGATTTAATTAAAGTTCACAAAACAGAAATCCCCTTCCAAAAATGCCACCAAGCTACAAAAGTGCTTGAGTTTCCCCCTCCCGTATTTACCTTCTATGGATGGTGAGAAGATGATCAAGTTGTCATACAGAAATTCTCCGTATTTTATCAGGGACAGGCCAGCATCATCCGCTGTGCGGAAAGTGAGATCGAAGCCCCTGTCTGCAGCCGCAAGACAAAATTGACAACTTTCGCATCTCACAAAATCGACACATTGTAGCAGCAAAACAGCATCAAGATCCTGAGTTTTACTTCCCCCATAAACAGCTGTGTTTTGGAAAAAAGTGGCTTAGGAGCTTTCTAGGAGCACCACTGGGGTGTTCCCACGTAAAACCAAGGGGTATCAATCCCCTGAAAAAACCCTTTGTTGCAAAGATGCCCAACTGACACCCATCAAGCGGGGAGCAATGCTGCAGGTGACCCAAAACACAGGCACGGCTGGGGAAACCACCCCCATCTCCTCCCTCGGTCTGATCAGGGGGCCCCAAATACCTGCCTCTCCCCCAGGAAACCCCAATCTCCTCCCTCAGTCTGACCAGCGGAGCCCAACCCCCCCCCCCCCAGATGACCCCAATCTCCTTCTTCAGCCCAACCAGGGCACCCCAACCGCCCCCCTCGCCCCCAGGGGACTCCAACCTCCTCCGTCAGCCCGGCCAGGGGGACCCCAAAGACCCCCGTCACCCCCCAGTCTCCTCCCTCAGCCTCACCAGGGGACCCCAGTCGCGCCCCCCTCAGCCCCAGGGAACCCCAATCTCCTCCCTCAGCCCGGCGCGGGGTCCCCAGCCGCCTCCCCTAGCCCTACCCGCCAGGCTGCGGAAGAAGAGCGAGTGCGTGTCCCGCAGGTTGCCGTTCTCCAGCAGCACCAGGGTGCGGGGCCCCCCCTCAGCCCCGGCCGCCGCCACCGCCAGGAGCCACCACAGACGGACCGCGGCCGCCGCCATCTTGTTCACCGGCGCCAAGCTTCCCCGGAAGCGGGCGGGCGAACGCAGCCAATCAGCGCCAGGAGCCGCTCCCGCGCCTTCCAATCATCGACAGACACCTCTTCGCCGCCGGCCAATCACCGAGACGCTGTCGTGCCAAACACCCCACCCCGCCGCGCGGCCACCGTAGCGCCCCTGAGGGGAGGAAGATGGGGGTCGGCGGGTTCCCAGTAAAAGACGTCAAAATGGCGGTGTCAGACTGGTTTATTGCAGCGCAGGGTTGGGGGGTACAGGGCGCGACAGCACATAGCGACAGCGAGCTCGCCCTCTGTCCCACGATGTAGAAGCGAGAGCGTTTTGGTGCAAAACCACAGAGATTTGGCGTCTTCCTGCGTTGCCGGACGCCTCGAGAGTGGCAGGAGTCAGAGGGGGCGGCCGGCGAAGCCGGCTTTGCCCTTTTTACGCTTGATGGTGGTCGGAGGGACCACGGTGAGGGCTTGGAGGCGGAAGGGCCGGGGCATGGCGGAGGCACCGCTGGGAGCCCCCTCCGGCCCCGGGAGAGCTGCGAGAGGAGAGGAAGGGGCGGCAGTGGGCATCCGCCCTCACTGGGTGCCAAAAACGGGCCTCGCCTGGCAAAAAATGGCCGAGCCAAATCCCGCCGGCCCCCCCCCCAAAAAAACACCCAAGAGGAAAGGAAAAGGAAGGGGAGGGCCAGCGATCGAAGGGAAACAGCGGTTTTACCTCGGTTCTCAGTTGGGTCGGGGTGGAGGATGCGGCTGGCTCGCCGGGGTCGGAAGTAGTTGCTGGCGATGGTCTGGCTGTCACTCCTGTTCAGCACCCGTTGGTAGCGGTCTTCCTCGGGCTGGAAGCGGAAAACGCCGTCAGGAGCGGCGGACTCTGTGCTAGCCCTCGGGTTACTGCTTAGAAATAGGGCAAAATTGGTAAAATAGGGGTATAACACCGTACGGTTCGCTCTTGGCTCTCGGCTGAAGGGCTCTTTTGGGCAGGTTTGGGCTGTGGCAGGGCTGGAACTGCTGTGAGAAGAGACGGGTGTTAAAGGGTCGTTGTCTCTAAAACAATTAATGTTCTCCTGACTGCACTCCCAGATCCCCAACACCGCTCCGGTCACCGGGCTCATTCACAGAGATTCCCAAAGCATCCGTACCGTGCTTCACATTAGATGATGTTGTTATTCAAACTTCCTAGGCAAACTTTTCTGTACACAGATTTTAGAAGGGAGCACAGCCCAAACGTGATCTGCTGAGCCCAGAAGCAGCCACATGCCGGTGGCACCGTCGAGACGCTCCTCTTACCTGCGGGCAGGCGGGTTTTTTGAATGAGGGGCTGTGGAATTTTCCAGCAGCTGGTTTCCTCATCCCAGACGGATTCGCGCTTGATCTTCTCCAGATTGCTGTAGTTACAGTCACGCCGGACGAGGGACTGCACCTGATCCAGCAGCTGCTGGAAGAGCATCAGGTCTCGCTCCAGGCGGCGGATAGTGCTGAGGTAATCGATCTTTTCCAGCTCAAACTCCGACTGCAGATCTTTGATCTCGGTCTCAGCAGCCTGCAGCTGGGACATAAAACCAAAGTAAGTCGTTGGGATTACAAAGGAGAGAGACGGATGATTACTGTGAATACAGGGAGTTGTCAGGCAGAGGGATGGAAAGACAGGCACAAAAGCTTCAATATTTGGGGAGATTCTAATTTATAGTTAAGAATCAGGATGAGGTTTGCTTGGAGAGATTATTCCACATCTGTTTTAATGAAAGATTTCTGGCGTTTCTCCAAAGTGCTGAGTCTTTGAATGGACCTTAAGTTGATCTTACTAGTGTGGTCTGCATCCAGCGCTAATGAGCTCTTAAGAGTTCCTAACTTCGATGAAAAAGATTCAATATTTCTTTGATAACCTAAATACAGAAATAAAGCAAGTTCTTAACATGCAGATTTAGGGCTGCACATGCATAGATTTTTTTGGGGAGCTCCTCGGATTCTGCCTTATCAGAGCAAAACTGATTTTCAAGTGTGCCTAAAATTGAAGAGCACTGCTTTTATATTTAGGGGTTTTTTTCCCCCCCAGAAAACTTTTCGTGGTGTAATTTCTTCCAGGAGCCCAGGTGTGGTATCTGGGGTGATCAGAACCGGAGAAAGCTGTGCAATAGATTGCATAGGTCAGTAGAGGGAGTCGCATCCTCTCCCATCACGTCACGTCACCCTCTGGTCTGCGTGCTGCACAACGAGGAGACTGGCCTTTAAAACGGGTGGGCTTTTGGGCTTCAACAACTTAATTCACCACACCCTGAGGGCTGCTGCATCCGATACTTCATAAAAATGCACGCAGACAACCTTATAGGTACTAATGCAGGCACGCATATGAAATATTTCATGCAGGCAGAGTCACGCTCTAAACATACTGCCCTAAAACACCTCCTTAACCCCAAAAAATGGGTATGCAGATGAGGAAAGAGATGCTCCCTAAATCTTCAGCAGGGATAGCAGGGAGCTGCTCACCTTCTTCTGCATCTTCTCCAGAAGCTTGCTCTTGGCTCGAACCTCCTCCTGGATGGAGTCGTAGACGTTAAGCAGAACCCAGTCACTGCTGTCCTCATTAGATTGCTGCAGCGCGGTCACCAGCTGCATCCTCCGCTCGTCCGCGTATTTTTTCCGGCGTTTATGCTTTTCTTTGAGGTCCTTGTTTTTAGCCTGTTCCCCCCCTACTACCTGTCGCTCGAGCATCTGCAGCCTGGAAAAGGCAAACGCTTCTCTTAGCTCAACACTACCGTCAAAGAACCGTCTGCGTTAAGCGTGGAGGATGCACGTCCTGACCTGGATGACAGTTGGGAAGACACAGTACAAAAAATAGTGATTTCTGACGAGATTTGCTGTCCAGAGTGATCACGGCAAATTCTACTTTTATTAACAATTTCTGTCATAGATACTCCTGTGGACCCAGGGCAAAGCACGTGTTATTCTGAGCAGCTTTGTCAACAAGAATGTTTGGAAATCTGTATCTATGCTCACTGAATACTGTTTAAAAACCCTGTTTTGTGGAATTTATATTTAAGTTCCTATTGAAATACATGTTGAATATATTATTTTAATTCTTACTTTTTGTTTTGAAAGACTCTCAAAGCAAGCACATAAGGTGCCAAAATTCCGCAAACTAATATTCTAAATGGTGGATACAGGAGCGGTATGGCTGGAAGCCACAGTACAATTTCCTTTTTGGGGCAATATCAACCAAGGTTGATGACTTGGGCAGCAGAGCAGATAGCTCAGGTTGGCCAGCACTGGCTCAAATCGGAGAAAATCCCACTGCTGATAAAACCTCCGCTGATAATAGCCTCTTAGCTATCTTCAAACCCATCCAAAAGAGCTTGTTCTCCACCAGGGATGACCTGCAATTCTACTTTACTGCACTTGCCAAGTAGCCTTCGGTTTTGTTTGCTTAATGCGCGACTGAATCCTCGCTCCGCTGAGTGAGGATCAGAGATCTCACAGCCATCCTGGTGTGTAAAGCTCTTAACAGGCAGTTTTGAAAATCCCCGTGCTGGCGGAACCAAACCCTGCTGCCTAATCTGCAGAGAACTTTGATTTTAACAATATAATTAGAAGAGCATTTTTCACTTGTTTGTCACAAAAAGGAACGCTGCGATAGGATTATTAAGATTTGATATATAATCAAAACAAACAGTTTCTTTGGAGACCTCTCCATTAATAGACAGAATTGCCTGCAAATTACAGACACTGTTATTCTAGATTTCTCAATAGCTTCTTTTTTAGCTGGGAGAGGCCCAACAGAGTGAGCATGCGCCACAGGAGCTCACAGTAAAGCTGCAAGACTGGCTGAAAAACGCAAGACTTTTCAGAATCAGCCTCTATCATCCACAATATATCTTATGTTGAGCGTTTCTAGTCTTAATATAATTCCACACAACAAAGTAAAAGAGAAAAATCAGCAGAATTTGCTTAAAGTGTGTATTTCTGAAACAGCACTGAACCCCCATGTAATTTCAATACGCTGTGTTGTACTTGGACTAAAGGAATTCTCTCAAGATGGCTCTCACCCGGAGGAGAACCTTCAAGACAGGATGCCTCTGGGATGGGCCGAGCGTGAGTCTCGAGCCCTGCACCCCTCACACCCCAGGCCTGTGCTCCAAGCCCTGGGTCTAATGCTGCCCCTAAAATGTGATTATTGGGAAATTTTGATGTCAGTTCTGGCTGACGTCTTGCAAACATTGTCAGATGCGTGAGTTAGAGGCAAAAGTGACCTCAGTGACAGGGGAGAGTTGTGGAGGATGCACTGTCCTCCACCCACACGCACAGTGAGCTACAGGAAGGCCTGCTACCTTACTTGCACTGAGAGGGCTCTAAGTGCTCTTCAAGAACCATTTTTAAGAGGAAAAAGAGGCCACCTCCATAACCTGTTTGGGCACTTAAGCTCTGTCAGCAACTGCCTCAACTCTATAAACTCCTCATAAATTACACCTGCAAAAAGCCAGAGAAGGAAACGACTTCCCTGCCTATAAATCTAGGCAGGATTTGTTATCAAGAAAGCACGCTTTTTTGCATCCACATCTGCTGACACAGACCTCTCCAGATTTTTCTCTCTTAATTCTGGCACTTGGCATCATTGAATGCTGCAGCTAAGAGCTATTTATCTGCCCAAATAGGGTAAAGTTAATTTTGGGCTAAAGAATACGTGTCTGCCTAGTTTTGTTCTGCGCTGAACTGACAGCTGAAGCTCGATGGTTGTAATATCATGGAAGAACAGGATTGCTTCTTGCCCGTGTGTGTTGTAAGCAATGCCCAGGAGGCAGTTAACAGGAGCAGCATAGTCACTGACCTGGCGAGCACCTGCTGCTGGTCTGCAGGCAATGAAATCCCCTCAGCAGTGACAGCCACCTCTGCTCCAGCAGTCCCTCTGCTCATACCACCAGTGTCTTGGACAGTCCGAGGCGCTGCTGGGTCCTGAGGACAAGAAGAAACCAAAGGCCGCAGCTCTGAAAAGACGCAATGCGAGTACTGGGATAGATGAAGCATGACGTTACCCACTCGGGTTTATTGTACCTGGAGGGGTAAAGTAGCCTGAAGGGTACCTGGGCTGATGTTAGTTCTTCATCTGCTGCAGCAACAGAGTCTTCAGGCAAAGGTGTCTTGTCAGGAGTAGTTTCGGTCCTCATGGCCGCTGAAAAGTAAAAGAGGAAATACCCACAACGTCAGTAATGAGCTCTGCAAAACTAGAGCATAAATCTGTGAAAACATCACGCAAAGTCTTCACCAAAAGCTAAAAACTATGCCTGGAAGGAAAAGGTCTGTTATTTATGCTGGTCAGTAAAAGCCATCAAGACCCAGAGGGTGTATCAGGTAAGGAATGCAGATTTTATAGGGTTGGGAGAGCCTGGGTCCTCGTGTTTGCACACAAATAATCTATTTCAGAGGCTGGGGGGTGCACATTTCTAATCAGAGGCGGGGGGGGGGAGAACGTCTCACCTTAGAAAGTGATAGCGTCAAAAATTAAGAATATAGGTTCAAGAATTAATATTGGGCAATAAGTGCTGTACAAGGACATTGAAAAATGTGCTCTGAGGCACTGCAGAAGTATAAATGAAAAGCAGTAACAAAGAGGTTAGCTGGCAACAATTTATAGGTGTGTGAGAGGAATATCCACCCTCCAGCAAAGCCACGGTGTTGATAATCCACTGGGAGGCCAAGGGCTGCATCACATTTGCATGCGGTGGAAGAGACTGCCGCAGCCACCCTCGTTCTCAGGTGTGTGAGTTGTGCATAGCCAAACAGATCAAGACAGAGCAGTGCCTGCCGAGACCAGTCATCTCCGCAGCTCAAACCTCTGCTCAAAAGAAATCCTGCCCTAAGTCAGAAGAAACTCGCAGCTATGTGGGCAAAAATCACATTTCATCGCCTCAAGGCTTACAGGGTAGGGCCAGGCTGGTCCTGATGGGAAAGAAGTCAGGGAAATAGGGAAGAGGACAAAGCAGGGACAGAGAGTCTCATGAGTGGCCCAGGAGAGCCAGAGTTACTGCTCCTGCTGTCGATAAGGGAGGGTTGAGAGCAGGGACTGCTGTTGCTGCCAGGCAGCACTTGCTGCAGTAGCAGTCGCTGCCACTTTAAAGGTTGCAGTGGCTGCCACAAATGTGACTTTGCAAAAACAGTCTGTGTCTGCTCATGCCTAAAGCATCAGGGAACCCTCCGCCTGTGCTGCACACCCTCCACCTGCCTCGTCCACACCTGCTTCCTTCCTGAGGTTCTCCTCGAGAGCAGACAGCTTGAGATCGTAGTGATTTCTCAGGCTGCTGATGTCCTCTTCGAGGCGGGCACGCGATGCCTGCTCTGCTTCGTAGCTGGCCTTTAGTTGGGCCAGCCTCTCTTCGTACTCCTGGAAGGCACAGCAGACAGCCTGACGCAACAGCCCTGTGACCATATACAAGGTCACATCCAGGTTCATTCTAGGTCACATCTTATGTCCACCCCAATAAAACTTTACCATCCCGTATTCACTAACTTTTTCTGTGATTTAAGTCAACACAGTATTGATGGAGGGTGACTAGTTAGCCCTAGAAACCACTATCTTGGGCAGATGTGGTGACCTGGAAGGAGCTTTGTAAAGAGCAAGGAGAGAGTTTTATTTCCTTCTGGCCCCCAACTCCTCATTCTTCCTCCTGGCTCCATATCCCCTCTTTATCTTCATCCTTATACTGTTCCTAACATCTTCTGACTACTGCTTTCCTCCCCCCTATTTCTCCCTCCTCTGACAGGAGGAATCAAAGTTTTACAGGTAGTTACTTCAAAAATTCTTCTTGGGAACCCATTCCAATTCATCTCCAGAGAGGTGGGAACAATGCTGAGAGAAAGTGGCGTTGTAAATAAGGCCTTCATCAACACACGTTCTGTCCATAGGAGACAAGGACCAAAAAATAGGAAGATAAGTGCTCTGAAAAGGCTGAACCACGCAGCCCTACACCATATTTGTAATGATTATTATAAAACCCCACAAGCCTGAGTCAAAGACACTACGGGATGCCCCCTCCTGCCTTACTTCTCTGATCAGCTGCTTCTCTGCTTCAGGATCTAACTGGGGTTTGAGGAGGGGAGCTGGCTTCGCTGCCAGGTGAGCAGTCTCAGCAGGTAGAAGCCCTGCAAAGCAAAGCAGAAATAAAAATCACTCACAATTACTAGGTGGGATTGTCTGTAGAATGCCTGGAAAAAGAACAAAGAACGTGGCTGCCAGCAAATCCTTTAAACTGCACTCATGTGTCAGCATCTGTGTTGCCAAAACGCCCACTGGCCTGGGACTCCTTAGGTGTGGGGAGAGGCGTCAGCGCTGAGCAGAGGGGGAGAGGTTTAAGCTTCAGGTATATGAAAGCAAATATAAATCCAATCTCTTTCACAAAATAGCAGGAGACTTGTTTCCAGGGCTATGCTAATAGATTTGGAAGATAAAAGACATGGGGGAAGGAGATGAAAGGTGCAGGGAAATTGCCTTCTTTCTTCACAGCTGTTTCTGAAAGGTGGCAGAAAGGGGGGGGGGGAATAGCTTACAGCCTTATTGCTTTGCTGAAAGTTGCCCTTTTTTAGGGGATAATTCTCAAAAGGTGATCAGCTCCCTAAAGGCTGCTCTTACCCATTTGTTCCCACATTTGCTATTGCTACTTCATAGCAAAGAGCAAGTCTGCTGATGCTGGGCTGAATCCTCAAAGAAAGGACAGTGCTGCTCTCTGTAAGCAGTGCCATCAGCGGGGAAAAACTTTTCTTGTAGTGTCAAAGATTCACAGTTTAGGAGAACAGGGTTGAATGCTAACTTTGAAAACAAACATGTATATTTAATAAAGAATTTTACATTATTATTTCTTACGCAGCTCATTTTTGCTCTGCCAGCCGAAACCTCACTTCTGTGACTGACTAAATTCTAGCCAGAATGACCAAGAAGAATCACGGATTTGAATCATGTCAGCATTTTCTAACAGAATTTGTCATTATCGAAAATACTGGATAATTGAGATGGTCTTTACCAGTGGAATAAGGTCAATTTGGCAATGGTGAAGGAAAAGTCCATTACCAGAATGGAGAACTCTTCCTCCAACAGGTAAGGAAAAGGTTGAGGTGAAATCCAGTGAGCACACATATAAAAACCACATTTTTCTGTCAAAGATAAAACATCTCTGGAGCCACTATGGGCTCTCCTACCTGACAAGTTATGCGCACTCATCTGTTCAGCTAGAATGGCCTTCAGCTTCTTAATCTCCTCCTGATACTCCCTCAGCAGAGCATCCTTGGGGTCCTCATTGATACAGGGCTTGTTCTTGATGTTTTTCGCTCGATTAGCATAGCGCAAAGTACTGAGGCTTTCATCATAGTTGTTATCAGCTGGAGATAAGCATGCTACCATCAGGGTCTTGGTATTCCCTCCGAGGGAGTCTTGCAGCAGCCTGGTCAGCTTTGAGTCTCGGTACGGGATGTGCTTACACCTGCCATCAACCAGGGCTGAAATGACGTTGCCCAGAGCTGAGAGGGAGAGGTTGATTTTGGTGGCCTCTTTGAGCCGCTCCCCCGTAGCTCCAGTTTTTGACTGTCTCTCGCTTCCTGCCAGATCCACTAAATTGAGTTTTGCGGCCCTGAGGTGGTCCTGCCCTTGCTCATCTGCAAGAAAATAATTCCGGGTTAGGCTCTTCTTAAGAGGAAGCATCTTAACAGTCAAGAAACTGGATTCTCTGGCGTTACATTCCAGTTCAAGCCCTGTTCTTTGTCTGCATTTGGGCCCTGACTCCCTTAAGTAAATAAATATCTACTTAAAGAACTACATGTTTTAGTGCTTTCCTGAACAAGATTCTGCACAGTAAAAATTCATGCCCGTTCTTACTCTCCCAGTGAGCTCTGAACACACACACACACACACACCCCCCTCCACATATTTGCACAGATGCTGAGTGTTTACAATTTTGTGCAAAGCCCTCTGCAAGTAACAAGGTCAGACCATGAGTTTATACAACTTTTTTCTCCTTAGATTGTTTCATGAAGTTAAACAATGTCTGACAATTGGAGAGAAGGAAGGGAGGAAGCATGAAATGAGTTAATGGGCAGCAACTGGAGCAGGGCTAGTTGGAGAGCACAGGCAGAAGAGCAGGCTCCCTGAATGCCCATGTGACATGGAGAGACAGGCAGGAAGATTACCTCTACAGACTACCATGGAAAGGCTGGAGTAGACACTACGCTGGGAAACAGTTTTTCCATGAACTCCCAAACTACAGCTTTTCTCAAGACTGGAATCCAACCTACCCTAATCAATGGATGTATTCAAGAAATTTCTTGCTATGCTTCAAAAGAAAGAGCACATCCTATCAGATACCATCAAGGTCCACCATCTGGCTCGAATGTTCAAGAAGCCCACCAGATCTCCCCTCTCACCCAGATAGCTGTAAAACTGCACCATGACTCAGCACACAGGCATGCTCAGCGGCATCTGTTCCTCCTCAACTCATGACATTCTCAGTGAGAAAGTAAAATGAAGGAACACAGGCGAGACACAGGAAAACTGCAAGAAATCGGGACTGTGCTCAGCCCAAACCACTCAGATGAGGCGATGGATCTCAGTGAGTGAGGAGTCAGACCCAGCAAGCTGGTGCCATTCCCATTGTAACACTTTAAGGCAAGAGAAGATGGGAGCTGAAGTTAACAGCTAGCTCCCCAGCTACCTGGACACACACCGCATGCATATAGCATCTGCTTCCTGACCTGCATTTTGAGGCTGGATTAACGTGATGACACAAATCCCCTGTGACTAAGAGAGAACACATTCGGCCGCTTTAGGAACCCCTCAGTTTCACTGGCTACTTAACTTTCCCAGCCTCGTGCAGAGCAAAGAGTTGGACACACATTCGCAAATCACAGACTACTGTCCTAAGTGCTGGACCACACTCTTGGATGTCCACATCCCAATCGTCCCTCACAATGACAACCCAAGTTCAAGTGAAGAGCTCCTTTAGTGCTCCAGGCAAAAAGAACATCAAGGTTTTAACCAAGTCTGCCCTTTTCCAGACAGACTTCTACAAAACCTAGCCTTCAATTTAGTCAGAGTTACAGCTTTATGGCTGTGGACAATATCTAAACATGAGCAATGAGTAATATGATGCATGGGGGAAAGTTAAAAGTTCACAGGTAAACAAAAAAAATCTAAAATCTGTTGCCCCAGGATATTTCCCCAGTTAGAGCAACAGATTGTTAACTGTGGAACTTAATGTTTGCTGCAAAGCTAACTTCTTGTTTCACTCCACATCTTTCTGGCATGTCAAGACATGGGAGAATTGGGGAAAAAAACCCCAGATGGAGGTTAAATAGAGCGCCCTCTCACTATCCTTTGTGAGAGCTGGGGTGAGTGGACAGTCACAAAAAGTAGGTTTTCTAACCCTTTCCCTCTTTCCCCCAGTTTATGTAAACACTGACAGGCAATTAAAAAGTTGTTTTGGTTTCTGCCAGTCCTTTTACCCATGGAGGCTGTTTGTTTCCATCGAGGAGCTTAGCGGTTTCGTTTCCGTGGTGTAACAAGGTCCCCAGACTTGCTAAAATGCTTGCAGCAGCCCGAAAGTCTTGCCTGTCTAATTCCCATACCACCCATCAGCCAGTGCTCGTGGCATAAGCACTGGCCAAATCTACGTCTTTCTCGTTAACTGATCAATCCCTAAGCACAATGCCAGGAAATAAAACATCTGCTACTCTAAATACGGTAAAAATAGTGATGGTAACTTTCGCATTTCAAACATCTGCAGCCAGAGAACCCGGTATTTGCTACAATCCTGTTCCTGAATCTACACTGTTACTTCAAAGAGTTACTTTAGTCCACATAATTGCAAAGAGATCCTTTAAAATATCAACTGCCTGTAAGTTATAATTTACTAGAGGCTCAACTGGAAAAGAAGTTTTAACTTCTCCGTGCCCCTCTTCATGAAGTCTAAAGATGGCAACATAAATACCAACTTCATTAACTATTTCAACTAACGATTACCCTAGTAGAACCATCCAGTTATGGGGATTGTGCCAGAACCCTCAACTTTCTCCTCACATATTCCAGCTATCTTCCATTTAACTGCCAAAACTGCAAGTTTCCCCACCTGCCATCCTGTTCTGTGTAACATGTTTTCAAAGCTTTAAATCAGAGAAATTGTTGCAGGCTAGTTTAAGAGCCCTGCACCCATCTGGAACTCAAAAGAGGAGTGTAAATACTTCTTTTTCCTTGTTAGGATTAAAGTTGGGGTTTTATGGACCCACAGAATGCAAGGATTAGCATCCACCAGCTGCGCTAATTGAGAAATCCCCTAAATCCCACACACACCATTTTGGATAGAGGAAAACGAGGTACTGTCACCAACATCTGGAACCACAATTTAGGAAGACATTGTGTAACTTCCCCCATGGCTGAAACAGCTGAAGAAAACAAAGTGGAGCTGTTCACAGCCTCAGCTGGGGTCAAGGACTAGATGGAATATAGGAGACTAATTACTTTCTTAGCCCGAGAAAAAACCCTTTCGAGGTCTGTGTTAGGACCCAGTGAGGCAGCTTTATCAGCTGAAAAAACACCAATGGAAATAAGATGCTGGAGAAAGGAAAATTAGCCTTTAAAACTTTATTAAGGGATTCTTTTATTCCATCTTAAACCCCAGATTAGCTGTTTGCTTAAAACATGTGCCCCATGATCGTTGGGTGAAATGATCTGACTTGCATTGTAAGGGAGGTCAGACAAGACAGATAACCCTGTAAGTTTCTCCAGGCTGTACAATGCATGAACTCCAAGCTGTTGTATGGGCTGTGAGATTTAGCACCCTTTGCTGGAAATAAAGGTTTTAGAAGGTAAGAAATGGAAGGAGAATTAAATATGTTCCCAGTTTGAGTGTAAGACATTCCTCCCCCAAGGGGGAATCGAGGAAAAAAAAAAAAAGACTTTGAATACTCAGTCATTTTGCACTGTGAAGAATGTCCATGTCAGGGCAGAATTCTGATTTCTACTGGACCTAAAATAATTTTGCTGTGGGGTGACTGGTCAGACCGCACAGATTCTGCGCTCTGCTAGGGGCAGGGCATCCAGATACCTACCTACAGTGTAGATTTCCATATTGACAGTAAAGATGGAGTGGGAGCGGGAAGAGTCCTTATTCATGAGGGTGTAACCCACTGCTCGATTTCTCCAGCCTGTCTCCATGATCTGCTCACACTGGACCACGCTATGCACGGTGTGCAGAGAGAGCCCCTTCACGTACACCCCTTTCTCTGGGTGCTCCTTCAGCTGCAAACAGGGACAATGCAAGACAGGTTAAAACAAGACGCACCGAGGCTGTGGGAAGGCACGCTGGAAACTGCCCGGAAGCTTGAGGGCTACACGAGTTTTACACGTGGAGAAATTAAAACTGCAGTATGGCAAAAACATATCTGGCTGCCACCAAAAAGCCTTACTGTTTCTGAAGGAGGAATAAAACCACATGAAAAAAGGGAACCACTTTCATGGCTCTGCAGGCAAAAAGAATTAAAGTTAAAAGTTTGCTGACTGATTCAGAGATCTCCCAGGCCACAAGAAACTCATCTTCTCTGCACTGAGCCGCCTTCTACCTCCCCTATTGTTAAGCTGCATATTTTAAAAAAGAACTGAAATATTTTTCACCTATTATGGCAAAGGTTCTAATATCTCTTCAGTCATAGGGAGCTTTTTTTAAAATCAAAGCACAGATTCAATAGTCATGGATATTGTTACAAGTGCTTTGCTGAAGCCTTCCGCTCTTCGAGGGCGTCTTGATCTCCCTGACAAAATTCCCAAAGTCACACCCATCACACACAGGCGGACTATAATAATTTTTCTCCAGATTAGCTCATTTTTAATACTCTCTAAACTCCTATTCAGGCACCTGGGTAGAGACAGAGTGTTAGATACCTAACAGCATCTTTTCAGCAATTATCAGTCACGCAGAAGAAAAGTTTCATACAGCATGCTAATAAACGATTGAAATGTTCAAAATCTTGATCAAACCTACATAAAAAATAAAAAACAATCAAGAGATCCCTGCACTCCTACATCAGCCCCCTCTGAAGCTACCTCCACACTGGGAATTTTAAACGAGCTGAATTAATTTTCAACAGCAATGTTACGCCCCACATCTGCTGAGTTCATAACCAAAACTCTATCTTTATCGTGTCAGCTGGGATATCAAGATATGGTTGTCATTACTCGGTGTCACGGAATGACAGGTATGGCGTTTGGCAGTGTGACTTCCAAAGAAGAGCCTTAGATACTTTAGTGATGCACGCGCCACAAGAAGCAATGTAAAATAGAGTGTTTGCTGTTAAAAAACCTGCACAGAACAGAGCAGAAGTGGCTGGAAACTAAACGAGGCAGGATTTTAGCCTTGTTCTAAAGCCATGACTGCCCAGGAGGAATCCAGTTACAGAATCACAGCCAGACTGTTCATACACTGTGACTTTTGCCTGTGTTACAGGGGAACCCCAAGGTTGGCCTGGCTGTATTTGAGGGTGCTGCAGAGCCCTTGAGGAACACCCAACCGAGGACATGGTTGTTTAACTCCAACACAGACTGACAGGGGCGTTTTCCTTGCAGAGCTCCGTAAAACCTGCTCTTCACAGGGTTTTATGCACGGGAGGCAATGGTGGGCTTCTGAGTCACCAAAGTCACTGACATTGAAAGGCAAAAGAACAAACAGAAATGGCATTTTGGAGGAGAATTGGGGGACAGAGAAGAAAGCAGTGGGTCAGCTTGGGCTTTCTGTCTCTGCAGGACATGACTCCCTTAATTACTCGATGGAGGCAGCAACAGGCAGCGGCTGTCACCGGTGTGATGGTGTTACCCTGGAAACTGTTCTGCCCAACTCCTGCCTTCCCAGTGCCAACTGTGGTCGTCATGGAAACTGGTGTCACTGCTGATGTGGAACAAAGGATGGGAAAATGCAGCAAGCGCCTTCCAAAAGAGTGAGTCCCCTTCTCCCACCCTCCCTCTCGACACGCACAGGCAAAGCATGCTTGGAACAGGGAGCAGAGAGGGTTTTGCCTCCCTTAAAGCCAGAAGCATGTTAAAAAAAAAACCAAACTGCCCCGTAAGGCAGTTTGGGACTGTCACCATCTCAGCGCATCTGTGCAGCAGATGGTGCTAGTGCCTCGCTTTTCTTCACCGGGGCAGTCCTGCAGGGAAGTAAATTGGGACAGGAGGTTTGCAGCTCCCTCCAGGAACACGTGCAAAAAGATCTGCAAAGCCACCGAGAGGTAAATTTTATAAAAATCAGCCCCTTGATTAGGATTTCAGGAAAGTTTACCCTCCTGCATTCCTGGAAACTGTCCACCTTCCCTATGCGTTCCCATGGGGAGTAATACCTGCCGCGTCCCCTCAAAATAGGATCAGCCTTTTTTGTTTTAGCCAGATAATAAGATCATCCACAGCTACACTGGATCAGATTAAACATTTATAAGGCACAGAATCCTCCTGCTTTAGAGACACCTGTGAGACGAAGAGGATTAGGAAGAAATTGCCCCATGAGCACTTTGTTCCATCCTTGTCCAGTAATGATTTTCATGCAGCTTCCACTAATCTACTGGCCGCTATCAAGCAGGACACACAGGATATGTCTCTGACTGGATCCTGTTCCTTCTGCCACTAAAGGTTCACTGAAGTCCCTCAAAATCTCCTCATGGCTTCCATATTCATCACTACAACTTCATATTCTGTTGTTCAGCTTCTGACAGAGCATATTATTGCACTTCTGCGAGACATTCACGATAACACTTATCTGAGCAAATTAAAGCACTTCCTAATTAAGACACATTGACTCCGCCTCACCTCCAACTTCTGCTTGGTATCAGCTCCTAGGAGGTCTCGTATGTCTTCGTTGTAAATCTCCAGGTAGGAAGCTCTTACCAAGAACTTGGCATTTTCAGCACACTGCACAAAACAGGAATGATTTTTGGGTAAGGTTCTCAAAATGAAGGCAAGTAGGCAGCCCACACAGATCCTCAGTGCCAGCTGGGTGCCTACCTCCCTTCAACACTTCATCAAATCTCTCCTGGCATTTCATTCACAGGTGTAACCACTCAACACACTCGCTGTAGGGACTTTCAGTCCTTAAACATCTCAAGTGCAAGTCCATAAAGTCAGCAGAGATGAGGGTGCAGTTCATCTGACTATACACAGGCCTCAGCTTTTGGATGAGAGGCAGCATACCCCAAAGCCTGTCCCCATTCTCACTCCTGAGCGCAATCGGCACTCTCTTCCTGGGGTATGAATGTCTTTCTTGATATCACACAATCTTACAACGGGTCTCTTTCACATTGTTACACACCTACCTGCACGCTCTCAAAAATGTGTTCAAATGCTCTGGGTATTATGCCTTTCTGTATAGAAGGATCCACAACTCCCTGCATGGTGAATGACTTCCCACTGCCAGTCTGGCCATAGGCAAATATGGTGCCATTGTAGCCTTCGGTGACACCCTGGAAATGAAGGGAAACCAAATAAAATAGCCATTATCTTTACCCTTTGCATAACTGCAAATACATTGTCCAGAATCAATCCTACCCCATGAAAGATATTTTAAAGGAAGAGCCGGAACTAAACTTCAAACAACTGCTTGATCTTCACATGCCATCAGAGTATAATAATTAAAAAATGCATTCTGCTAGCATATGAATCGATGGTTTTCTCTCAAAAATGGAAAACTTGAAGAAATGCAGGTGTTGAAAAGTAGAAGGGCAGTTGACAACGCTTAGAAGACCACAATATTTTTTTTCTCTTGGAAAGCTGGCCGAAAGAAGGCCTCACTTTCACTTGTTCCTATTTCAGAGAAGCATGGCAGGAACAGAAGATATTTGGATTTCTTAAGGTTCAAATAAAAAGAAAAAGAAATAATCTGTTAACCTAATAATCTACTGTTTCAGACCCTGGTTGTTCTCCTGAACAGGAACTTCCATCTTAAAATTATCACTGGCCATTTTATCCCTGTTTCATCTTCTAACAAAGTTGTGTTTTGGTTTTTTGGGGGCAGAGGGAGAGGAGGGAGGGGTTTGCTTAACTGGTTCATTTTTCACCCTAGCTGTTTACCATGCTGATGTGTTAACAGGCAACAAACACATCCCCTCTCATTTTGCTATTCTAAAACAGGCTGAGGTTCCCTGTCTACTCTAAAGTTTCTTGCTTAACAGTAAAAATGTCCCTAAAATCATCAGGAGTCTTTTTTGTCCCCTTTCTCCTCACAACACTTTCCGCTGCAGTTTCTGTCCAGCTACCATCTCTAGGGCCTGCTCAGGGGGGTTCATTTTTCATATAAACATCCGCCTAAAACAATTAAATGTAATTCTATCCTCAGTGCCCTGCTGGCTGCTGAAGAAGTATTTTTTTCTTCCCAATTTCCCAGCCTACTGCTGGGATGCTGTTTTGCCCTCCTCTGCACCCCAGGGTTGCATCTAAGTCTCTTGAAGCAGTAGACAGGGCTGTTTCTGTCCATAAATCAGTTCTACTTAGGGATCATCTACCCACGTAAAACTCTGCAGCCCACATCCCAAGCTATGTGTTGGCTGCTTCCAACTTGCTTCAGGCACCACTCACCTCCACGAGCGGGTAGGCGATCTCGTTGTAGATCTGCTCCGTACTGTGCTCCTGGTAGTATGCCCCATCGAAGGTGAACTGCTTTGGGGGCTCGCCGGCGGCGGCAGGGTTTTGGAGGAAGCACTGGCCCCGCGCACTCTCCATGCTGACGACCGCCTTGCAGCCGAGAGCCTTCTCACGCTCGTTCATGGGCCGGCAGCGGACGATCACCTTCACCGCCTCTGAGGCCATTTTTCAAGGCCCAGCTCTACCCCACACTCACTCACTTGGTGGGGCTGAGGGGCATCGGGGCCTGGGTAGGCCTGGGGGAAGACTGGGGCAAGCCTAAGCGCAGGGCCTGCACCCCTGGGTGGGGTGGACCACTCACTGCTTGCTGGGGGCACTGAGGGGATGGACCCCCCTACAGCTTGGCATGAGGAAGGAGAGCCAGGGAGGCCACAAATGGCTGGGGTAAAGGAGAGATTAAGGAGGAGAAAAGCTTGGGAGGGATGAAGGGAAAGGGGGAGACTTGGGACAAGTCTGAGGGGGAACTCGGGCAGGCCGGGGGGGAGGAAACCTGAGGGGATCCTGGGGGCAGGAAAGCCTCAGGTAACTCTAGGGAGCTGGGACAAGCCCAAAGGGGACTGGGCGAGGGAAAACCTGAGGTAAACCTGTAGGTATCGGGCAAGCCTGAGGGAGCGGAGGGAAACCCGAGGGGAGCCGGGGTGAATGGAAGGAGCCGGGGGGGAGCTGAGGGGAGGCGGGAAGCGCCGTCCGACCCACCGCGCATGCGCACAGCGGCCCCACGCGGTTACCACAGCGACGGGGTAGCGTGGCGCAAGGCCCCGCCCCGCGAGCCACGTGACTGCGGGCGGGCACGCGCCCGCGTGCAAGAGCCGGCGTGCACCAAAGAACACGTGTGCAAGGGGGGGGGGGCGCGGCGGGCACGAGGGCACGCGCGCGTGGGAGTGCAGGTGCATGGGGGCGCGAGCGTGCAATGGCACGGGTGCACAGCTGCGCAGTGCACGAGTGCGCCGCCTGAGCGTGCAAGGGAAGGCGAGTGCGCAGGTGTGCAACAGCACGAGTGTGTGAGAGCGCGG
Source organism: Harpia harpyja (assembly GCF_026419915.1). Lineage (NCBI taxonomy): Eukaryota > Metazoa > Chordata > Aves > Accipitriformes > Accipitridae > Harpia > Harpia harpyja. The sequence goes on from NC_068946.1 coordinate 8,698,868, forward strand.
TGGTAGCGGTGCACGAGGGTGCAAGAGCACGAGGGCTTTGAGACTGCGAGTGCACGGGAGCGCAAGGGCTTGAGTGCAGCCGTGCAAGCGCGGGAGCACACACGAGTACGAGTGCGCAGCTGCACAGTGCAATTGTGCAAGCGTGCGAGCACACGCGGGTGCGAGTGCGTGGAGCAACTATACAAGCGTGTGCATGCACGAGAGCACAAGCGCCCAAGAGCGCAAGTGCCCGAGTGCAAGTTCATGAGCGTGCACGTGCAGGAGAGCGTGGGAGCGCACAAGCGTGCACGCTTGCACGCAGCGCCGTGGTGGGGGAGTGGGAAGAAAAGACCTCCAGCAGCCCTCTCCTGCGGTAGCACGAGAGCCATTTATTGCCGGAGTCACGCCGTACAGCCCGCCAAGCGCGCGCACGGCCCGCGGGAGGGGAATAAATAAGGCAGATGGCAGCGATTTAAAGCTAAGTGGGGATTTGGGGGGCTAGCTGTGCCTGAGCGGGGGGCGGCCGGGCCTAACCCCGCTCATGCTGCACCCCGACGGGGGCGGCGGGGGCCCAGGCGGCCTCCCCCCAAGCGCTGGCCCCACCGCCGGGGTCCCGCTCCTCGTAGCCGGGGTTGCGGTGACCAGGGGCCAAGCGGCAGAAGCAGCCCCCCGGCGCCCCGGAGTAGTGAGCCAGGAGGGCGGCCACGCTGGCGAACTCAGCGTTGGAGTGCTGCCGTCGATGCGGGGAGAGAGGGCAGAGGTGAGTTCCCCCGCTCGGCCGGTGGCCGCGGCGGCTGGAGGGCCTTGCCAGGGTGCCCACGTGCTGTGCACCCATGCACCCGGGCACCCCGAATTGAATGCACCCATGCGCCAAATACCTACGTACCCACACACAGGTGCACCCATGCACCAAACGCACCCGTGCGCTTATGCACCATGCGCCCACAAACCCAATGCACCCACACACCAATGCATGGGTGCACACGTGAATCAAATACACCCGTGCATCCCTTGCATCCGTGCATGCGCATACTGATGCGCCCGCGTACCTGTGCACCGTGCATCCACGCACAGCTGCACTCTGCGCACTGATGCACCCTCAATCAAATGCACCGGTGCACCCACAACTCAAATGCACCCATGACCACTGCACCCACGAATCAAACAGACTCTCGTCAATGCACCCGTGCACCACGTACCCACATGCAGATGCACTTGTGCACCCATGAATCAAATGTAATTGCACAGCGAAGCATGGATACACCCACGCACCCACACCCATTGGTACCTGTGTGCCATGCGCAGATGCACCCGTGCACCCACACACCAACACCCCTCTGCACCCATGCACAGACGCATGTGAGCACTGATGCAACCATGAAGCAAATGCCTCTGTGCACCCATGCAGTTACGAAGCAAATGCACTTATACACCAGTGTACCCATGCACCAATGCACTCATACACCTCTGCACCGATGCAACCACAAAGCAAATGCACCCATGCGCCGCTGCATCAAATGCATGTACACACCAGTGCATCCATGTACCAGTGCATCCATGCACAGATGCACCAAATGCACTTAAACATGTCAAATGCACGTACACACCAGTGCATCCACACACTTATGCACCAATGCATCCACACACCTATGCACCAATGCACCCGTGCATAGATGCACCAAATGAACTTATACAGTGCATCAAATGCATGGATGCACCAAATGCACTTATGCACCTGTACATCTGTGCACCAATGCACCAAACGCACTTATACACCAGTGCATCCACGGACAGACACACAAAATGAACTTACACCCCAGCGCATCCACGCACCGGCGCATCAAATGCACTTACCCAGGTGCAACTGTGCACCACTGCAACCACGAAGCAAACGCACCCGCGTGTTCATGCATCAAATGCGCTCACATGTGATGCGCCCACACCCCGCTGCCCCCGCGCAGCAGCCTCACCTCCACGCAGAACCTGCCCTGGTGGGTCCTGAAGAGGCAGTAGGGGATGACGCCGCAGGGCGCCCGCACCCACAGGCACCAGCGCTTGGCCAGGCCAGGCTCAGGGCGCAGGAGAAAGGCTCCGGGGACGTCCCGCCGCAGCAGCGCGATCCCGACGTCCCTGGGGACGAGGTGGCGGGTGGGCGCAGGGGAGGGGGTGGGGGGGACGGACACGACGGCGAGGAGTGGGGTGCTGCTGTGCGCTCACCTGGTGATGCCGGCGAAGGCCCACACGCTCTCGGCGAGGACGCTCTCATTTTCAGGGAGGAAGGCCAAGCTCCTCGTCCCTTTGCTCTCCCATCCCGCTGCCGCTATGGGAGACCCTTAATCCCCTCATTGCCCCAAAAACCCCACAAAATTGGGGCTACTTGTGTGTCTCCCCCGTGCCTCAGTTTCCCCTCCGGCACTCACCGGCGTCGCGGGGCGGCTGGTGGAGCTGGCTCTCGCCCCCGCAGTCCCGGTAAGCCCCCGAGCGCAGGACTTTGCTGCGGATGGCTTTTTTGCGCACCAGAACCGGGGAGCAGTAGGGGTTCCCCGGGCGCCAGGCGCCGGCTCTGCCCTCCGCCTCTGGCCGCCGCTCCTGGAGGGCGGAGGGGCTGTGAGGGGGGTTTGGGGGATGCTTGCTGCGCAAAATGTTGTGCAAAAAAACACGCAAAAACCGCTGTGCAGAAAAAGCTACCCAAAAACCACCGTGCAAAACACCATGCAAAAATAACATGCAAAAAATGCTATACAAAAAACCCACCATGCAAAAAATGCCATGCAAAAAATGCTGTGGGGAAAAAAAAAAGCCATGCAAATCACCATGCAAAAGATGCCATGCAAAAACGCCGTGCCAAAAACACCACGCAAAACACCATGCAAAAAAGGTTATACAAAAAATGCCGTGCAAAAAACCCACAGTGCAAAATACCCTGCAAAAAACTGCTATGTAAAAAAGTGCCATGCAAAAAATGCCCTGCAGAACACCATGCAAAATAGCTGTGCAAAAAAATGCTGTGCAAATACACCCGATGCAAAACACCATACAAGAAAAGACCATGCAAAAAACTGCCCTGCAAAATGCCATTTAAAACAGGCTATGTAAAACGCTGTGCAAGAAAAGGCTGTGCAGGATGGGCCTTGCAAAATGCACTGTGCAAAAACGTGCCACGCAAAACGCTGTGCAAGAAAAGGCTGTGCAAAATACTGTGCGTATACTGCTGAGTGAAGAAGTGCTGTACAAAGAGGACATGCAAGGAAATGCCATGCAAGACACCATGCAAAAAACGTGCTGTGCAATAATGTGCCATGCAAAACGCGGTGCGAGAAAAGGCAGTGCAAGAACTGCCAGACAAAACAGCGTGCAAAAAATGCCGTGCCAAAAGTGTCATGCAAATATCGCTGCGCAAAAAAAAACGCCCTGCAAAAAATGCCATGCACATACTGCTGTGGAAGAAATGCTGTGCAAAGAAAAGGCCGTGCAAGAAAAACCGTGCAAGACACCACGCAAAAAATGTGCTGCGCAAAAACGCGCCATGCAAAACGCCGTGCAAGAAAAGGCCATGCAGGAATCCCACGCACAAAACCACCACGCAAGCAGACGTAGTGCTAAGGCCCGTGGAGCAGCACCCAGCACCCTGACAGGGTGCACGTACCCCTGCGCCCAGGGAGCCGAGGCTGGCGGGCGCGGGCAGGCGTCGGAAGGAGACGAGGGCGTTGACGTTGCGTGACACCTCCTCGGGGTTGAGGGGCTCCCGCAGCACCCCGGTCCCCGGGGGCTCCCCCTCGCCCGCCTGCTCCTCAGGGTGCGCCAGGAGGTAGCAGAGCTGGAAGGAGCGGCAGAGCAAGAGGTGCAGGGTCTGGACCTGGGGGAGGCAAAAGAAGCTGCGTGCAAATATTAAAAATAATAATAATAGGGTGGGGTTTTGGGGGAGGGAGGGTGTTGGGCCACGCACCTCGCCTGGGAGCCCCACGAAGAGGTGGCAGAAGAGGGGGCTGGCGGGGCTGCAGGGATTGCGGGCCACGAAGGCGAACTGGTGGTCGGCGTGTCGCCACGTGCTGTACAGGATCCGACGGAGAGCGTGCGCCATCAGCAGTGTCTGTGGGGATAAGATTGGGGGGGGGTGGTCACTGGGACTGAGCACCCCTGGACACCCAGCCTCCCCGGGGTGCAAGCAGTGCCGGGGTCACCCCTACTTGCATGGCAGGTTGCAAACCTGCAACTGCGTGGTAGGCTGCAACCCTATTTGCAAATACGAAGCAGGTTCCCAAGCGAAAAGCAATGCTCAGAGAGGTGCAACCCCCCCAAAGCAGCACCCAGCACCCCCCCCAGCACCCATGACCACCCCCTTCCCAGCACCCCTACCTCCCCGTCAGCGCCGTAGACCTTCAGCCCCTGCAAACTGAACCTCAGCACCACTGACCTCCTCCTGGGGCAGTCCTGGCCGGGAGAGATGCAGCGTTGGGGGGGGTCCAGGCTGTGCCACCCGGGTGTGCCCCCCCACTATTTGGGGTCCCCCCATTTCCCGGTGAGGGGGAGCAGTGGGGGATGCCAGACCTTCAGTGCCCGCAACTGCTCCTCCAGCCGCCCCGCTTGCTGCTGCAGGTCCAAGTCCTCCACTGCGAAAGAGCCCACGTACTGGGGGGGGGGGCAAAAAACACTCATGTCAGCAACAACCCCCCCACTATGCTGCAGTTGCCCCCCTCAGGGTAATCAGACCACCCCAAGATGCTGTTTTGGGGGGTGATGGGGATGCATCCGCACCCAAACCTCATCTCAGGGTGTCGTGTCCCGTCCCCCCCACAGTGGGTCAATCACCTCTGCCGGCTTGGTGATGCCCCGGGCTCGCTGCTGGGGGGCCGCAGGATCCGGCCCCCTCCCGTTGGCTGGCTTCTTCTTCATGGCAGTGGGGTTTGGGGGTGAAGGCTGGATCGGGATGGGGTTAAGCGGCTTGGGTGCTGCATCTGAATTATCCAAAGCCACCCAGGGTGATGGTGCGGGACCCTCCAGTCACGGTCCCTGTGAGGAGGAAGGGGACGGACACAATCTGCACCCACCGTCCCCAGTTTCCAGCCTGCTGAACCCCAGGGAGACATCGTGGTCCCCATATGGTGGTCCCCAATTCCTGACCCCAATGCAGATGTCCCCAAGTTCTGGCTCTGACGTAAGTGTCCCCCCATACCGGCCCCAGTCCTGACCCCAAACCCAACGCGAGGGTCCCTGCATCCCAAACCCAATGCAAGGGTCCCCATGTCCCCACCCTGAGCATCAAGCAAGGGTCCCCATGTCCCAGCCCCCATGCAAGGGTCCCCCTGTGACCCCAAGTGCCATGCAAGGATCCCCACAGCCTGACCGTGACCCTGGTGCGAGGGGCCCCGCAGCCTGACCCCAATCACAACCAAAAGGTCCCCGTGTCCGGTGCCCAAGCACCGTGTGAGGGTCCCATGTCCCTGCCCCGAGCAGGATCCAGGTAGTCCCTGTGTCCTGACCCCAAAAGCAACGTGAAGGTCCCCAGATCCCGACCCCAAATGTGATGCATGCAGTCCCCACATCCTGGCCCCAAAAGAAACCCAAGTGTCCCCACGTCCTGACCCCCAGCAAAATACAAGTGGTCCCTACACCCCAAGCATACAGTGCAGACCCCAAGCAAGGTGCATGCCATCCCACACACCAAACCCCAGTGAGACTTTGGGGTCCCCCCCCATCCAACCACCTCCCCCCAGTGCTCCGTCCTACTCCCCACGGGCCATGCAGCACCAAGATGCCGATGGCTGTCCTTCAGGGGCGATCCCCAAAACACCAGTGACGGGGGCAGCAGGTTTGGGGGTGCTTTTTCAGCCAGACCACCCACCGAGGGATGCACCCAGCCCCTCTCCAGCCACCCAGAGGGGTTTTGCCCTCCACAGCCCTCAGCCAGGCTGAGACCGGCGCAACTCCTGTCACAGAGGCCACGCCGCAGCTGCCTGGTGCACACACACATGCGAAAGGGGGGGTCCAGCTGCCCCAAGCGCATCCTAATGGGGTGGCGGGGTCTCTACGGTGCTCCTATGCTCTTTGCAAGCTCAGGGTTGCCCCTCTCCTTTCTGGCACAATTTAGGGGGTCTCCCCCTCCCCCCCCAGCCAATCCGCGGGCAGGTAGCCCCCAAGCCCCGCCCCCTTTTTCCCACGCTCCGTTTTCAATGGAGCCCCCCAGCCCACCGGCCACCCTGAAGATCCCCAAGGAAGGGATACTGACCCCAAAATTGGGGGGAGGGGTGCGTGCGACACCCAGACACCAAACATCCCCAGGGACCCCCATCCCACTGGGCCCCCCCCAGTCCCCGGCTCACGGACAGCTCGCTTGGATGGCTCCGGAGAAACGCAGGCAAAAAAATTCCCCCCTGCTCCGGCTCTTGGCCTTCGTCCGTTGTTTTCCTTCCCTGGGGTGGCTCCTCCGGCAGCTCCCGCTGCGGTGCAGGGATGCTCGACCCGTGGGCGTCAGGCCCTCGCCGTCAGCCAGGCCCAGGCGAGCCCGAGCCCACGCCGGGCACAGGGCAGGCAGCAAACTCTCATTTCCTGCCTCTGATCTGCCCGCGATGAATCACTGCAATTTACCTCCCTGGTTTTCTCCGTTTCTTGGAAGCGCCAGTGAGCAGAAATGCTCCGGCTTTTTGGAAAACGCGGCTGCAACTGATTTTTTTCTCTCTCCTTTTTCTTTTTTTTCTCTCCTCTCCTACAGCGTGCCCAGTGGAGAAGCGATTTCTAACCCCGATGCGCACACGTGGTCTCTCGCTCACCACCCCCTGCCCCGATGCTCAGACCCTTTTCACTCCGATTTCTGAATTCCCCAGGGAGTTTTGCCCACCTCTATCTGCTTTCGCCAGAAAAAAATAAAGAGGGATAGCCCCGACCTCACTGCAAAGTGGCCATGCAAACCCAGAGCCTCAGGTCCCCAAAGCTGGCCGGTCGGCCAAATCCACGGGGCCGAAGTGAAAGCTGCCCCCAGCCCCAGGGATGCACTTGGCTCCTGGAAAGGGAAAACAACAGTTTGGGGAGGAGATGGGGTCTAATCCCTCAGGGATACATGCGAAAATCCCCATCTCGCGCCCCGGTGCTCCCAAGGGTGTGAAGAAAAGGGTCGTAACAGCAGCATTTAAACCTTGGGTCACCACCAGCACCAGCTGCTTTGAAATGCCGCAAGGTGCCCCGGCAGAGCCCACCGGAAGAGTCAATAGCGTAGAAACAGCGGAAAAAAAGAAAAAAAAAAAAAAGACAGGACAGATGGGGCTGAAGAAACAACATAACAGAGCCCAGTCTGGTCAGGAAGTGGAGACTGGAGAAGAGTGAGCGGCGGAGCTGGCACAAACCTTCCCAAACGTGCAGCGGAGCTGCCGCTTGCTCCGCCAGCAACGCCACTGTGGGATGAAGATTTTCCCGTTCAATCCCAGTTGCTACTCCTGGGAGGCAAGGATCACTCCTTTGGATTCAATACAATCAGAGCCACAGCTTTTTTTTTTTTTTTTTTGGCTCAGTATGCAGAAATCACTTAATTAGCAATTAAAACCACAACCCAAAGGAGTTTGGTGATGACCAAGGGAGCTAATGGCTGTTTTTAGCATAATTCGAGGTGCCTTGCAGCAAAATGAAGCCATTATCATGTGCAAAAAAATTGGTATTATCCAGACCAGCATTTTAACAAATATCCACAGGGTTGTTGGTGTAGGAATGTTATTGGGAAGAGGGAGGTCGCAAAATGCCCCCCCCCCGCAGCTGGGTGAGGATGGGCAAGAACTCCTTGTCCCCATAAGCACCTTATCAATGAGAGGTGTTTCCCAAATCTGGCTCACTGTAGCACCTGCCTGGAGGAAAACGCTGACAAAACCCACTGTTTTGGTACAAGTAGCCCTAGGAAAGGGCCATTAACTAATGTTTCTAATTGCTTTACATCCCTGCAAATTACTCTTTGATCAGTGCTTTCACTCTCCCAGTTCTGCATCAGCTGTGATTTTTATTAATCTGCTGTTTGCACCCTTGTTGCAGGGCTGGGAACAATTTAGGGCATTTCTACAAGAATTTTTTAAACTCCCAGTTGTTAGAGGTAGCACACTGGGATGCCAACTGAAATGAATAAATTCAATAAGGTTATTTTCTCCTTTTCTGCATTTTATTTCTAGAGGTACTGCCACTCCTCTCAGCACGGTATGTGCAAAGCTCTTTCCAAGAGCACGTTAAGCAAAAAGAGCGTCAGGTCACATTTAAATCAGTGGCGTTGCCGTGTCCAAGGGAGAGCCGGGGACATGGGGGAGTGTTTTGAATGTAGATGCTGCTCTGGTGAGCAGGTCAAGAGGGGGAAAGACTTCAGTTGGTCTTTTTTGTCCCCACTGACTGGGGGCAGAGAGAGAAAAGAAGCAGCAAGAGGTTCAAACAGCTTTCTTCTTGCTCACCTTTGTCTCCAGAGAAACCAGGGAAGAAAAAGGTCACACGTCGGTCCAACTACAGAGCTTGGCAGGGGCTCAGGCTAAAACAGCCCCAGTCTTTCACGCTGGCAATGTACTTTTAACAAAGATTTGCCTCTGCAGCAATCCACGGTGACTGTAATTCCCTCCTCTCTACATTTCCAGGAGAAGAAAGCTGTGGCGAGGAAGAGAAAGGACACACAAAGCAAGCCTGGAATCTAGTTTCATTTTATTTTAGCAAACTGCATGTTCTTCACTTATCAACATCTCTACATTAGCAATTGTATAGCTCTCCAACTTTTCTTTAAAAAAGGGTAAACAAGAGGTGACAAAACTCAGGCTCTTCATCTCTTAAAAACATTTGAAAGTTGGATTCAAGAAGACTTTTATATATTTTGGTTTTAAGGTAACAGATGTGGCATGGAAACACTAATTCAAATCACCCGCCTAACCGAGAACTACCCCTTCTGGAGGCCCTCTGGCATCAGACGATCAGTAGACGCTGCAACCTCCGTTTACTGAAGATCTGACTCACCGTCAAACAAACCTTGTTGGTCTGAAGGAGCCGAATGCGCCGCCTCCCCAGCCTGTCGCTCTAACGGCCGAACAGAAAGAAGCACCTCCAGGACTCAGTGCAAGTGTTGTATATACACTGCTTCTTCACAGAAGCGTTACGGACCTCATCATGCAGGGGATCTAGGAAGGACTCTTCTGCCGTTGTACCTTCTCATTAAGAATCACATACCCCCAATCATCCTGTTCCTGCTGTCTAAAGATATAAAGATCTTCTTTGAAGAATTTTTAAAAGCCAACCCTCCCCCCCAAACCCAAGAGGAACACCGTAAAATGTACAGATTATATATGTCCTAGAAAAGTCCTAAAATTATTGCAGAAACTAAAGATGACTTGTTCCAGGGGGAGGGGCAGGCATGAGGCACAGCATTGAGATCTAACAAATGCTCGGGTTGGTTTGATTTAGTTTTCAGCTTTTTCCCCATCATTCAAGAAAAAAAAATAATAAAAATTAAAGAAGTGTTTAAGCATCAGAACTAAAATACAAATGCACGTTGACTTATAAAACAAGATTGTGGATTTGACCATGGGATTCCCTGACAGTGGAAAAATTTTACTTTTTTGCCCGGAGAGATTTCCTCATGGTGGATTTGCCCTTGGCAGAAGGTTTCACTTCCTTCCTCCCGCTGGCTGCTGGTTTCTTGGAAGAGCTGCCACCAGAGGGTTTCTTGATGGCTGGGGCTGCTGGTTTGGCTTTCTTAGCAGGGGTTTTAACCTTGGGAGGGGGCTTTGCTTTCCCCCGGCGGGCTGCGGGGGTTTTTCTTGGCTTGGGTTTGGACTCTCTTCGCTTCATCGCAGGGGCCCTGCTCCGTGATTTTGGAGGCGGTCTCTTCTGCATCCTGTCAGAAAGAGAGACAGCACAAGATCTCAGTGGAGGCACAAATGCTACCCAGAGCAGAGCTGCTGTCATCAATTTGCATAAACGAAACAGATCTTGGCATCCTTGTTCTTTACCACGGATGTTTCTTTATGCAGCAGTATATTTCATTAGCTAAATCCCAAAGAGCAAGAACTCCTCTGGTGGATCTTGCCACGCTAAGCACTTCTCAATCCCCACAGTGCTATGCCAGGGAGGTTTTGAACTCCTTTGTTAGGCATATAAACACACAAATAATGACAATGAATCAAAGTCAATTATCGGAACAATTAAGAGACTTAAGCACTATCTCTCCTCTCTAAATGGAATTTTATTACTTAACGAACAACACTTATCTTAAACCCACATTCTGAGTAAGGCAGATTTCATATCTGGCTGTAGAACTGCAAATAATACTGTAGGGAAAAGTTTTCTTAAGGAAACAATAAATACAAAAAGTCCCACATGAAACATCACACTTTCGTAAAGCACAAAAGGCGACTTTAGGAGACTAAAGGCAATACAAAGAATAAATACAGGCTCTCTTCTCATCTGGAGGAAAAAAAGAGGTAAGCTTCAAATTATGGAATGGGGGAGATCCTTATCTCTGGAGCAAGGCATAATTAGAAAGTTCTTCTTCCAACATCTCTGAGCAACAGCCTTGTGGATCAACAACCACATCAAGAGAGAAACCTATGCGCTCTACAGCTGTGACAGTCACTTTATTTCATCTGAAGGAGCCCATTTATCTCTCATGCTGCCATACCTCTTCTTTGGTGGTGGCTCTTCCTCCTCAGACTCTTCCTCTTCAGATTCTTCTTCCTCCTCAGATTCCTCCTCTTCTTCCTCATCAGATTCCTCAGAGTCCTCATCCTGCTGCTTCTCTGGGTAGAGCACATCTGGGCTACAAGAGGGCTCTTGTCAGAGCGTGACTTACTTCTAAGAATACAACTCCAGGGTCGGCAAGCCTTGGGTAACCCTGGCTCTCAGCAGGCACTGCTGCCCACCCTCCTATAAGGTTACAGCTTTGAGCCTAATCCAGAAACACTCTCAAGACTTCTGTGTTTGCTGCTATCTGAAACCAACGTTATTTAGTCTCTGCAATGGCAGAAGTGTGACGGCTTGTAAGTCACCAGGAACATCCCAGCCCTAAGCTGCCTTTTCTCTGGTTCTCTTCCCCATTGCTCCTTCTGTGCAACACAGGAAGGCAGACAACAAAGGGACAAGATCAGACTTCAGTGACTCTGAACACAGGCTGAAGCTGCTGAGGACTTTGTATGTATGCAATAAAAGAAGGTGGGGAGCAGAGACTTTAATGACTATGCTGCCATTTGGCTCTTTGTGGGACACTAAGTCACCATCCCTGGGATCCGCATGGCCCAGCGCAATACAATGTACACTCACAGCAGAAGAAAGGCTGGTTTAGTCTCGCAGTAGCTAATCTAGGTCATCTTTCCTCCTCCCACCTCTCCTCCACATCGGCATTAAGAAAGGCAAACAATTGAGTCCTACTCATTATGAGTATCCTTGCATTAAGAACACCACCACACTACCTGCTCATGCGAATTTGTTTTAGCATGGGAACACTTAAATAGCCCCCATTCTGAAGAAAAAAAAAACAAAAAAAGTGCATCGTGACTACACCTGAGAATATTGAGCCCAATATTTTTATTGCCCTTAAAAGTTTCCCTTGCTAATGAAGTCAGCTTTATGTCCAGTCAGTCAGACATCCAAGTAATGTCATTATCTAGAGTATGGGTGACAACATTGCAGTTCATCAGTTATTAAACCCTCCACAAACTTCCCTGTAAATAGGAGGTCAGCCTATGAACTTCAGCACTGCTCTCTGGCTGACCTATGTGACACTTATCTTGAACATCATTTTACAGCCAAGCTCTTTACCTAGGATAATAAGGGAAGCAAAGCTGAAAGGTTCCACTGAAGCCCTTTCCAGAAATTTGCTCCATCCAGCCATTCTTCTCACATTTCTGCAGGGTTCTCTTCAGTAGATGCACTGTGGGGGGGGAGAAAAAAGAGGGGAAAAAATATCAGAGAAAGGTTGCGTTACTATCTTTATCCACTTGTCTAACCTTACTGCTCTCTGCAGTGCCCTCTGAAATCAGAGACGGGGAGTCAGGATGAAGTCTCCTTTGCCCAGGACACCTGCAGAGGAACAAAACAGCACTGGAGACCCAAGAGTCGTGAAGACATCATCACATGCTTCTTTCTGCACTCAGCAAAAAGCAGCTGCTGCAGGTGGGACCCAGCTAGACCACTGTGTTTAGAAGCTTTAGTATGTCTTTAATTTAAAGGGAAATCTTCTCACAGTTAATCTCCAGGAAGATTCAAGCAAGATACAAGTGTTTGTTCCTGCACACTTAGCAAGTGTGGCTTTAAATTCTCCAAAGGAAGAAGTCAAGAACAGTGCATGGTTTTGATGTCACAATCAAGGGATCCTCCTTTATAAATGCATTGAACAGCACCACGTAACTACTTCTGTCCAAATTTAACCCAAGTCTCAGCTTTTTTTCAGCCTATTCTCCAAAGTGTTTTAAAAAATCAAGTCTTTACCCTGTTTGTGCCCTCCTCATGTTCTAAATTTCATATGTAGTGCATCTTTCCCCATTCTGTGATTTTGTTTGGGTTTTTTTTTAAAGGGAAAATATTTGGTCTAGAAATACGACAAATGCACTTTTTATTCCAGTCTTCTGTTCCATTGTGCACTGTGTAAGAATTGTAACCGAAACTGTGCAAGTACAGGGGATCTTTGTCTCTGGCAAAGGGCTGAAGTTGTTTAGTCAGTTCGAAACCATTTTCAGCTTGAATTAGAAGCACCATTTAGCTCCCCCCAAACCAAGGGAAAAGCAAGGTCTGCCCTCAAGCACATTCCAAAGAGGTTCACTTGAGAAATGGAAAGAGAAAAATACAAAGAAACGTGCTGGCTGAACCGTCATCTGAATCTGTTCTGTACAATTAATGCAGAGATATTCACTCCAACCATTTATTCAACACTCCGGAAATGAGCTTTTATCAAGAAATTACATTTCACAGCAAGACAATCATCTGGGACAGTGCCACATCTTCACCAGCTTACAGGCAACCTCTGCTGAAATGTTTTATTTTGTACAGCACTGGAGGAGACTGCATAGCTAATTGAGTTGATTGTATCCATTGAAATACTTGTGTTGCAACATTAGGATCATCACAGTTCAAGAAGTCTTTAAAAACCCCACACTTTTATAAATGGGAGCAACACATAAAACATAAGGCTGTTTTTACTCTGGGTACCAAAGGTCAACAGCAGCACATAAAGGATTTGGCTCCAGTCAAGTCCACTTACAAAGTATGAGGTATAAAATGGGGAGGAGTGCAGAGCACTGGCTCTGCAGTGCATTACCCGCCTGCTTTTACATCTCACCAGATCTTCCTCCGGTTGCTCTTAAAACAGAGCAGAGATCATCAAAATTCCTTTTATGTAACGGAAGGAGAAAGAAAACAACAGATTGCAAGCTGAAATTTCCTTACCCGACTTGCAAGACTGACAAGCACTGGAGGCTGGCTAAACACAGGCCTCTAAGGACCAGGGAAATTTCCAATGGTCCTGAAAATAAATCATGCAAGGGCTTAGTAAGCCTGGAAACTCTTTTGCCTGCCCCAAGATTAAGAAGTCACACTTGGCATCAGTCTTTAATTGGCAGAAGGCCTTAGGCAACTTCTTTAGCCGACACTGCCGCAAGGGAACCTGTGCTCCTCTCTAAGTCGGTAAGTTCTGCATCAAACAGCCGTGCTGATGCCGTGCTTCAGCTCCAGGTGAAGAGCGCAGGATAAGCAATCTCCTCTCCGGCCCCATGTCCTGAGGAATGGCACCAGCACTGTGACACCACAGTACGAAACTGATCTACTTTTATGTCTGACTCTAGTACAGACTGCTGCAAGCTCATCCTGCTTCAAATAACCTCCAGCCTTGGTTAAACAACTGCATCAGGGCTCAGACCAAATAATGCAAATAAACCATTAGAAGATCTGCTTTAAAGTCTCTGTTAGTATTGCTTCTGCTAATGCAAAAGTCAAAACAGACATTAGTGTCATTCCTGGGAACAAAGACATGCCAAATCCCTTCCCAAATACAGCAGGATTTCTCTCCTCACTTGCTTGACCTTTTAAAAATCAGAGCCAAAGAAGGACCTCAAACAAATCTGTAAGAGGGGTGCTTGTGAATTTTTTTTTAAAGTTAGACTATGCAACTTCTCTAAATAAAAAGCAACTAGCAACTGCATTTATGCCAAGCTGTAGCCTTTCAAAATAGAGAGAAACAGATTAAATCAACTTGGTGATTTAAGAACAATAAAGTACTTGAATACTATTCCCCCTTCCTGGGAATGTGCTATAGACAAGAGAAACATGCATTATGTCTCAGAAACCAGCCTTTGTCGGGCTTGAAAGGAACTAATGGGAATTAAAAACACTGAGCATCATTGCAGCACAAAGAGCTGAGCAGCTGTCAGTTCCCCAGCAAGCTCAACGGAATAGTTTAAAGGTGCTGCACAGACACATCTGCAGCTGCAGGACTCTCTTTCAGCATGTAAAAGAGAAGCATTACACTGATCAGTACTTTACCCTGGAAGTTGGAGTTGGTCCCTGGGTGGTTTTCCAGGATATACTTCTTCAGCGCTGTGGTGGAGCAGGTCTTCGGTTCGTTCATGGCCGCAATAGCAGACAGGATGGCATCTTCCATCAGAGTCCCACCCAGCAGGGGCTTCTCCCCTGATTTCTTCAGCTATTTTCCAAGGAGGAAGAGAAAAGCATCAAGACAAAATTCTCCCAAACCAGGTCAGGACAAGCTCCTCTGCACCAGGTGGGTCGGCGCTCCTGCATTAGCACAGATACGTTTTATATTAAAACACTGCACAGGGAACGCTGCTCTCCCAGCTTTAATTGGAAGGACAGGCCTATTCAGTCAACTGGCCTGGAGGGCTTTTTATCGGTAACACATTGTCCTAGCCCCCAAATACACTGCAAGGATGTGGCAATCTAAGGGCCTATCACTCGGGGAAGGAAATAAATCAGATCTTCCTCCATCCCACAGACCAAATGTACCCAAGAGACTTCTACGGCACAGACATGAGAAAAAGACATTGCAGGCATCTGGGGTACCTACTGCACTTACAATTAGTGATGGAAAGGAAAGCTTACCCCACCATCTCCCCTACTGTGCTAGTGAGTCAGAGCTGAAGCAGTGTGTGGAGCATGCTAAGCAAGGAAGGCAGGGGGATCTGCTCCAGAAACGTAGACCAAGAGGAGAATAAGAGTCCTACTGCTTCATAGTTTGACAACTCCCGAATATGACAGGGTGCTAAAGAAAGGTGTACCCAATAAAACTGGGGGGGGTGGGGGGAACGGGCACATTAACTTATATCCAAGGCTTGTGGTCAGTACAGTCAACAAAACAAGATGAACTCTGGCTCTGACCTGGAATGTCCCAGACGCTCCCTTCCCTGTGATCTGCTCTAACTGGCCCTTCTCTACAGCTCTCTGCAGGGCATTCTTCAACAGCTGGGGTCTGAAATACAGGAGGATAAAGCTTTACTGACACACACTGACGGCTTAAAAAACAAACAGAGAAACAACGCTTTATACAGAGTGCGAGCAGAGCAGTACTTACAAGTGGTATCTGCCTACATACAGACATTTTAAATGGAGATCTGTCAGCAAGTGCTGATTACATGAGAAGAACAATGTACATTAGCGGAAATTCAACTGCAACACTGTCTTGGTGTCACCGTGTATCCAGAAACGGACAAGCTTCACTCAGAAGGATTTACTCATCTTGAAAAGCACATTTAGACCTGGAGGGCAATGAGTCAGTCGGCTCACAGACAAACAAGGGACTGAGGACAAGCCCCTGTAAGAGGTGATGCACAGGGTTTTCCTAGATTTGCTTCCTCCCCAAGCCTTGACCCGCTCCATATGGGCCAACTTAAAGATTACAGAACCAAGTAGGACAAGATCCCAAGGAGAGGCCTTCACATCCACACAGCTAAAGGGATCTGGTTTTGGTTAAGGGCGGAGGTGTGTAGAGCAATGCTGATGTTGGTGTCAGGAACAAAGATGGGGTGTGGAGTGAAGCAGAAAAAGGCACAGCTTTTCCTCAAGCTTTCCTGCAGGTTCTACAACGCAGAGCACCACCTGTCTGCTGCCTGCTGAAATACTGGACTGAATGACAGTGAAGTGAGGCAAAGCCAGAGAAAGGCTACATTTCACTGCTCCTCTGCAGCTTGGATTGTGAAAGTGTACTCCTGCACCTACCTTATATCTACTTTGAGTTTGGGGTAATACTGAGACACATATTTCTTGATCAGGCTGTAAGAAGCTTCCTTCGGTTCACAAAGGCGGGTGAAAGCCAGCGGCAGGATATCTTCCAGCTTGACTTGTTGCTCTGCAGTCGAAGTGGAAGTGCTTTTCTGAAATACACATACTTTTACGCATCAGTGGGGCCTAAAACTCTGGGTTTTCTGAACCAGCAATGCACAAGTGGGAGAAGTGCTCCTGACAGTGGGCACAGGTCTGGCAAACCAAGTTCTGTAAGGCAGCTCATTAAATTAACAATTTAAAAAGTTTAGCAGCTTAAGCAAAATTGAGCAAATTTGGCTGGAATTTTCATAGGAGTCTTAGGAAAGTTTTACAAATATAAATTGCTGAGCATGTAACAACATCTGTGTTTTTAATACTTTCCTTCCTCTTTCTATAGACACTTTCCTCTGCTACCCTTCAATGAGACAGGTGAACATGATACATGCTGACATGAAACTTAAAAACCAGCAAAGGCAAGACCTGTTCAAATCTCCCAAAAATGAACAGCTAAACAGGAGTGCATTTTTTTTTTCAGATGACAGTATGAAATCTTGATCGAAGCCAATGCTCCCTTCTGAATTTTCCTCCATCCCTTTGTTACTATGAGGAGGGGATGATCAAGAAAAAAATGGTCTGTTCTTTATACAGAAAAGACAGTGGGGAAATGTGCTGAAGTTTAATGATTTTGATGCTGAACAGCAGCTTTGCAAACAGTCAAGCAAGTGAGGGTGCCACTCACCCAGACAGCTGCTAGACTGCTAGCTGAATTCACAGAAAACAAAAGCAAAGCTATTTGTTTTGCTGCAACACAGAGAAAGTAACTAGGAACACAGACACCGATACGCTACAGACAAGAAAAGTGATGTGTTAGCAGTTATCAGGTGCCTTGCTCAAACTTCTCGTGGAGCCAGTGAACTCTATTTAAAAAGAAGTTATGCTGCAGTTAGTTTCCTTCAGTGCCCTAGTACCAAGTGTGTCACTGGTTCCCTCAGTTTTAGGGCTTTTGGTCTCCCCAGTAGCCAAGAGATAAGCACCAAGATGTTACAATACTCTCTAGGTTCACCCGTCTAAGCCGCAAGGGCATTGGCAATTCCAGCTAAGCCTTTCGTAACTACAGTGTTAGAAATGTGTTTCGTACATCCAGCACAGCAGGGAGCGGAGAACAGCGGTGCTGGAACCATGACTAATTGTGAGGACTAGGCTCAAAAAAACCCACATCACATTTTACTACCTCAGAACAATATACACCTAACATTAGCAGCTTTCTTCCAGAAGCCTTAGAACATTTTCGTCTTCCTCTCTCTGCCCTCACAGCTGATGGAAAAATGTTCATCTGACAGTCCTGAAGACTGAAGTCTTCCATTTATCCATGCAACAGATAGAAACAGCAGTAGCATAAAGCTCTCTTACAATACCTGAGAGGCATCTCTCTCTACCAGGTAAAGACAGAAGAGGAGCTTCATGGTTATTCAGCTTTCTGCCTCTGAACCAAAGCCTAGGGGTTTAATGTAAACATTTTAAAACTAAGATTTTTATTATTCTACTTGGTTTTAATTTCGCATACTAACTTTCCGATTCTGATTTTAGTGGAATGGGTGTTTTAATTATTGTACTTGGGGAGGAAAAGTACAGCAAGGAGAAGAATACTGTTTGGGTTGGGGTTAGGCTGCATTTCATTATATACATGTGTTTCAGGGCAAGATTTTTTAAAGTATTGTTTAAAATGATCCATCTTACCTTTCTGTCTCTGGCTTTTGGAACAGTTTTTCCTGCATTAGACACCACTACAAAGCTCCCAGAAGCTCCCTTTCCTTTCACCTAGTTCGAAAGAAAGTCCATTTCAGTCTTTAACAAAGTAACTCAGAAAAATAACAACCTGAAAGAGACTAATCAACATCATTATGCAGATTTTGAATGCACTGTCACCCTGGCGATGGGCTGTTATGGCAGAGGTCTGATTTGAACCTACTGACATGGATCAGAAACCACAGCCAGACATTAATGACATACTCTGCTGTCCTGACCAGGAGACCCTAACAGATATCACAGGCATAAATTACAGTGGTAAAAAAACCCCAAGCTGCTGCAGAAGTGATGTTGCTAGACTCAGTTTGAAAACACATGCTGCTGCAATGCTATATGACACAACACCAAGAAACGGTCATAAGTTGCACAAAAGACAACCGTGCAAAGTATCTGATTCACAGAACAATAACAAAATTCTGCCAGCATCTAACAAAGTGGGGACAGAGGTTGATTAACCTCCACGAGGGAGAACACGACCACCCCAGAGACCTGCTAACAGAGTTTAAGAAACTCCTATGTAATTGAGTAATACCACCTCCAGTGCTACTCCACAAAGCAACTCTTACCTGTCTAATGATTCCCCTCTCCAGCTCCCTTTTCAATGCTTGCTTTAGAAGATAGCCTCTCCTCTCAAGCTCCAGGGAAGGGTATTTGTGGATAATGTATTTACGTATTGCAACGACCGATGCACCACTCTTTTGAAAGCACGCCTGAAACAGAAGCAAAAAGTTAGTAGAAACCACCTGCACTGCAATTATCTTGCTGTGGGTCTGGAAGAACAGAGATGGAACTGCTGCATATAAGCCAGCACATCAGCACGGGATGCCAGGGCTGGCTTTTTCCCCACAGTGACTCAAGAGTATAAAATATGATTAACAAAATACTTAACTTTCCCCTTCAGAGTGGCTGAAGGGCAGACAACACAAAGCAGTACAGCAAGTGCATATCAACCGCTTCTGTATTCTGAAGCACTTACAAGTAATGGCATAAACACTACATGCTACTACAAAATACAGCCACTTTTTGGCAAACCAATCCTGCACAACTGGTAAGTCATTTTACTAATGTCAGATGGAGTAATCATTAAGTCAGAACAAGTTGCCAATTTTTTTTCTTTTGTTTAAGTAGTTGGAGGATTGGCATTAGTAAACCAGTAAAAAAACCTAAGCTGAAGTTCATATTTTGAAGACATAGCAGCTGGAAAGGCCATCTTGCAGTTAAGGCTGGTGGAGTCCAGGCCTCCTGTGAAGGCAACATGCATGAACCAAGCCTCGAGGGGAGAGCAGCACAGGTATCTTCTTACAACCAGGAGGGATACAGTAAACCAAGACCAACACCACTTTGGAACACTAGTTTACAGTATCTCCATCTGTCCTGGATTAGAATAAGTTAATGCTGAAAAAAGCATGTATCAAAGAGATGGATTAATCAAGGTAAATCAAGTTAAATATGGCTAGAAGGCACACCAAATTAAATGATGACAGCAATCAACAAGGTTATGTCATACTAGCTGTTTCTAATAATGTAACTAGGGAGGGAAACAAATTCTAAACAAAGAAATAAGCTACAGGGGCTTCATCATCATCATGGACTCACATTTCAGCTCCATGGGCTTCCAGGCAGAAGCATACATGTCTTACACAGTAAGTTTCCCGCTAACAGACAGCACTATCATCTGTACCATCAGCAAGCTGAAATTGTGGATTTTAGGCGCACAAATTATTCTGCTTTGCAACGGATGAACAAAAGAGACA